>NC_077229.1:115203376-115539804 GCF_027887165.1 Monodelphis domestica
TAATTTATAGACAACTTTTGTGAGGTTATATTCTTAGAAGTGCCTGTAACAGAATTTCAGTTACGTAAGTTAAACAAAGAAAAAAAAAGAGAAAAAAAACCTCCTCCTCTATTCCCTGTATTTATGAGATATCCTATTATCATTAAAATATACTTAATGAGTTCTAGGAAACTTGCTTTTCAGTGAGTATGAGATTGCAAATTTTCATTATTTTAACCAGAATGGAGAATTTAAAAAATAAAATAATCTTTTGTAGAGATTGGACCATTATTGTATTAGTTCAGAAGTCTAATGATGACTTTTCATTCCTCTTGCATCAATTAAAACCTCAGACTTTTAAGCCAGGCTTCATTGCCTTCTTTTCCTTGAAGCCTTCTCTTAACTTCTCAGCATACAGGGATTTCATGTAATTTTGGACCTGGAAAAAGCTTAATTTATATAATCTAACCTCCCTTATGTCACAGATGTCCACTGAGCACTTGTTGCCCAATATCACTGCTGCCTTGCTTCCCTCATCAGATTTTCTTAGGGTACTTTATGTACCTCTTTCTTTCAAACACATTCTACCTTGTAGTTTATTTATTTCTTTATGTATTATGAATCCTGGATTGGACTGTATCTGCCTTCAGGGCAAGCACTGGACCTCAAGGGAATGAAGGAGCAAGAAGGGAACTTTGAGATCAGTTTGTCCATCCCTCATTTTATAGATGAGGTAAAAACCTCAGGGAATTCAAGTATTATCTCACTGCAATAATATGCTAATAATAATAATAGCTAGCTCTTATACCTGACCTATCTTTTCTTTTTTTTTCTCTCAATCAACATTCTCTGAGAAGATACTTCATACCATTTTCCTACATAATTCCATGTTTGTAACATGTTGCATCCTATTCATGCCCACCATGCTCCTTTCCCTTAACTGGTGGCTGAACATAAATGTCAATGCCTCCACAACTATAGTGGTCTATGACATTTAGCTTCACAATATCCCCATTTCAGTGAAAAGTCTGAAATCATTCAAAGAATCAGACAGTTTCCCCAAAACAACCCAGTCTGTTCTTTTGTTCCTTTACAATTCTGGACTCAGCTTATGGTGCATTTATACAATTTGTCTCAGATATTTGTACTAATGAACAAATTCTATGGGTTTTCCATTCTGTATATCACACTATTAATATGAATTTTCCAGTCAGTCAGTCAATGAGTATTTTAAAAGGGCTTGCTGTGTGCTAGGCACCATGCTAATGCTAGGAGTAGAACATCATTTATTTTTTTCTTTTTCTTGTGTGGGTAGTAAGCTAAAATCTTGGGTGATTATGGATTTCATTTTGGTGGCTCAGCAGCACTCCTGGGTTTGATGCAATTGGTGTCATATTCTTTAAATAGGAGCATCTAGAGGACTTTACCATCTATAGGGACTGCCTTCTGATTTTCCCTTTATTCTGAGCACTTTCTATAATAGCAGTGCCCATTCTTGGTCAGCATATGTCTTGTCTTTTTATACCTTACTTGATATTAAGCAACGCTGTCCAAATTGTATCTCTTGTTATCTTTCAAGGGAATTTGTGTGATTTTTCACATTTATGGGAAAGTGCTACAGAAGAACATTTAAGGCACCATTTTGTTCTACTGAATAGACTTTATGGACTTTGTAAACAGATATTCAGCTCAAAGGAGTTATCCCCTCTGTCTTGTCATTCTCTTCACTTTTAAATTATTCTATATTATTGTAAAAATGTGGTGTCTTGGAAAATATCACATGCAAACTCCTGCTCATTGTTTTCTCATACCTTCATGAGGGACACCCCTGATTTTTGTATGTGTATATATATATTATTCTTATAATTTTTATATAGATGAGAAAGAAATTATGTAACTCCAGAGCTATTAATATTCTCTGTCACATTTTCTTTGTTGGGAGGAAGGTAGTAACAAGGATCCCAATTTTTAACATACCTTTGTTATCCTTTCCCTTTCAGAAATGTTGAATGTCAATTCCTCAACTTAATATGAGTGCTTAATAAATGTTGAATTGAATTGGTTAAAAAAAACAAAAATGAAGTTGGAAGTAGCTAGAGAAATTTTGTATTCTAGTGGACATAATTATGGATGAGCTGGGAGTTAAGAGACCTCTGTCTTAATCTTGTCTCTGCCCCTAATTTATAGGACCTCTCAGGCCATCCTTAAAACTTTCAGCTCTAATAGCCTGTAGGATTGAGATCTTTTAAAATCAAACATCCTATGTGTTAAGGGTCCTCCTAGCTCAAACACTGCTTTCTAATAATTCTTCTCCATCTTAACATTCTAAGCTCCCTTCTAACTCTATTCCATTTCAAAATAGTTATTACCTCCTTAGCTCATTCTGTCCATCTCCTTAGAATCCCCTCTGCATTCTTGACCTGCTTCTCACTTCCTTCATGGATATCTTGCCCATCACAGTGAATAACTTATGATCCATATTGACAGAGGAAGTACACCACTAGTTATAGACTGCTTGAAGCATTAAAACTATTGATACTATAAATATTTATCATATATTGAAATATCTGTAAGATACTCATGATCTAGCATTTAAGACAACTTCAACATCTGCATTTCTCTATTTTCATGGAAGAGATGGGGAAACTTAATGGCCTATTACTGTGTTTCTTTCTAATGAATATGTATTTAAACAGGTCTGTTTGCTTATTCTCCACATCCTGTTTGCCAGAGGGGCTGGCTTCTTGCCTGGTTTAAAGAGCTGACATGACTTTGGTTTTGTGTTTGCTGGGTCCTGCTCCATTGCCAACTCTGTTTTTCCCTCTACTTATTTTTGGGCAGGTTTTGACCTGATGGATTTATTCAGTGTGAAGGACATCTTGGGGAAGAAAGAAGGTGGTGCTCAGAGTTCCTATGTTCGAATGGGATCATTCCCGGTGGTGCAAAGGACTGAGTAAGTGTGACTGACTCTCTGCTCCCCCCTTCCTGGTTCTGCCCTGTAACTAGCCCCAGGCAAGATGAGAGAAAGGGACTGGCTGACTATGGTTGTTGGCTTCAGTGATGACAAGGGCCATTGCCCTGCTCCTGGGCAGAATGCTTTGAGGTGTAGAAGCCAGCAAATCTCCCACCTGGGTTTTCAGCCTGCTAATTATTCTTTTGATTGGTTTGGTTTTGCATCTTTGTAGTTTTTTTTTTTTTAATTTCACTTTGCCTTTCTTGACCCTTCTGAAAGAACTTCAAGATACAAATCGACATACATTCATGTCATCAACAAGATTTGTTTGAGGGCCTAATAGGTGCCCAGAACTGGTCTTGGAGTTGAAGAGTGTAAACAAGAACCCATGATCCTTACCATCCAACATCCTAGGATTGATCAGATGGCATTTAAGACTACAAGAAGAAAGTAGGATGGGTGCCTTGAAGCAATTTGAGGTTGCAATATTGTTCAAGCCCCCTTTTTAGTCATGATGAGTTCTTGTGAATATAGCTTACATTTGAGAAACATTTTTATAGTTTCTACTCTATCTAAATCATGTACCACAAGCAAATGTAGAGAAGAGGAATGTATCAAAGAATGTTTATTGAAGAGATGGCATTTGAGGTGGCCTTGGCAGATGAGTAGATTTTTTTTTTAATTGAGCTGATCATTTATGACTTGGTCCATGAAGGATGGATAGTATTTTCAAAGACACAAGCCAAGGTTGAGGTCATTCCAGATCTAGGTCCCTAGCCACAGAGGTTAGAAAACACAGAATGAGCCATTTAATTTATTCTTTTAGCTAGAGCTAAATGAATATTTGAGCTGGGGCATTAAGTATGTACTGGGCAAGTACAAGTGATGCTGAGAGCAGGGCTGTAGACTATTGGCTCCTGAAACTCAATACTAATGGACTTTGAAACTAACTTGCCACCTTTTTGCCATTTTGAATGCAGATCTTAATAACTTTTTTACCTGTGACACTCTGGCCACAGCTATAAACCCTGACCCTTTCCCTGCATATCATATGACTAGGTTATTAGAGCTTAGAATAGAAAGTTGATATTTCTCCTATAGCTGTGAGAAAAGCAAGCAGTAGTGAACAATACTGTGAAGTAGACAAAGCTTGCCACAGGGCATGGCAAAAAGCATGGGGAGGGAGATCATAAACTTGGTTCTGAATGAATCTTGGCTCCTCTTGGCTCCTCTTCATCCTAACTAACTGTGTGAACCTGTGTAAGTCTTTTCTAAATTGCTTTCAATCTCTGTACAGTGTTCTAACTTGTAAAATGAGGATAATAATACTTGCATTAACCTCCTTCATGGGTCATTTTGAGAAATACCTTGGTAAACTATAAAGCATTTTCCATTTCATTCAGATGAGTTGTTAGAGTCATCTCTGATGTCATTGCTCCCTTCGTCCTTTTCCTTTGAGTATTTTCCCCTAGTTCCCCTTTTGCCACACTTGTCTCAGCTAAGCATAGATACTCTAGAAGTGCCTCTCCTCCTGGAGAGTGCTGATTGGTACTAGGGGAGAGAAACTTAATTGGGGAAATTGATTCTGGTATGTTCAATTAATAATCAGTTATTTAGCGTGCACTATGTGCCAGGCAGCTAAGTGGCACAGTGGAGACAGTGCCAGGTCAAGAGTCAGAAAGACTCCTCTTTCTACATTCATATCTGCCCTCACTCACTTTCTAGCTATATGACCCTGGACAATTAACTTAACCTTGTGTGCCTCTGTTTCCTCATCTGTAAAATGAGCTGGAGAAAAGAATGGCAAACCATTCCAGTACCTTTGTCCTGAAAACCCCTAATGGGGTCATGAAGTCACACCAAATGGAAAAACAAACAAAAAATGTGCCAGGCACTGTACTAAGCTCTGGAGATCGAAAAAAGAGGCAGAAGACCCTCCTTGCTCTCAAGGATCTTATAATCTAGTGAGTAACTAAGAAGTTTGCCTTCCTCAATATCAATTGTGTACATTCGTGTGGACTTTCTAGAGATATGCTCCATTATTCCAGTACGTCGCATTTTATGTGGTGAGACAGAGAGGTGGTCAAGTGGATAGTTGGGGCAAGAGCACCTGAGTTGAATCTGACCTCAGACACTTCCTAGTTGTGTGACTTGGGCAAGTCATTTCATCTTTGATTGCCTAACAAAAAAAAATATCCCTGGGATCCACAGGAAGAGGAAATGACAAACCTCTCTGCTATCTTTGCCAAGAAAACCCCTTGGATAACTATGGTTAGACCTGGAAAACTGAACAACCAAATCTCACCTGAGATAGGGAAAACATAGGATAGTATTTAGACAGATGCCAAGGTAGGGCCAGGGAAACTTTCACTGGGAAGGAAAAGGGCAGGTACTCCAACTAATGGAGAATTTGTCCATCTTAAATCCAAAACCCAGCCTGGGTTAGGACCTGGATTTCTTTGGAGGAGGAAAGGTCAAAGGAATGAGATGACTGGAAGAGAGTTGAATAAAAAGCTTTAGGAGTAGAAATTGGGGCTGGAAGACCAGGATCAGCTCAAGGATCAAAAAGTGAAGCATGTCAGAGATAGGGACTATTTTCTGATTCAATCTATTTTTTTAATTGAAAAATTTTATTTAATTAATTAATTTAGAATATTTTTCCATGATTACATGATTTGTGTTCTTTCCCTCCCCTCCTCATCCCCCCCACCTCCAGCCCATGCACAATTCCGCTGGGTTTTACATTTATCATTGATCCACTCTAATATTTTCATTTTCTCTGGGGCTGCTGGTGCCTAGATATTCCCTGCCTCCATACTGTGCTTCTCTTGCGCAGGACTAGGATTGTCCATATTCTTTCTTGCCTCCATCAATTTAAGAAGGCACTGAAAAGTGACAGAAGTGGTAGGGAATTCAGAATCTTATTCCCTGGGGCAAATCAATGCTAGAGACTCTTTTTAGGGAAATTAGAATTTTGGGGCCCCACAGGAGAGCCTGCAAATGCTCTGCAGTCCACATCCAGCACCAGCTGTAGAAGGGATTATTAGCAGACAAGATGCCATTTTCTCTCTCTTTCTCTCTCTCTGTTTTTTTATTTTTATTTTTATTTAGAGCATGTGTGCAGACTATTCAGGGTAAAGAGAGAGCCAATATTAAGTAGGATTATCAAACCAAGGTAATGATTCTGTTGTTTGTCTGGGTGTGTGGGTGTCTTGAGTGCCTGATGGCCATCTTATAAAGCTCTCTTTTTCATATAAATGGTGGTAAGGAAATGTTTTTCATTAAATTCTTCCTTTGTCATCCTCCTGAACATTTTTCTAGTTTGGATCTTTCTTTAAAAATATGTATAAATATGCATATATATATATGTATATATATATATATATATATGTCTTTTGTTTTTGTATAACCATCTTTTCCAGTCCTCTTGACACACAAAAAGAATCTAAACAAAACCTTTAGATCCAATGACTATCTGAAAGTGTATATATGCCCTTTTTTACACCAAATCTGGGATAGACTCTTTTCTTCTTTTCTTCCCTTTTGGGAAAATGAGGATGTCATTTGTCCTCTAGTACCTTTCCTATTCTTTCTATTGTGAAAGTCAATGCAACCTAGTGGGAAGAATGCTGGACTTGGAATCAGGAAGACCTGGATTTAGAGGCCACTTGGTACTTTCTAATAACAAGGCCATAAGCAAGTCATTTAATGTCTAAGAGCCTCAGTTTCCTCATCTGTAAAAGGGGGTTAGTAATACTCCTGCTGCTTTCTTCATAGTGTTATCAGCCTCTAATGATGTCATGTGCAGAGTGCTTTGTGATTCTTAAACTGGTTATTCTTATTACATATGCAAAGTATCTTGTATTGCTTAAAAAAAGCACTTATGCTTGCTCATCTGTTAAGATCAGCCTCTATTTAATGTTCCCTTTCTCTTTTCTTAGTAAGTTCCTGTTACTTGTCTCAAGTATAGATCTTGATTTTCTAAGGATATCTATAGACACATTTCTTCCTGGGAAAAAATTACATATATAATAATTCTCCTAGTAGGTAGAATTTTTTGGGGGGTGGGAGTCAGTTAGAGTAGTTTAATGTACTAAATAAAAGGTTAAATGTAGTTTAAATAAAGATTAGTAAAGGTCTTAATGTAGCAAAATGCTAAATTTAATATTTTTTCTTCTACTTCCCAAGGCTGGTCATAGTATATTAGGATTTATATCTGAAAGGGACCTTAGAGACCATCTTTTGCAAATTCTATTTTTATAGATAAGGAAGAGGTTAAATAACTTGCCTATGTTGAGCCAATTAATAATTAGCTTAACTGAAATTCATATCCAGGTCCTCTGACTTCTTCAGTTCCTTTTCTTTCTTGCTTCCCCTGGTATCCTAGATTTCAGGTTTCTGCATGACTTGACCTGAGATATTTTCTCCCATTTCTCTGTCAACTCCTCTTTTTCTCAATTCTGAATCCATAGAGCCTTAGCTTATGATGATCTAATATGTGCTACTATATTAGTTTTTCCATATACTTTCCAGACCCTTACCAGAATTCTCACTCCTGGCAATGGATAGCCAAAATCCTTCTAGTAGGAAGGACCCAGACCCAGACATCTGCCTATCCTGGCCCCAATTCTGACTCCTCTAACCCTGTTTCTCCCTACAAGCTGATGTTTCAGTTTCTCCCTTTGTTTACCCGTGTCTGAAATTGTCTTGTTAGCACCCATTACCATGGCATATGCCTCCCCAAGAGGGACACTGCTTAGACAGCATCTCATTGTCTTAGCTCGTTCTCTGTGCCTTCAGCCCATTTTCCTTCTTTCAGCAGCCATGAACAAGATGTACTTTCTGCTGTTATGGAATCAGTTGCATCTATTTTGAGGGCTGGCTCTGTTTTCTTTGCTTATATAAACATTCAGGAGCACTGGAGAAGAATCATAGGTAGGCAATATGGAAAACAACCCTACTCTGTTGGTTTGTGACCTCGTTAACACTGAGAGTGTTTAACCTGAGTTTCCATGAAGATGAAAACTCAAGAAAAGTGAAAATTGGAGTTTGGTTGGAATAGAAATGAGACCCAGGGTAATTTGGTGGATTGTATCACACCAGGCAGCTGAAAGAAAAGAAATCAAACTTCAAAGAGAATAGAGGATATTTGCACATAGTCTTAGCCAGGAATGGTGTGGGCATTTTGTATAGGTTTGCAGGATAATAAACTTGAAGTTGGAAGGAAGTATAGATGGCATATGAAAAGGTATAACAATGGGAAATGAGAAAACTGAAAAGTTAAACCACTTCCCCAAGATCTTAAAAGTATTGACAGAGGTTAGATTTGATCCCAAATCTTAGGACTGAAAGTACCACTCTTTCCACTGAAAGATTGTTTTCAGTACTTTGTACTTTTAAAAAAACTCTAATTTTAATCCAGTTCAGCAAACGTTATCTAAATGCCTCTTGGGTGCAGTATACTGTACTAGATGTTGAGAATTAAAATGTAGTCATGAAATAGACCCTAGGCCTTACAAGACAATAGTAGAAAAAATATATCTACACAAAGAATTGTGTAAATTAGATTATAAGCAAGAACATGGCTGTTTGGAAGAGGTCTGGGCAAAAACTGTAGGAGAAATTTGTGAGATATATCACTATTACCTGGAGTAGTTAATGAAGACTTTATGGAAGCAGTGATGTCTAAATTGAGCTTTGAATTTTTTTTTGTAAGGATATTTTATTTCACAAATTACATGTAATACCAATTTTCCACATAGGTTTTTTGAAGCTATCAGATCCAAATTGTCTCCCTTCCTCCCTTCCCTCACCTTTCTAAGAGATGGTAAGCAATTTGATCTGGGTTATATATGTATTATCACTCAAAACATTTCTATATTGATCATTTTTGTAAGAGAACAATCTTATATAACCAAAACTCCCAAATAAAAACACAAAAATAATCTAAAGTGAAACATCATATGCTTTGATCTGCATTCTGACCCCAACAGTTCTTTCTTTGGAAGTGAATAGCATCCTTCAGAATGGTTCTGGATCATTGTACTGCTGAAAGTAGCTAAGTCTTTCACAGGTGATCATCCCATAGTATTGCTGTTACTGTGTACAGTGTTTTTCTGGTTTTGCTTATTTCACTCTACCTTGGTTCATGTAGGTTCTTCCAACTCTTTTTGAAATCATTCGGTTCATCATTTCTTACAGCACAATAGTATTGCCTTACAATCATACACCACATTTTGTTCAGCTATTCCCCAATTGATGGATATCCACCCAGTTTCCAATTTTTAACCCCACAAAAATGGCTGTGTGGAAGTGGGAAATTGAGAACAGTTTGTAGCAGGAGCTTGGAGTAGCTGAGACTGATGACCTGTCATTCAAACGAGAGCATTCTGATTTGGAATGTGACCAGGAGAAGCTGTTGGAAAGAGACCAACTGAAGTCTGGACCTTTTGGCTTGGAAGACAAAAGAGATCTAATGTCTTTTGGCTTTTAGAGACTGAAGCCTGAAGGTTGTCTTTGGCTTTGAAGATAGAAGAAAGAAGGACAAAGTCCTCTTTCTGATTTGCTCTGTTGTGAGAGTGACTGAACGTCCAGACCTATCATCCATTTCTCCAAACTGAACTATATTCCACCATCCTTCAACCTGACTCATCCTAGTATTAGGGAAACCCCCCAAACCCTCTTTCCTTTCATTTTCTTATCCTTCCCTGTCTTCCCCAATAAATCCCTTACTTAAGATAGAGAAGAGAGAGAGTATTTCATTTGAGACCTCATAAACTCACCTTGAGTAGATTTAAAAGAGCAACAGAAGGAGGGTGAAGGGAGGGTGAAAGGAGGAAGGGAGGACGAAGGGGGGAAGGGAGGAAAGAAGAAGATTAATAGTCTGATCTTTAGTTATCAATTATCATTCAAAATAATCCCTTATTACAGCTGACATAAATAGTTTTGTATAAGTATGTCCTTTTCTCTTTTTTTAAATCTCTTTGGGATATAGACCAATTAATAGTATCATTGGATCAAAGCCTATGCAGAGTTTTATAGTATGTTAAATAGAGTTTTATAGTATATTAAGGGAAATACTTCCCAACACAAAAAATGGATGATTTTTTTTTATGGGGAATGGAAGACCATTTCTAGATTTGGGGAATGTAACTAACAAAGGCAAAGAGTTGGGGACAGTGAGAATAGAGAAAACATAGGAGAGATGCAAGTTTAGAGGAAATAGAATCCATAGGATTTGTATTAATATTTTTATCTATATTGATCCATATAGCCTGCTCATAGGTATATATCCCACAAAGGTAAAAAACAGAAAGAAAAGTTTCATATTGTCCAAAGTTTTCATTGTAGCTCTTTTATAGTGCCAAAGAACTGGAACTATATGCTTATTGATTAAAGAAAGGCTAAACAATGTTGAGTAAATTTAGCATAAGATATTATATATCTTATTATATCTGCCATAAGAAACAATGAATATAAAGTAGAACAGCAAATAAAGAAAAGTGAAGCAAGCAGACCAAGGAAAATAACATACACAATGACCATAACAATGTAAATGGGGAAAAAATGTCAAATCAATCTGAAAGAAAACAAAACAAATAAAAAAAAAACCTAAAAGTGAATTCTATATAGCTATAATGAATCAGTTTAATTGGAATTAGTGTTGAGTATATGCACTTCTTTCCCTTCTATGCAAAGGTGAGGGACAATGGGTATAAAGCATTATAATACTGTCAGATTCAATTGATATGTTGCTTAATTTTCATTTTATTTTCCTCTTCTTTCTTTTTGCTTCATGTAAAGAAGAAAGGTTTTCTTCATAGGGAATGTTGGGGTCAGGGATTTTGTATTTGACAATGAAGGTGATGTAAAAACAAAAAAATATGAATACATTTTAAAAATAATTTCTATGAATTGGCAACTATTTGGATGATAGGTGAGAGAGAGAGAGAGTGAAAGAAGAGCCAAAGTTAACTTCAAGGTTTAGAACTTTGATGTTTTGGGATGTGCTGGCATTATAAATGAGAGAGAGAAGTCAGGAATAGAAAGTACTTTTCTGGGGGAAATGGTGTGTTTAGTGTGGGAAAAATGAATTTGAAATAACAAGTCTAGCCATTATTTTGGCATACCTATAGCTCATCTATATTTTCACCAATATGCTTATTCCCTCAATCACTGCAGACCACAAAACCAGTAGACTTTTTCACCTTTTTTATTTGGTTTTTGATTCTCTTTCTGAATATGTATTGTTAAAGATCAATCATCAAATACCTACAAACTTTTGTCATTCATTCTTCTAGGAACTGGAAGTATAGAAACAAAAATGAAATAGCCTTTACCCTCAAGAAGCTTACATTCTATAGGGGTGGCATGTCTATATGCAAGTAATTAATGAAATATATAAAAATACATGGTTATTTTGGGAGGCAGAGCACTAGGATTTAGGGATGGCGATCAGGAAAGGCTTCATATAGAAAATAGTACTTGAATTGAATCTTCAAGGAAAAAAAGAATTCCAAGAGTCAGAAATGTGAAAGGTATGCATTGCTGGCATAGGAGACAGATCGCATGTAAAAAGGTGAGGAGTGTTGTGTGAAAAGCATAGCTAGAAGGCCAGTTTTGTAGGACCCTAAACTTGTGGGAAGGAAAGTAATATGTAATCAGGCTAGAAAAGTATGTTGGTACTAATGCCTAACAGAGGAATTTATATTTCATTCTGGATACTATAAAGAACTTTGAGATTATATTAAATAGCAGGATTACTAGGACATACTCTTGGGGGAAGCTGGTGCTTGATTGTGGAACTCAGTTGTGGAACTCAAAAAGAACTTGGGTTTACACCGATAGCATCCTCCAAAGCTGCAATCCCACATTTCTTGAGATCATTAATCCTGCATGAACTCAAAAAGGAAAAAAAAAGAAGAAAAGATAGAAGATGGCAGCTAAGAAATGAGAAATTTGGGAGCTCCATTTTTCAGGTCTTTCCAGTAACCTTGAATTCTTCCTCTTTTGTTACCCTAGTTCTGATAGAATAATCAAATCAACTCTGCCATGGCTCTGGAAGGGGGATGGGAACATCCCTGTAAAATTCCAGACTAAGGACCAAAGAACTCCTAGCCAGTATTCTGCTATATGCATTGTCTTGCCCTATTTAGAAGATAAATTCTCAGAGGGAAAGGATTATCTCTGCTATTGTATTTGTGCTACTCTCATTTATTCAAGCTTGCTTGAACAAGCACATTTCCCATTGCCAGGAGCTACTTTACTATTGCCATAGCTTCTGGTCATTAGAAGAGACATCCCCATTCCCCATAATGGAACAGCTGTGGTTATTAGGTAACTTCTGAAGACCAGTGGAAAGAGCATTATGTGAAGAAAAAAAAAAGGTTGTTGGTTTTTTTTTAAAACACATCAAAAAGTGGAACTATTTCTAGGTCTACTCTAATGAGTCAGAGAGAGATAAACCCTTCCTCTGATAAGCATCTTCATCCCACACACCCACACCCACATTCTAAATTGCCAGTCATTCTCAACACAGCTAATCAAGAGGTCCTGGGGTCCATGGCGCTAGCTACTTAGGAAGTGTTTTTCTGCTGAAGATCCTGTGTACTCATCAAGCTGATTGATGGCCTCTTCCAAATGTAATGATATTTTGTTTTGTTTTTCAGGATTACTCTTGTTTCAGTATGATACTAATAATGACCATTTGATATTAATCATAACACCTATATTGACTATAATAATTATGGTACTAATAATGACAAAAGGGAGTTTTGTCTGTGCTTTGTGAAGTCCAAATGTTCTCAGTTTCATCTTCTGAAGCGAATATCACTTTTTACACTTTTTTACATCAAGGTCTGAGCAGGTAAAATCCAAATGCTGTCATCCCAGCATTGCTACTGATAACAGTAAATTGCTAAGAAATGCCAGCCTCTCTTCCATTTCATGTCTTTTTGTTGTCCTTTATATTTCATTTCAAATTGCTCTCTGGATGATACTGGTACCCAACTCTGCAGGTTCCTTTTCTCTTAATTGCTTTTCACTGTTTCATGAGATGATGTTTTTAGTTTTTATCCTCCTCCTCAGTAATGTTTTATAAACAAGCCTGAACTCTAAACTTGTTCTCTTTCCTTGTGGCTACTATTTTGCATCAGTTAAACTTCAAGTCAATAATTTGTTTGAAAAGAAAATTGAGAATATGAAAACAGAGTTGTGGGCAGAGCTTGGAGATGGAGAGTTGCCTGCATGGAGGAGAGAGGAAGTAAGGACAGAGAACTAGTCTCTAAAGTCAGTTGGGTCAAATCCTAACTCTGATCTATTATACACTGTGTAATCCTGGACAAGTTCCTTTACAATAGAGTGCTCTGGGCAACTCTCCAAGAATGTAATTTGCGGAGAAAGTGCCAACCTGGATTGGTAGAGTGAATTTCCTCAGATAGGTGTTGCTTGTATCAGAACTGAGAAATTCTAGCAGGAGGCAGTGATTAGAGATCAGGAAAGTGGAAGAGAGACCACTGAAATACTGGAAGGAGTAACCCAAGAGGTCAAAGGAAAACCAGTCATGGAATTTCAGAATTGGAAAAGTTGTTAGATTTCATGCAGTCCAGCTCTTCACACCTGATAGTTGATCATTCAGGTTCTGTTTGAAGACCTCCAGTAAAAGGGAACTCATTCCCAAAGTTAGGCTATTCCATTTGTGGGGAGCTGTAGTTTTAGGAAATATTAGGAAATAAACAAGAATCTACCTCCCAATGATGTTAACCCAGTTAGTAGATAAAAGGGACAGCAAGATAGAGGTATTGTTATTGTATTTACTTTTTCCACGGGTGTTGCTTTTTCTTAACAGGAGGGAGTATTTATGATTGAAAAGAAAGTGGAAGGAGCCAGTGTAGAAGGAGATATTGAAAGAGCTATTGAGAGAGGTGCTATGGAAGAGTTGAAGCAAGATTTCTCTGATGTTGTAATATAAGCATAATATAAGCATAAACTCTTTGCCTGAAGAATGAATACATTGAATACTTTTTGGAGTAAGTGGATGAATGAATGCAGTTATGAATAAATTAACTTGTGAATGAACACATTTATGAATGAATGAATTTATGGATGAATAAATTGATTTATGAATCCCTTCAGCACCTGGGGCTCCTCTGAGTCCTGTACTTGGGGCTTAGAGTTTGCATAGATTCTTGAATTTAATTCAACAAAAATGCATTAAGCACCCACTATGGAACTGTGGATCTGAATAATTCATGACCTTAGCTTACTTGACCTTTGAACATTAGTGCCAAGGTAATTTTAAAATCTCTGTTGTCCTTTTTCTTAGAAAGACAAATCTAAAATTCAGCATCTTCTTAGTTAGAATTCCCTTAAGGCCATTGGTTTCTTTTTCATATTTCCTCAGTATCCACCTCAATAATTAAGGGCCCAAGAAATATGCTGCTCTTGTATAGGGAAATAAATATCAGGTAGTCAAATTTTGGCTCTCCTACTCATTTGGTGACTTGGACATGTCACATCCTGTCTGGTCTTCAGTTACCTGAAATTGAGGTTTGAAATGTCTGATGTACAAACACTTTCCTGCTTTTAATTCCTAATATTGTGGGACTTGAGTGAATGGAATTCTTGTCTCAGCTCTGCTACCTAGTAAGTCTTCCACTTTAAGCAAATCATTTCCACTTGATATTCCTTAATTTTCCTATTCCAAAATGAGTGTGTTGGAATAGATAAATTCTGATATCTCTTACAGCCCAAATATTTTATGTTTTTCTAAGACTAGACTGTGAGTTTCTATGGACAGCTCACACTTTATGTATAAATTTTGTATAAACTTCTCTGCCTAGTACGGTATTCTGAACACAGCAAGCAGATAATAAATGGTTTATTTTTGTTTGAGTTTTATGATTAGCCTAAATTCAAAGGTTCTTGGCTTAACACTATGTTCTGTTTATCTTTCTATGTTCTAGGTCCTTTTTCTCTCTCTCATATGTTCCCTGTGTTCTGAGGTCAATTCCCTCTAACATTTGGTATCCTATATTCTAACATTCTATGGTGTTGGCATTTTAGATTTGATGTGGAGAATAAACTTGGACCTTAGTTTAATCCTTGAAAAGAGCAATTTTGTTGTAGGACATTCCCTAAGAGATAAGTTCAATTTTAATAAAAAATAAAAGAATAAATCCAAGAAAATTAGTGTCCCTTTATTTTCCATTGTTTCCTTTTAATATGAAAACTAATTTAGTTTGTGATGAAAATGGATGCTAAGTTTCAATATTTATCTTTTTTCCCATTTATTTCTCAAATGCTTGAAGACTTCCCCAGGGGGGGTGGGGAAGAAGGGGGAGAAGGCAGCCTTCCATAAGAGAAACAAAGAAAAACAAAATAAGAGCCCTTATATAAAATCATAATTAGAGCAATCAGGGGACAGACCCATTCTGGGGCTATTTGGAATCCTATTCTATAATGGATGGAAGAACTATAGAAAACAAATGGAATACACAATTTAGTTTTTTGTACTTATCATGCTTGCCTGTTCCTTGAATGCCTCAAGGTGCAGAGACTAGTCCAGTTGCCTGCTCCTATTCTCTGCCCTCAGTCAGTCAGTCAATAATAAACATTTATTAAGCGCTTACTTTGTGTCAGGCATTGTGCCAAATACTTGGGATACAAAGAAAAACAAAATATAATCTTTGTTGCCAAGGATCTCACAATCTAATGAGGTAGATAACATGAAAACAATTTTGTTCGGACAAGCTGTGTACAGGATAAATAGGAATTAACCAACAGAATCAGGAATAAATCATAAAATAGTGATGAAAGGGACTTTGGAAGAGAAAATATTAGAAGAGGAAAGAAGAGGAATTAAAAGAAGAAACATATTTAATGCAATATGATAGAGTTGTTAATGTCAGAAGTGCAATTGGACCACTGAATGCTTAATTCTTGTAGTCCTTTTGAGGTACTCTATTGTTACACATTTTCTCCAATTTTTGTATATGTTCTTGTATCTATCACAATGTTGGGTTAAATAAATGCCTCAAACCATTATAACTGAGTCCATGTCCCTAGTCCTGGACATTCTGCTTCTCTTAATTCTAAGTTTGCATTACCTTTTCTGACTTGATTTGTATCATACTGGTAATCCACTAATACCCATAGATCTTTTGCTGCACATATAGTAGTATCAGCTGTGCCTCCTCCATGTTTAAGTTTTAAAGTAGATTCACTTTTGAAGTAGATGAATATAAAGCATAAGACTTTACATATATCCAGAATAAATTTTATCTCATTATACAATCTTACCTATCAAGTTATTTTGGGATCCTGACTTTATTATCCTCTGAATTAGCTTTAGTTTCTAGCTTTGTGTCATCTGCACACGTGTTAAATATGTAAGTAATGTTATTTTTAAAGTTACTGGGGTAAAAAAATTATTAAACCTTACAGGGTCAAACATAGATCTTTGAGACATTTCACTCAAGACTCCTTTCCAAATTAACCATCAATGAATACTCTTTAGGTCTAACCATTTACTCAGTTCTGAATCTACCTAACAGGAATAGCATCTGTCTCATGTCTCTGTATCTTGTTCACAATAATAGCAAAAAAAATTAGCAAAAATAATAGCAAAAAAAGAGACTCTAATGGACAGATTTTTTTAAATTATTGTAGCTGAAACATTAGTTATATGGCTGCTAGAACTCATGATGAACCTCTCTGAATTCAAAGACACTGGTCTAGAATAACATTCCTGTGGTCTATTGCCTACACTCCTTTCTGAGCCTGTACTGATCAGAGCTAAGTTTATAGCATTAAACACTTAGCATCACCTGCCCAACACAATGATGCAAGAAAACAGGCTGTCAGTAGGCAACTCTATGTGTGTATCTGTGATAATGTGATGGTAGAATTTCAGAACTAGACAGTCATATTGGGTTCTTCTGTAACTTCCACTGGTTAATCCTAGTTTTATCTTCTGGAGGCAAACAGCCCAAGTCCAATTTGCCTTCCAGAGGACAGACCTTCAGATATTTGGAAACATGTATTTGAAAGATTTAGAAATACAAAAAGTACTTGTTATTTACTTTAGACAGAATACAATGCTAAGTTGATGATGAGACAGAAAGTAAAAAAAATTGTTCACAGAATACATCAAGCATTTCTTAAGAACTTATGAACATGATGCTAAGATAATGAAGAGATTGAAGGTCTAATAGCTAAAATACTGCCTTGAAGGAATTTAAGTTTAGAAGAGCCTGAAGACAGCCACATTATAACATGATTCATGTATTCAAGTGCATAAAGCAAAATGTTATATGATTGATATCTTGGAGGATATAGCATTTGAGTTGTATTTCAAAAAATGGGTTCAAATTCAGCAAATTGGAAGTGGGAATGTAGTCCAGACATAAAGGACAGACTGAAAAAGGTCCCAAAGGCATAAAGTACACCGCTTGTGTTGAGGCCAAAAGTAGCTCACTAATCCCATAATGTGAAGGAGAATGTTTTGATATAAAGCTGGAAAAAAACCAGACTGTGGAGGACCTCGAATACCAAGCAACTCTAGCTGAGAGCTTAACTTAACAGGGAGTAGAGCCACTGGAAGTCTTTGAGTCTTTGAACAGAGAAGAGACCATGCCTGATCTGTGTTTAACAATTCTTCTGGCAGGATGCCAGATGAAAAGATGCATCATAGAGGGGAGAAAATAGTTAGGAAGACCTGTTCAGAAGGTACTTCAATAGTGCAGGCAGATGATAATGATGATACATTATATAGAAGGTGAATTGGGATTAGAAAAGAGTCTTTTTTTTTAAATTCTAGAGATAGAATTGTAAAAAAAAAGTAACTTAATGTGAAAAAGTGAAGGAGAAAGAAGAGAGAATATCTTCTGGTATGGACATGTGGAGTTTGAAGTGCCACTGGGATAACCAGCCAATGTGTTCTCTAGGCAGTTAGGGATTTGGATCAGAAACTCAGAAGATGATCTAAGACTATTGGTAAAAATTTTAATAGCCAAAGAAGAGACTATTTGAGAGGTATGAAAAAAATATATATAGATGTATATGTATATTATAAATGTCATGTTTTTTAAAAAAAAAGGAAAGCTAGGATGTACTGCAGAAGAGAATGTTAAGTCGATTCAACATATATTTTTTGAGCCTCCACTATTTCAATGTGCTAGAGAGATAATGACCAAAAATTGCTTCTTGTTCTCAAAGAGCATATATTCTATTGGAAGGATAGTACATGTAGATAGACAGGCAAGTAAAAAGTAATTGAAGAAATGAGAAAGTACTTATAACTAGATGGTATAGGGTAGGAACTCAGAGAATCAACTTTATATAGGGGAAGAGCTAGGACCCATGTGAATATTGTGCCAAGAGGTTACAATAGTTCCTGAAAGAAGTCTGACCCCATCCACCCATATATTGAGGCATAATTTCCCTGTAAAGTTTCTCTTCATCCCTACTTTCTAGCTACCATGTTGAGAAGTATAAGAGATTTCATTTATTTTTGTATGGGAACATAGAATAATTGTGTGACTTAATTACTTCTCTTTATTTACTCTACTTTTATGTCTTACTAAGTGTTTTTGTTGTTGGATTAGTAATTTTTATTTTGTCTGTAAAAAGAAAACATTGTACCAGGGGTGGACCTTGGTCCTTGAGTATGTAATTAATTACCTAAAACAACCTACACTGATACTGAAAAAAGTAGCAAAGGTATCCAGAACCAAAGTATTCAGAATTTTCTGGGGTCCAGTATGATAAAATTACAACATGTTAGAGTTAAAGAAAAACTTGTAGATTTTCTATTTTAACTCCTTTAACTCACCCATATTTTACAGAGAAATTGAGGCATAGGGAAGTGATGTCACTAGCTCAATTTCTCATAGCTAATTAAATCCAGTTAAGTCTTTCATTTCAGTCAAAAGCTATGTCCTCTGTACCAAATTTCCTCCATTTTATTCAACTGAGTCAGGTTTGATTTTTATCTCCTCAAAATGCCACGGGAGAATGACTTCAAACACATGGCTGATCTCCCAGCTTGGCTGTGTTGACTGAGCTCCTCTATTATTCATCCATACATTCCACTGGCAAAATGAATCTGACATTCTTCCAGTCAGCATCTAACATCTTTAGCCTTATCCCTTGCCAGTCTACCTTCACTTATAGACAGACAGGACTGTGCCATGTTCTCTGAGGCTATGCATCCTTGGCATCACTTGGAGAGATCATTCCTGAGCTATGCAGAGTTTGAATCGGAGCGAGACAGAATCAGGTTCAAGTCACAGTATCACAGAATTCATGCATGGTAAAAGTGCTTTGAAAACCTTAAAGTGCTATGAAAAATCAAATTAATGGTTATTATGGAAGACTAGCTGAAAGATACTTTATAGATCACCTCCTCCAATCTCCTCATTTTGTAGATGAGGAAATTGAGCCCAAAGTAGGGGAAGTAACCCCAAAGTCAGTTAGAGAAAGGACTCACTTTGAGGCAGGACCAGGACAGGAAACCAGGTTCCTTGATATCCTTGATGCCTAGGCTCCATAGAACCTTAGAGCTTATGTAGTAAAAGCCTCTTATTTTATAGATTAGGGATATGAGGTCCAGAAAAGGGAAGTAAGTGTTCAAGGTCATAAAGCTTCTAAATATCAGTACTAGAACTGGATCTGCTGGTTCTTTTTCTATTCTATCACACCATCATTCCACATGGCCAAGAGGAAAGACAGAATACTCCCTGGAAGAGTGTATAATCACTCTGATTTTTTAGAGAAATAGAAGCATTTTCCATAAAATACATCTTGTTCTTGTTTCTGTGCCATGTGAGGATATAGGGTTTTTTTGTTTTTTTTTTTTTTTCAAAAAGAACCATCGGTTCATGACCATTGGAGAAGCAAAGTGGAGTTCTCTGAGAGAGAGAGAGAGAGAGAGAGAGAGAGAGAGAGAGAAATTAGGAGTCAAGATCTGGGTTCTAGCCCCATTTTTGGAACATTCCTAGATATATAACCTTAGATAAGTCACTTTGTGTTGCTAGATAAATCACTATCCATACAGGTCTCTATTTCTTCATCTATAAAATGAGGGGGTTGGAACATAAGACTTCTAAGATCTCTCCTTGCTTTAAATTGATTATATAGATGCTCTGTGAACCTGGAAGGATACTGCTTCTAGTCAGATTTCTCAAGGATTAAAGAAACAGGTTTTCTTGGCTGCCTTAGGAAAGGAGCAAGAAAGGCAGGACACAGTTGTTTGCTTAACACCTGCGTGGCCTCTGATAGCCACCTCTAAATCATTCTAAGCACTTTAGTCTCTCAGGTAGCTGACTCAGCTCTTCCCCTTTCCCCTTTGTAATTTGGCACTGGCTGTGTGTCTCTGACCAAGAGACCAAAGAGCTAGCCTGAGAGGATTCATTATTTCTGTGAGTGAAGCTATTTCTTAGATGATGACCAATGGGTTCCTCATGCATCAGGAGAAAATAGGCTAACATGGCAGAGACTATGATTTAGGAAGAAGAATGATGATGATTGAAGGTTTCCCATTATTTCTTCTCAGCCTAATGGGTGGCTAGTTGAGTCTGATAGAATAAAATATGAGATTTTAAAAGCTTTAGGCAGAAGAAATCCCTCAATCGGGAATAATATTTCTTAAAGAGTCCTTTTGGACTACTCCACAAAAAGGTTCCATAGATAGGAAGTTTGGCACAATGGAAAGAGTATTTGGCATCAGAGTACATGGGTTCAAATCCAATTCTGTCACTTAATATATTTATGACTTGTGATAGGTCACTTAACTTCTCATTTTCCTCAACTATAAAATAAAAGGGATAGGCTATATCATATCTAATGTCCCTTTGAATTCTACATCTGTAATTGTACAATTTTCCTTCCCTTTGGGTAAAGATGTTTCTTCTTGTTATGGGCACCTTAGTTTGCCTTTTTTCTATCCCTATAAGATAGACAAAACACTTTTAACAAAAATGCATTTTTATCTCCATTTTATATTTGAGAGTACCGAGGACCAGAAAGATGGTTATGGTCATGCAGTTCAGATCAGATCTAGCATCCAACTGGAATCCAATTGAAGCATTCTGATTTTAACTCCATTACTCTTCCCATAGGATACGGGTGCAAAGGAATGACCATATGATTTAGAACATGAAGGCTAAGATCCCTATAAGACAGCTTTGGGCCTCCATTTCCCTATATTCAAAATAGGAAATATCCCCTTGGGTCCTCCTCTGATATCATATCATGGTAAGGAGATAACTCAGCCCTCTTAAAGGTTATATTATCAAGTATTTACAGGTTCTATCAAAGTAGAAAGACTTCATATATGACTGAGTAACAAATTATATCATTTGAGGACCAACCATCATCTGAGAATCAGAAGGTTACCTAACAGTGAAAGATTGTGTTTTTTAATTCATTCATTATTTATTTGTTTCATCCATTCATCTTTCTATTTTATAACAACTCATGAAGACTTTCCACTTAGTAATAGAGGAGTTTGTGTGTGGGAGAGAACATGAGAAAATAAGAGGAGACACATTTTCTTAATACATACAATATCCTAACAAATTGGGAAAGGAACTTAGGAATCTTCTGGTCCAACCTATCACCCAATACTTGGCTCTTCAGTGTAGCATCTCAGATAGAAAGTCTTCCATTTTCTCTATTTGAAGATCTCTATCGATGACCACTTCCTTTTATAATCTTCCTATTCCATTTCTAGAGGGCTCTAATATTAAGAAACTTTTTTTTTCCTTTTCCTGCAGTGTTTCTCACTGATCTCTATCTATTAAGCTTATTCCTCTTCCCTGGAATCCTACAGAAGATTTTGACTCTCTCTTTCAAATGCAAAGTATACTTCCTATTCTTATATAAACAGTCTGCATTATCATTTAAACATGACATTTACTTAAATGTTTTAGGGTAAAAGCAAAAATGATTTTTACATCAAAGTTACTCAATATAAAGCAAGTGAAATAATACATCAAAATTCACATATAAACTTGAAAAAACTCCTTCCACAAATATATATATATAGTGTTTGAAGGGGAGAAATGACATATGCAGAAATCTAGAGGCACAAGAGTGACAAAAGAATTATTATGGAGTTGGGGTCACCCACAATTCCTCTGGAATATAGAGGATGATATCCTTGGAATCATAGAGAAAAATCTACCCACCCACAAAGCTGCTTCTCTGCTAGTTATTCCCTTCTTAGGCTATACTGCTAGGTAATTCCAGTCCACTCCTGCTCTGGGACTGATGAAACAAGTGAAACTTTAAAAATTTATAATCATTCTTAAAAGGGTGCTGAGCAAGTATTATGCTAATACAGTGATGAGCAGTTTCTTTAAGCCTGAAAGTCTCTTCAGGTTGGCTCTCAGGATAATACAAATAGATCTAAACAGCTCTTCACTGAAAATGATGCTGCGTCATTCAATCAATTTCTACCCTGCCACCCCATCCCTCAAAATTGCTGCAAAGCTTGCCTTTTCTACTGTGTTTCCAACCCCCACCCCCACCCCAAACCAGAGATGAGGAGTCTGAGACTAATCAGGTAATCATTACTGGTTTCAGGTCTCAAACTGTAGCAAAGTATAGCAGCATCCTGCTTCTTCCAATCAATGAACTTCAGGATTTTTGTTCATCTAGCCTACAAACTAACGCTTCTTTTCAAATCAACAGGCTTTCCAGCCCAGCACTTGAAACATTTCTGTTTTCTGATTTTCTTACTCCTGCTTGTGTCTTCATGCTCAATTTCTCTTTCTTAACTGCTTTACTTGTGTTAGAAACACACGTACCATATATATTCTTAAAATTTTTCTTTTTTGGGTTCTTTATTTCTTCTAATGTCTCAAATCTGAATCTCCCTGTGGTCAGTGACTCAGTTTTCCCCTAAAGATTTGAAAAATTTTAAATTCACCTTTCTGTTAGTTATGCAATGAACCCTCATTTAACATTCCCAATTGTATCTACAATTTTATGTGATTCATCACTTTATGAGTTTTAAGCTCTGATACTCTACATGCAGTCATATACAATTGAGCTATGGGATGAAAATGTTTTTTAACTTCATGTCTTTGTCCTCAGGAAGGTCCCTCCAAATCATTCATTTTAGGGGCAGATCTGAATCTGATTTTATAATAATATGCCTTCACATTTTAAAAGAAAATTGTGCTTTTCACATATGAATTTACATATTTTAATGCACTAAATTTCTTTTTCCCTATCTTTTCAGCAACCAAATTGCTCACATATGACAGGGCCAGTTCTTTAGGGACTTTGAAAGTTGATTTCATATTTTTAAAATCCAGGAGTTTATTTTCTGCCCATTTCAGCAAACCTCACAAATCAAAGGGGCAGTACTTTCTTTACCTGTGTAAAACAGTCTGCTCAGTATTTGACTATAGATATTATTGCCATTTTTTCTCCTATGCCCCTTCATTCTTCTCTTCTTTCAGCCCAGCATCCCCAGTTCCCTCAACATATCTTCATTGACCTGATTCCTCTCTATCCTGGACACTTCTCTCTGGATATACTCCAACTTTCTAGTGTCCCTCCAAAAATGTTGGGGAAATTTATTCCCACAAAACTCAAACTAACATAAGACACTGTAATCAATAATGGAGCATTATATATTGGGTTTCAGATTATATGTTGTTATTGGATGAGAGGTTTCTATGTAAAAATGGGGAGAACTGCAGACTTAAGAATCAGAATTTAGTCTCTGTTCTCTCATCGTTAGCTAGTTAACCCCCGACAAACGATTAAAATTCTTTGACCTTCAGTTTGCCCTCACAGTTATTTTGAGTATCAAATCTGATAAATTATTGAAAGCACTCTAAATTTGAAAACAAGACATCAATAATAGAAATAGGTATAGGCTTTGGACATGTGCCTTTATTGGTGGTAAGGTGCTTCTAGTGAGAAAAAGTCCCTCTACCAATATATGTCAGCAACTTTGCAATTTTTATTCTTAGTGTTATCTATAGCAATGAGATTTTAAGTGAATTTCTCAGTATCATTCAGTCCAGGTGTATTAGTGGCAAAACTTGAACTGAGATCATCCTGACTTTGTGAAAAATTATTATTTATTTTTAATATTCTTTTTTTAAGTTTTCAGTTCCAGATTCTCTCCTTCCTCCCACTGAGAAGAAAAGCAAAATAATCTAATTTTTACATGTTAAATCATATAACACATCTCCATATTATCCATATTTTAAAAAAGTTAAAAATTATACTTTAGTTTGCACTCAAGGTTAGTTCTCTCTCTGGAGGAGTATAGCATTTGTCCTTTGGAATTGCCTTGGATCATTTTATTGACCATGGTAGCCAAATCTTTCAGGGTTGAACATCATTTTACTTCACATCTGGCACTCTAACCACTATACCACCTACTTTTTCCAGTAGTTTTGGGATTCAATTGTTATTGGTCATATCTGACTCTTTATCCCTTTTGGGATTTTCTTGACTAGTCTGGTCCCTACCACTCTAGTTATTACCCAGGGAGAGTCCCTTCATCCTTTACCATTATAAACATTAGTATTCTTCTTGGTCCTGGAGCTATGATTAGGTTCCCTGCATCCACCTTGCCAGGACTCTCGTCTACTTTGGAACTATGCCCAGGGTTCTTTTACTCTTGTTTATGACTCTAAGCATCCATCTCTGCCCTGAAACAGCAACCAAGAAGTGAGTAGGGGCAAGAGAGTTGCCAATCAGTGTCTGTTCTCCTAGTGTCAGCAAAGTGTCTAATTTCTTTCTATCCATTTGTCTGACTCCTTTCATTTGCAGTCACAACTATTTGATCCTTCTGTTATACTCTGTGCTAGCTCCCATATTGAGTCACAGACCTCTCCCGAGGATCACCCAAATTGTCTTAAGCATCAATAATATCTTCCTAAGACTTGGCTCTGCTGCTCCAAAATTTGAGGAATGATTAAAAAGTTGTGGGAAGGAGGATATTAGGAAGCCTCAGCTGTACTGCTTCTTGTACATTATCATGGCTGACAGTGTCTTTTTGACTTTAAGGACAGATATTTCTATCATGCCCTGCATCTCAGATCAGTAATAACAATTATTATTATTATGTTCTAGATGTAATATTGAATATTTATAAATATACAATTTAACATAGAATATATGTATATGCCATTTAACATGTTTAACATAATAATTATTCACCTTCCAATTTATAATATACTTTTCTCACAGCACCTTTGAAAGCACCCATATTATTATCTTCATTAGAAAACTATAACTCACAGAGATGAGGTGACTTGAGACTGTTGATGATTAAGTTTTAAGGCCCAGGGGAAATAGGACAACCTCTAGAAGCTTACCTAGCAATTTTTGTGACTGGGGCAAGTTTCTGATGGTAGGGATGGGACTGGAGCAGGTTGAAGCTTTCCCTGAGGCCTCCATGAGATTTCTAGATTGAGAAGTGTGAATCTTAAAAACTACTCAGACTGTACTTTAGAAGATGTGATTTAGCTATTTCCTTATTGTAACAATGGAGATACTTGGTCTAACAAGAATCAGGAATGTCTTAGGAACTTTACACTCCACTCATATTTAGACATACTTTAGGGAAACATAAAGTTGTAAACTCCTGATTGAACAATGAAGGTACTTAACTCATACCTTATAGTGAAGCTAGAACCTTAAGCTAGGTCTATTTTTAGATCTAATACAAAATGGTGTTAAGTACCTATAAAGGTTAAATTAATCACAAAAAGGTCAAGTAACTCACAAAAGGCAAACTTAACAAAGAAGTGTGAAGTACTCAGAAAGATATAATCTAACCAGAAAAGGTGAGAACAAAAGAGTGGTGATAACTAAGAATGGGCAGTCCTGGAAAAAAGTGTCTACTGTGATTGGTAGACATAAAAATTTAGGGGAAGTGACATAAGAGAAAATTCTCTTTAAAAGGAGGCTAAAAGTCAGTAAAGGGTTTTTTTCTGAACTCAGTTCAGGAGATTGAGTTCAGTGGAGACTGGAACCCAGCTTGGAGATAGTCTCCTGGTGAGTAATAAGACTGACTACCTTTCCCTTAGGCTCAGGGAGGCCACTTTGGCCAAGGCCTTTAACTACTTCCTGGCTCAGCCTGAGCCAGAGCAGTTTAAATTAATTCTCTCTCTCTCTCTCTCTCTCTCTCTCTCTCTCTCTCTCTCTCTCTCTCTCTCTCTCTCTCTCTCTCTCTCTCTTTCTCCCCGTCGGTCTGTCTGTCTCTCTCTTCCTTAATTCCTTCTCTCTCTATTAATTAAAATCTTCATAATTCCCAGCTGACTTGGGTATTCTATTATTTGGGCATCATCTCTGGCGACCAAATTAAATAGATTTTTCAAGTCAAAATGCCAAAATTATCCTTACAGAAGGTAGATTTGTTATTGGAGGGGCAAATCTGGAAGTGACTTCCAGAACCTGAGAAGTGTCTATTCTTCTGAGGGGGAAGCAAATGTAGCCCAAAAGAAATACACAACTACAATAAGTTCTCTGCTACTTTCCACCACCACCTGGGGTAGGGCTGAACTTGGGGGAAGTGTTCAGGAGCAGGAATGGCAGGGAAAATGGTTATGAGTGGAAGTTTTCCACAGGGAATCATAGCCCTGATTTCACTCTCGCTCTGCAGCATTGTTCTCATGACTAAAGCTAGGACAAATTTGTTTTGTGGAATAAAGATGGGATGATTTTGAAAGCTATGGATAAAGGAGGCAGATTCTTTCCTAGATTTATTTGAAAGCATCCTCTCCTTTTCAAACATCTTTATAGGAGAGAAAAGAAATATTAATCATATCTTGGTATGTGGAAAGGAAATGAGGTCAATGGAAAAAAATCCTTAATTGAGATTCAAATATTGAGTCCCAAAAAGGTAAATTGTCTTTGTCCAAGTTTGCCTATAGACTGAAGGATATTTTAAACCAAGACAATTCAACTGAAACATTTATTAAACATCTGCACAGTGCCAAACACTGTGCAAGAGACTGAGGATACAGCGACAGAAATGAAATAATCTTTGCCCTTAAGAATCTAAGATAACTCTCACACCAATGAGTAAATGCAAAATATATAGAAAATGAATACTTAGTACGACATAGAAGGAAAACTGATATTTCAAGCCATGAAAGAAGTTAATTGTGGATCTTGAGCTGACCTTTGAAGGGAGATAATTGAGATCATTTGAAGGCCCAGACATGGGGAAAGAAATGTCATTGATGAGAAATTGAAAGTAAGCCAGTTTCACTGGAGCTTTAACTGTCTTAGAAGCCATAGAGTTAGCTTCCTGAGAGGAGACATGATATGGTCAGACTAGTACTTTAAGAATATTATTTAGGCAACTGAATGGATAATAATGAATCAGAGAAGATAAAGCCTATTTTCCTTCAATGTTTCTATATTTGAGATTTCTTGCAGGGATTGTTTGTTCTTTTGTCTTTTTATTGGTATCTGTAGGGCCTGCCACAGTATCTGGGACATAGACTATATCTTCTTATAGCTTTTAATTAATTAAGAAACTCTGTACAACCTAGGGGCAGCTAAGTGGTTCAGTGGTTTGAGAACCAGGCTTTAAGATAGGAGGTCTTAGTTTCAAATTTGGCTTCAGACCCTTCCTAGCTCTGTGACCCTGGACAAGTCACTCAAGCCCAGTTGTCTAGCTCTTACCACTTTTCTGCCTTGGAACCAATACACAGTATGGATTTTAAGATTTAAGATATGGATTTTAAAAAGAAAAAAGAAGCCATGGTACTTATATTGGGAAGGTAGGGTTAATTTAGTAACATCAGAAAAATTATGAGCATAATTTATATTATTCATAATAAAAACAAACAAAATCATATGATCATATCAAGAGATGAAGAAAAAACTTTTAAAAAGTTACAAAACTCATCTCTATTTTTAAAAAATCAACTAAAACATATAAATAGAGCTTTTTAAAAGATGATTAATAATATCTATCTAAAACTAAGTAAGCATTATCTATAATAAAGAAATATTCTTTCCCAATAAGATCAGGGGAAAATAAAATGATAAGATTAATTAATTAAATGGATAGGTAGATGAGTGAATAAATACTTAGATAACTAACCAAATAACTGAATGGATAAATTAATCATTAAATTAATAAATAAATCAATAAATAGATAGAACAGTTATGACTACAGTGGAGGCAAAGATTAATGATTGCCTTAATTTGAATGGTTGTTAAGTGAAGAAAAGAGAGAAGAGTCTAGAACTGGAAAAGTTTCTCAAGAAGTAGAAAATGATTCTTATTCCTTTTTTATTCCTCTAGGGATTTCTGTGTACTAAAAAATTCCCTGGAGCCTTTTCTGCCAATTTCTATCTCATATTAGAATAATTTATGTGCATCCTATTTTGATTGTCTCTCAAAAAAACTCTTGAGTGCCTACTGTATGCAGAGCTGGGACTGGGTACCAGGGGAGATTAAGAATTAAAGTATTAATTATTCTTGTCCTCATAGAAGGATAAAACACTAACAATAAATATACCATACTCACACACATGATAAAATCAGTAGAGATAAACAACTATATGCTGCTTATTGCTAATTAGAGGAATTATAAAAGATTATATGAAGGAAATTATATATTTTTATTTGTTGAACTACAATAATTTATTAAATACCTACTATATACAATGTTAAAGGTTCTGAGGAGGGAAGGGAAGGTGAGATACTTGAGAATTTTCTTTAACAAACAAATTAGTTTTTTTTTTTAATTAAAAATGTAATAGGAGAAATTGGACACAGATTATTGGAGCTGGAAAGAACCTTAGAAAAGAGATTGTTAAAACACAGAATTAAAAGTACCAAATCTGAAAGTAAGGCTCATTCTAATATAGAATGTTGGGATGTTAATGCCTTCTCACCTTGGAATAGCACTCTGCTCCTGTGCCATTTTAAGGAAAGTGCCCAGGATGGCCATGTTCACTCCTTCATTCCACTCTAGGCTCCACTCCTGATTCTCTAAGCTTCTTTTCCCATGGGGAGCCTGGGTAGTTAACTTCTCTTTTCTCTCTCTTTAACCCCTTTAAACCAGTTTTTATGCATCTCCTCTAATTTTAATATATAAATTCCTAAAGTGCATGCTCTCTCTTTCTGTTTGTATTTATATTCTCAGTGATTAGCATAGTGCCTGGCACACAGTAGGCACTCATTGAATGCTTATTAACAAGTGAGGTGAGCTTTAGAAGATAGCTTGTCAGATATCAATTAATCAATAAGAATATATTAAATTTATATGGTGTGCTAGACCTTGTATGAATCATTGGGATGCAAAGACAAAAATGAAACATTCCTTACCTTCAAAGAGCTCACATTCTATCAAGGGAAGTAGGGATACATACAGGTAGATACAAAGAGACACATAATAAAAAAAAAAAGATAATTTTGTGGTAGGAAGGCACTAGCACATGGAGGATCAAGGAGTTGGCATTTTACTTGTTCTTTGAAAGAAACCAGGTATTCTAAAGGGGCAGCAATGAGGAAGGAATTCAATACCAGGCTTAAGAGACAGAAATTAAATGGACCTAATGTAGAATGTTTTTGCAGAGGTTCTTAACCTGGGGTTTTAAAATTTTGTTTAAAAGCATTATTTGAATAATTTTATTGAATATCATTGATTTCCTTTGTAATCTCACTTAATGTGTTTTTTTTAACTATGTATTTTAAAACATTATTCTGAGAAGGAGGTCATCATATAAGTTTTCAATAGGGACCATGGCATAATAAAAAATAAGAATTCTGGTTTTAGAGGCACAGGATAGGTAAAATGAATTGCCTAAGGTCACAGAGAAGCCATGATGTATTTGGGATTGGAAACCCTGTTTTCTGAGGGTCCATTACACTGCTTTTTAGATCCATTATACTATCCAGTCTCCAGTGAATGTTTAATTAGGAATTCATCTGGGTTGTCTGTCAAAATAATGTCTCTTCCAGTGATTGACTGCTAAGCCCTACTCAGGGTCCAGTTCTCTGATATGGAGACCAGGTGGACTTAGGAAAACCTTATTCCTGATGATCCCTGGAAGCCAGGTAAATGGCTGTTGCAAGAGAACTTTTGCTGCCTGGCAGGCAAATCAGATCTTATCACAAGTAACATTTGGGAAGATAGAAATGTTTTACATATCCCCTGAGGAGAATACATCTTTCATTACATAAATACTCATTAAATGCCTACTAAGGCTGCATTCTGGGTGCTGAGATATAACCTAACCCAGCTGGAATGAAGTCAAGACCACAGAAACTGACCTCTGCAAAATGCTAATAACTGGCATTTAAGAAGAGGTTGGCCTGGTTATTCCATAGTGAAAATGCTGAATAGCTTTTGATTCTCCTTCCACCTTCTGCAAGCTGCCTTCCTTACCCTTACCAAGTCCACTGCTATTGGCTTCCCTTTGGTGAGTTTCTTAAATTTATCTTCTACATATCTGATTTTTGTCATCTCTCCTATTAGACTGGGAATAGCTTGAGGGCAAGATTTTATTTTTTTTTTTTTTGCTTTTCTTTGTATCTTCAGCACTTAGAACAGTTCTTGACACAAAGTAAGCATTTTTGACATGCATTGACTCTTAATCCAGACCTTCATCCCTAGGGTCTGGTCTATCTATTTTTTCTCCAAAAATGCCAGGATCATTGACATAATCAAGGAATCTCAGAATTGGAAGCATAACTGTCCCTCTAGTCCAAAGACTACCTCCATTCAGTATCCCTCTTACAGTAAGACTAATAGACAATTAGCAATGCAGATTTTACCCAAAGACTCCTAATGAAGGCGAATGCAATTACCTCTCCAAACTAGCCTTTACACTCTTTGATAACTCAAACTGTTAGGATATGTGAATTTATATCAAGTCTAAATCTTCAGAAAATATTCACCCATTGGTCTGTATTCTGTTTCTTGTGGGCCAAGCAGAAGCAAGATTAATCCTCTTCCCTAAAACAGCTCTTGAAAATACTGCTGCTTCAGGCTTCTGTTGTCTGAGCTAAATGATCATGTGGTTTGATTTTGAAGCCTCTTGGGCATCCTGGTCAACAACCTGTGGATGTTCTCCAAATCAGTTCCGTTTAGTTCAACAAATGTTTAAGGCACTCTGCTCAGCACTGAAGAAGGAGATAGAAACAATCCTGGTCCTTCTCACAAGGGGCATACTATCTAATGGGATAAAGGACAAATGAATGAATAATTCTAACATATGGGAGAATGAAAGATGTGCAAAGGAGGAATCCAGACAAAGTAGTCTAAAGAATTTGAGGAAGCAGAGAAACTAATTTCACACGTGGCTTAGTAATAATCTTAGATTCTTCACCATCGTATTACTAGTATCATTTTGTTATTGTTTAGTCACTTTCACTCAGGTCTGACTCTTTGTGACCCCATTTGGCAATGATAATGTAGTGGCCATAGGATGGCAAAATGCTCTAAAAATTATCTAATTTTGTCTTTATAACAAACCTGGGAGACAGATATTATTGCTATTCCCGTGTTTAGGTGAAGAAATCTAAGCAGGCAGAGGTTAAGTCATTTGCTCAGGGTCACCCAGCTAAAAAGTACCCACAGTGGGGTTATATAAAAATATGTAATAATTCAGCTATTCCTGAGATCAACACCAGCTGTCTAACACTGATTCTTGTACATGATAGATGCTTAATGAATATTTATTGAATTGTTGGGCATAGTTGGAGGCAGAAGGTTTCATGTCTCATAGGATCACAGATTTAGATATGGAAGGCCATTAGATGCTGCTGAGTTAAATCATTCTTTTTTTTTTTTAGATGAGGAAATTGAGTTCTAGAGAAGCTAAATGACTCACCCAAAATCATACTTGTTAGTGTTAGAAGCTGGATTTGTGCCGAGTTGCTAGTAAAGTGCAACACAAGTTTGACCTTAAACAGAGGAAGATCTTCAATAGTCAGGGATAAAGATAAGAGTTCATTCTAGGCATCAAGGATGCCATAGAACCATTAGAAGTGAGCAGTGTCAGAATGAGAATAGAGAGGAGTCCATTTTTACTATAATAGTGTTCAGAGATAGGAGAGACAGGCAAAGTGAAGCCAGAAAGAGAAAATGCTTGAATGCCATGACCTGGAATTTCTAGCTTTTTTTTTTTAAATAGGCATTGGGGTACAATGGAAGATTTCTGAGTTCTAGTTAATCCAGTTTGGGTTGGCCCCTTATGGTTATTCTCCCCTTATATCATCCTGCTCTCCATGAGTGTGCCCCATGGGAAAAGGAAGTAAAATGGCCTGGCCCTACACCTAATAAAGTTGTTACCTTCATTTATGGTAGAGCTCAGGGGACACCTCCTCCTTAAAGCCTTTCCTCATCAACTTAGCCAGAAGTTATCACTGGATCTCTCCTGGTCTTTTATTATATTCTAATTTGAATGATACCTCTCTGTCTGTCTCATCCTTCTGCTAGAAGCTAAGCTTCATTTTTATCTTTGTGTCTTTTTAAAACTTTTACCTTCCATATTAGAATCAATACTGTGTATTGGTTCTAAGATAGAAGAGCAGATTGGGCTGGACAATGGGAGTTAAGTGACATTCCCAGGGTCACACAGCTACAAAGTGTCTGAGACCAGATTTGAACCCCAAACCTCTCATTCTCCAGGCTTGGCTTTCTATCCACTGAGCCACTTAGCTATTTCCTCTTAAAAGACTCTTAGAGAAGTTCTCAGTGACTCCAATTCATCCATGAGCTTAAAACAGTTTATTTTTTTTAAAATAAACCCTTACCTTCTGTCTTAGAATCAATAAAGACAGAAGAGTGGTAAGGGCTAGGCAATGGTTAAGTTAAGACAGTTTTTACACATGAATGAACCTTAAGAAAGGTTTATGGAATTGAACTGAATTGGACTGGATTTGGAAGTCTTTAAACTCTTAAGCCTTTTCTTTCTATCTGAAATTGAGTTGGTCAAAGCAAGAAGTGTTTCCCTTTCTAGTCTTAACTGAATTCAATTTAATTCAATAAACGTGTTTGGACCTATGCCTGCAGATGTCCCTCAGAGTTCTGTTCTGGGCCCTCTTTTTTCTCCTTTTATACTACTATATCCTGACTTTCTGGTTGTTCTATGAACAAAACATTTCTTCTCTCAGCTCCAGGAATTTCCTCTCTGGTTATCCCCCCACCCCTGGAATTCTCTTCCTTTTCCACTCTGTCCTAACTGAAATCTCATCTTCTATAGGAAGCCATTCCAATTCCACTTAATTCCAGTGTTTTCTCCCTTTTCATTGTTTCCCTTTTATCCTGTATATTATCAATATATTTGTTAGCATGTTCTTTCCCCAACTGAATTATAAATCCCTTGAGGGAAGAGACCTACTTTTTTCCTCTTTTTGCATTCCTAATACTCAGCAAAATGCCTGGCACATAGTAGTTGCTTAATAAATTATGATTGACTGACTGTGTCAATGTGTTTTTCTTCCACAGTCTGTTTAAGATTTATCACTTTTGGGGGGCACCTTTGCCAATTTGACAAAAATATAGAGTAAAAAACCATGAAAGAATCTCAACAGCAATAATGACACAAACGTGTAGATAAATGGAGCCTATTACTGCCAAACTTCAAACTATATCAATGATACTTTCAGGCAGTTATTTTTTCATATATTCCCAATTATATGTAATAACAGTTTTTAGCATATGTTTTCCAAAATTGTAAGATCCAAATAGTTTCTCCCTGTGCCTTCCCTTCCCACCCTCAGAGAGCTTAAGCAATTCTGTCTGGATTATACATGTATTATCATGCAAAACATACTTCCATATTGGTCATTGTTGTAAGAGAATATTCATATAAATCAAAATCCCAAAATTAAACCATAAATAAACTAGAGTGAGAAATAGTATGCTTTATTTCTCTGCAGGTGAATAGCATTTTTTTTTATCATAAGTTCAAGCAGTAATTCTTCAAACAATTTGGACTACTTAAAATATAGGGATGAGAAGAGTTATACAACATATAGAAGAAAATATATCTAGTAACCTAGTATTTGATTAAACCCAGAGATCCTAACTCCTGAGATAAGGATCTTTTTTTGACAAAAACTGCTGGGAAAACTGGACAGCAATATGAAAGAATTTAGATTTAGACCAACACTACCCACCTTATACAAAAATAGGCTCCAAATTGTTCCATTATTCATATGTAAGAGGTAGAATCAGAAACTAGAGAAATGTTGAGAAAAATTACCAAACATAATCTAAATATAACAGAAAAGTTCAAGATCAAACAAAGGTCAGAGACCATTACAGAAGATAAAATTGATAATTTTGATTAAATGAAACTGAAAAGCTTTTGCACAAATAAAAACAATAAAGCTAAAATTATAAAGGGAAAAAAGTTGGAAAAACATGTTTTTTTAAATGCATAAGGAACTAATTCAATTCATAAGGAAAAAAGACAATTAGTAAATGGCCTAAATATATGAATAGACAGTTCTCAAGTGAAGAAATCCAGAATATCTATAGCTATATATATATATATATATATATATATATATATATATATATATATATAAAAATATAAAGTAGCCCAAAGTGCTCCTAGTTACAGAAATGCAAAATGGGGAAATTCTAAGAGTTCACCTAAAATATGATGTCAAAATACCATGCTACAAATGTGGTCTGGCTAGGGCAAAATACAGTAGAATTATAATTTCCCTTCTTCTGGACATTATGCCTAACCTAAAACCCAAGACTATAATAAATTTTCTAAAAGCTATGCCATGTTATGGCTTTACCTCCAATGTATGGTCAACTTTTACCTCTTGCATCTTCCTTCATGTCTACCCTCTTTACTCCCCTCTAGGGATGTATTTCCACAAGGTTTACCTGATGAGTATGCCTTTGTCACTACCTTCCGGTTCAGGAAAACTTCACGAAGAGAAGATTGGTATATCTGGCAAGTCATCGACAAATATGGAATTCCACAGGTATGACATTATCCCTTGGTCACTTGTCTGATCACCCCATGCTTAGAGGAGCACTTATTTCCTTCATTCTTTTGATGCATTAAAAACTATTTCCCAGTCCCAATCATTCATAGATAGGGCTGAACCAGACTACTTGGTTGGTAGAGCACAGGATTATTTGATTGCACTAATTTTGCGGTCAGATTCTTGACTGTAGAACAAGGACAAATAGAGAAAAAAAAGAGAACTTGAAAGCTGAATGGCTACATGCTTGAATCTGGTATCTGTAGTCTACTGGCCTCCCCTAGCTTCCTTTAAGTACCAACCAAAAGCCCATCTTTTAAAGTAAGGCTTTCCTGACCTCTCTTAATTGTATTTGCTATTTATCCTGTATATATTTGTTCTGTGTCTACTTAATTAGATTGTGACTCCTTGAGGGCAAAGACTTTCTTTTTTTAGTAACCTCAGGACTTAGCCCAATGCCTGGCATATTTTAGGTGCTTAATAAGTGTTGAGGCATTGATTGATTGATTGACTGACTTTGAATTTAATGCTTTTAGGTGTGTAACCAGAACCCTTTCAATGTGATAAAGTAGGGAGGTCCCTAATGACTATGGAGCTTATTTTCCTTATGAGTGTTTAAAATAGATGTAAAATAGATGTAAAATAGATGATGTTTCTACCACAGGAGAGGAGCTGCATTGATTGACAGACAATATCAGAGAAATCTTATCCAATAGAAGAAGACCCAGCCATGAGAACTGTCATTTCTGTGCAGGACATAGGAATCTATGAGGCTATACAGATTTAACTTTAAGTGACAGGAACATGGCTTAGCATTTGATTTTTTTTATTATACTGATGATATCATTTATGTAGGGAGCTCCAAAAGAGGAATTACTTTACCAATGCAGATTAGTGTAAAGCGTTTTAGTGGGTTTCCTGGAACCCTGGGAGATTAACTGACATGTTATGGGTCACCCAGCTGATATCTTTTAGAGGGGGAACTTGAAACATGTCTTTTTGACTCCAAGAATAGATCTTATCCAGGACACAGTACTTTTTTTTGGAGATCATGCTGCTTCCTTAAAAAAAAAAAGGATATTTACTCAAATGAAGACCTTGTATAGGATAAACTAACATTCATTAATATTTCGTTTCATGCCATGTGCTTTATTTTTTTTCCTGATGTAATCTATGTTGACTTTTTCCTAACTTTGATCAATGATCTTCCCTCCATTTAATACTTTCCCTCAGTACTTTGGATTTTTTGCCCTGATGAATTCTTTGACTTGAACTTGGCAGAGCATCCTGAGTTTTCTCTTAGCTTGATCTAGTTCCATTCTTATGTATTTCCTCTTCTTCCAGTTCTGTTAATTGTCTCTAAGCATTTCATGAGTCAAAGGACTTCACTCTTTAGGCAGTCACTTCTTCTTTGTCAGTTTATTTCAGTAAGAAGGTTGGAGCAGATGATTTCTAATATCTCTCTAGCTCAAAATCCAATAATCTTTTGATACTGAGCTCATACTCTGGGACCCAAGAGCTCAAGAGCAAGTGTAAACCAGACATGGGGCAGCTTCACCATAATGAGCCTTACAGTCACAGGGAAAAGGAAATTTGAAGGGATCCCAAAACTCAAGAATATCTCCCCTTAAAACAAAGTTTTAGGAAATGACAAGGTCTTTTCCCAGCCATAATGGCTTTGGCCAAGTCTGGCTTTGATGATGCTTTGCTTTACTTCCTTTTCCATTTCTGTTCTCTCTTTCTCCATTATTGGAAGGACAAGAGATACTCATGAGCTAATAATGGACATAGTAACTAGTGTTTATATAGAGCTTTAAGGATTTTTAAAGTGTTTCATGAATATTATCAACAGTCTCAAAACAATTCTAATTCTAGGGGCTATTATTATCCAAATTTTACCAATAAGGAAACTGAGGAAGGTAGCAAGGTAACTTGCCCAGGTTCACACAGCTAGTTCTGAGGTCAGATTTGAATTTGTCTTTTCTCACTTCAAGTCCAGTTCTCTAGCTTATGTGCTATTGCTGCTGATTAGTTTAGAAAACTCAATCTGCTTTTTTTCTTACCTGGACAGGTTTACCCCTCTTTAGCCAGCACAGTGACCCTGATAACTCTTAGGCATTTCTTGTATTAGTACTGCACTTAGTGCAGATTGGCTCTGCAGCTCAGGATTCCTGATCTTAAGAGATGTACCAGTCTTAGCTTCCCCAGAAGAAGCAATTATATGCAGGCAACAGTCTTTCATCTCCAGAATTATTTCCATACTAGATTATGAAATGCTCTAACTTTGGCCCAGAATGTTTTGAGTTAAATATTTCTACCTCTACCAAATATCATCCTATAGTTTGCTTATTTCTTCATTTTGGCTTTTACTTTTCAATTGCTAATTTTCTTTGTACCTTCCAAAATAATTTTTGGCTTTCTACTTTGATAGATTGGAGAGGGTAATTTTCAGATCTCTTTTAATTGAGGAATGAGAAACTTGGTAATCACAGTCATCCCAGAAACCAATTGGTGTGCGATCAAAGATATCATTTTCTGCCAAATTGTTATCCCCCTGGCTCAGAGAGTTAATGAGCAAACCTTATGTCAGTCAGTCATCTGCCTTTGTCTTCACCTGGAAAATGAGCTTTTGGAAGGTAGTTGCCAAATTCTTCTATGAGCCACTATGTTTCCCTTTGGGAAGTATTAAAAAAAGGATATGACCAAGGCTTTCTCCAGTTATATCCTCTTCATTGACCATCTGGAAGAAAGATCATTCAGGACACCTGAGTTCTCTTCTCAGCTCATAGAATTATCCTGCTTTAGAAAGAACAGTAAACTTTGAAATATAAGTCCTGGGTTCATGCCTACTAGCTGATTGATATTGGACAAATTACTTTGCTCCTCAGAACTTCAGGTGCCTTTTGTATAGGAATGAGAATAATAATGCATGTATTTGCACACATTACAATGTGCACACATGTAATATGCAGAGTTTTTGTCCTGGAAAAAAACAAACCTGGGAAACATTAAAGTGTCAAATACAGGTAAGAGCCTAGAGGGACCTCAAAATACAGGGAAGATTACCTTATCCCCATTTTTCATATCCAGAAAACTGAGACTTAGTAAACTTACCTGAATTACTCAAGACCACATGATGGTGGTGGATTCCACCATTAGTCTCTTATCTCTCATTGCATTGGCCTTTCCACTACCCATTCTATTTTGCCCTCTCTGATACCATTTCCATAACTTTGAGCCAAGTTACTCTTTTGCTTCATTTTCCCTTGAGGAACAAGCAAGGTTTCAAATAAATGATCTTAATAATCCTTTCCACTGCTAATACTCAGTGTGTCAAGTTTCCTTTCAACTGTAACATTTTATAGTTCTGTGATTCTATAGACCTGGAAAGAGATGGCACCTTAATACTCAACTTTTAAACAAGATGGAAGTTAGTGAGGATATAATTGTCACATGGAATTGTATATCACCTTCCCTTACCATAAGTCCATTCCAAGTCAGTGTAGAATCAGCATCTAACCTCCATTTCTCAAGCCATAGCCAAAGTGAAAACTTTGAACTTAAATTTGGGTACTTGTCAGGTATGGTATAATAGGGATTCTCTTTGTATCAATATTAGATGTTTGCTGAGGTCTCTTCTAATTCTTTGATGCTATAATTTGGTGAAGAAAATCCTTGGCATCCTGATTTTTGGTTTATCATCTTTGACTTGAAGACAAATCTAACAGTCCATTTTTATAAGATCAAGAATCAACACTGCTACTTCAAATATTTATATTCTCTCTCTCTCTCTCCCCCTTCTCTCTCTCTCTCTCTCTCTCTCTCTCTCTCTCTCTCTCTCTCTCTCTCTCTCTCTCTCTCTCCCTCTCTCTCTCCCCCTTCTCTCTCTCCCTCTCTCTCTCCCCCTTCTCTCTCTCTCTCTCTCTCTCTCTCTCTCTCTCTCTCTCTCTCTCTCTCTCTCTCTCTCTCTCTCTCTCTCTCTCTCTCTCTCTGTGTCTCTCTCCCCCCTCCAACCATTTCCAAGCCACATCTCTATAGCTATCTTACTTCTACAAGGTACTATTTCCACCTCCAATTCCTTATCCAGCTCCATGGGCCATAATCTATAATTTGGTCATTGTTCCTAGAATGGGGGCAGGGGATGAGAGCAATAGGTTCTATACTAAATACTTTAAAATAACATTTTGTTGATCCTTACAACAATTCTTTGCAGTTGGCCCTATTATACACATTTCTGTATTTGAGAAAGTTCAGGCATATAGAATTTAAGTGACTTGGATAAGGTCACACAACTAGTACATGTCTAAGACCAGATATCATCAGTCTATACATCTGTGATCTCAAGAATAACTATAACTTTACAGAACAAAGTTTTGCCACTGGGTACCTCTCCCTTATGTGTGTCGCTTCTTACATTAGACAATAAACTCTCTTTTCTATAAAATTCTTACCAGTGTTGTTGTATGCCAAAGAGGCTAGGACACCATAATTTCTGAAGAACTAAAGAACATGTACAGAGGGTAGTAGAGAGGAGAATGTTGGAGTGAACAGTTTGTGCCATGTGAAGAACTGTATAATTCTGCATACTGCCATCATCAAGGCATTTTATGGTAAGAAGAGAAGATGGTCAGTTCTTTTGGCAAGTGTAAGAAAATCTGTGAACTGTTAGAATGACCCATTTGTACCCTTATGATTTCAAGAATAAGGCAGGGAGGCATGTTGCGTAGTCTCCAAGAATCAAACTTGGAAAAATCATGGTCATGGGTTGTGCAGGATCAGCAGGGATGGATGGGATTCAAGTTGCATCATTAGATGGTACTCCCAAATCAAAAATGATAAGCTCATTACATGGTGACAATGTTAGGGTTCACAAAGTAAAGTGAAGAATAAGTCAAGCATTTATTGTGACAGGCATAGAAAAGCAATGGACTTATAATCAATATACGGATTAGGTTTGAGCTCCAAATATTTCATCTATGATCTGGGTGAGTCACTTTGCTTTTTAAACTTCAGTTTCCTCATTTGTTAAATTGATGATGGGGACTGAATATATGTGGTTTCTGGATCAGAGAATTGTGAGGAAAAGTGCTTTTTTAAGTATTATAGAAATGTGAGAGAACCATTCTCAAAGCCAGGAAAATATGGGTTCAATTTCCTTATATGACATATATTGGCTCTAGGACTCTAAGCAAATCAATTCAGTTATTAATATTCTAGAAAATTAATAATATAACTTTCAGAGAAGGTTCCAACATATATTTGTTGAAGTTTCCTTTGGGCAGCCAGGTGGCTCAATGGGATAGAGAGCCAGTCTTGGAGTCAGGAGGATCTGGCTTCAAATCTGACCTCAGATAGTTTCTAGCTGTGTCACCCTGGGCAAATACTTAACCCCATTTACCTACCCCTTGCCTTTTTGTCTTAGAGTTGTTACGGAGGACAGAAAGTGAGGGTTTTGTTTCTTTTTTTTAGTGAAGTTTCCTTACTTGAGAGTTTTCTAAACAAATGAAACCTCAGTTTTAGTTACTGTCTCTCCTTATTCTTATAAAGCTGGTATGAGAGCAAGAGAAATAAGTGGGGAAGAGACAACACAGGAGTCTATTCTACTAGTGTTACCTTGGACAAGCTGCTTTCTCATATTTAAAATGGGAATAATAATCCCTGCTCACCAGCCATGGGGTTATTTTTATGAAGAAGAAACTTTATAACAATTGTGAAAGAGCATTGTGCTTATAAAATCACTAAAGAAACAGATGCTATGATTAAAGTTCTTACAGTAATTCAGAGTCACTTGAAGATCTTTCTCAGTGGGGAAATTTTGGAATTTTTGAAACCAAATGAGTTGGACAGGCTTTTGATCTTTGGGGTGGTAATTGCAGGTAATATAAGCTATCTGCCATCTGTGACTATTCTTTTAATTTGTGACACTCCTCACCCCAGAAAAATGCCTTCTCTTCATGAAACTTAATAATGCTACCTAGTCAGTGCCCTCTTTTTTCCCACGGTTTGAATGAGTGACTGACCAATGGCCAAAATTTACAGTGTTCTGTTACAAGGAATTGATTTAGTCTTTCTATCAGAACCTGATGCTGGACCAGAAGTTTTACTCACCCTTAAGCTCAAGTGCCTTGCCATACTGGATGTTAATTGAAACCAAATAATATCATCATGGGAAAATGGTCATGAAGTAGAAAGAGTCCTGAACTTGGAGTCAGAAGATATGGATTTCAATCTTAGCTCATCATATATAAGATTTATTGGTATGAACAAGTCATTTGATCTCTCTGAGCCTTAATGCCTACATCTCAGTAAACTTGAGATGCCTATTTCTGAGGAGATGGTAGTGAGAAAGGTCACCAAGGAGCCTCTGTTTTTTATTTCAATATTCCTCTCAAAAACAAAAAAAAATTTAAAAAAGAAAATTAAAATGAGAATGGCAATAGCAGCAGTGTCCATTTTCTTGGATTGTTATGAAGATCCAAATAACTAGGGATGTGAATATGCATAGTAAAAAAAGTAGGATCCAAGGGCTCATTACTCAAGACCTGGAAGAGATCTCAAAGACCATCCAGGCTATCCCTTCATTTTATACAGGAGGAAACTGACTCCTACTGAGGTTAAGTGACTTTCTTGAAGTTACAAAAGGAACAAAGAAGTGGAATTGGATAAAGTGCTCAGTAAATTCCATGTCTAAAGGCCACTATGGCAATATAATAACTAGTAATAGACCATGGAGACATTTGAATTTTTTTTGTTGTCTTGTGAAGAATTTCAGCTTGACACCTGTCCCTTTACCCCTGCTCCCTATAACTAGAATACAAAGACTATGAAGAAATAATCTCTGTGCTCAAAAAGTTAGTAGAGGATATAAAATATATACAGGGAAGTAAATACAAAGTAATATCCAAAAAGAGTACTAATCATGGGGGATCAGGAAAGGTCTTTCATTGGTCTAAGCTGTGGTATAAAGGAAGATAGATCTGTTCTGAACTGTTGAATCTGACTCTAAGTACTATACATTTTTCAATCACATCATGCTTTTCCAATCTTTAATTTTCAATCTTTTAATTCCCCTCCCCCCAAACTTTAAAATGAAAATGATGGTAGGTGTTATGGAGATTTGGAGGACTGATAGAAGTAGAGGATGATAGGGGGCTGGACAAGGTGTTGACACCAGAGTAGGAGTAGATGGGTAGCTATTCAAGGAGATTTTCAAAGGATAACCACAACAGGACTTGATGACTGAGTGACTACAGGAAGTCAAGCAAAAGAAAGGGTCAAAGAAGATACCAAGGTTTTGAGCTTAAGAGAATGGAAGGATAACAAGGGTTTTGACAAGGAAGGTAGAAAGAGGAGCACATTTGGAAGGGAAGATGAGTTCTATTTTGGAACAATTGAATTTAAAGTGGCTTTTTAGCACATTAGGAGTAGAGGAGAAAAGGGTATCATTGGTCTTGAGGTATTAATTGAGGTCATGAACCAAGAAGAAGTGAAGCATATATTTTTGGAGATGGTCAGTAAAGGATTTTGTATTGCTTGAATTTGTATTGAATATTTGTTACAGGGATTTTGTTTTCCTCTCTCCTTACACTTAATTGTAGTGCCTTCCCTCTGTTCATCATTTCCAATTTATCCTGTATTTATCGTACTTGTACATAGTTGTTGCCTATTTCTCCCTATTAGATTATGACACTCCTCGAGAGAAGGGGTGTTTTTTTTTTGCCTTCGTTTGCATCATTAGTGATTAACAGTGACTGACACATAGTAAGTTAATAAAGGTTTGTTGACTATTGACTGACAACTTTCAAGGAGGGGGTTGAGATGGGAATGAGAAAATATTAATTTGCATCAAATGGAAAAGTAAAATTTAATGAACAACTCATACATATAGCACTCACCTCACTATGCCATTCAGTTTCCAATGAGATAGTATTACTCTAAAACATTTCACAAACTTTAAAACACTATATAAATGTAATTTATTATTATTATAACCATTCAAAAAGATTTTTGACATATAGTACTAGAGAAAACCCATACACTTAGGTGAATGAATTGGAATAATTTCCTTATAAAATCAGTAGTTTATATATCTTCACTGTGGCCATAGTATTAAAGTTCTTTAAAACAAAGAGTTGACTATCTCAGTGGCCAGTTCCCCAATTTGTTCTTAGGAACAATAGGAGTTGACTACCACTCACTCTGAAGATGGATTTCTTAGCTAACTTATATCATCAAGGTAAATGGTTGCAGAGAGGAATCCTGGCTCTTGCCAAGAGCAGGTTTAGATATTTCTCCTCCCTGATAATTTCTGTTTCCTGACTCTCTCCCTGGTCTGAACTCTCTCTCTCTCTCTCTCTCTCTCTCTCTCTCTCTCTCTCTCTCTCTCTCTCTCTCTCTCTCTCTCTCTCTCTCTCTCTCTCTCTCTCTCTCTCTCTCTCTCTTTCTCTCTCTCTCTCTCTCTCTTCAGAAAACCTGGTGGGATATACTTGGCCTTTTGCCACTCACTTTCTTGCCATCTGGAATAAGTCTAGAATACCTCACCACCTCATTATTCTGTGATCTTTTATATCTTATTTGCAGATTCTTCTGTCCTCCTCTTGTCTGACTCTTCTTTCATTCTTCTCTCCCTCTGCCAAAATGAGCTCAGCACTAAAACCCTACAGGGCTACTTGGTATTGGAGCCTATGTTAAAGACATAGGTCCAACTCCCACGGTCTGTCTTGGTAACACTGATAGCTCCTTAGGGAAGGATTGGCTAGACACAAGATGATTAGAAAACAACCAGAAACTCTAGTGATGTTTGAACATAAGATAAAATAGTAAGCCAGGAATGTAAGGTTTATGTTTTCTGTTGTTTTTTAAGGTATAAATCTGGCCCACAGGTAGACAGTGTAGTTTATTGGAAAGAACACTTGGCTAGGTAGAGGAAACCTATGTTCTAGTGCCATTTCTGCCTCTATTTTATTTTGCAAAGGAGAAGAAGAGAGAGAGAGAGACAGAGACACAGAACGAGAGAGATTGAAAAACTATAATTTCATTGAAATAAAAAACTTAGAGTGAGGAAACTCACTCTGAAGATATATTTAGATTTGGCAACATTTTAGATTGGCAACTTTTCTGTAAATTAATCTTAGCTAGTCAACTGGAACATGGAGAGGTTAAGTGATTTGATTACATATACTCTTTGGGTCTACAGCAGTCTTTGAAACTAACTTTCTCATTCCAAGGTTAGCTCTTTTTTTCAGTCACATTGCTTAATGATACTGCTGTATGATTATTATGTTATAGTAGCTATTAGTAATTATGATTATCATATTAATGATTTTTTTTCATAACAGCTGTGTCAAGTATTATTGTCTCTACTTTATAGGTGAGAAAAGTACTGAAGTGGCCCATCCAAAGTCATCCAGATTAGAATAATAGAAAAGAGAATCACAGCAATTGCTGCATCACTTAATATCATTGCCCACTATTCTGGATACTTCTTCCCTGGCTCTTTGTAACAATGATCCTTTTAGCTTTCCTCCTACTTGTCTGACTGTTCATTTGTAATTTCCTTTGCTGGATGACCATCAGTTTTCTTTCTTCTCATGATATATCTATGAATAGTCCCTGAGGCTAAATCTCTTCCTTTCTCTTTCTACTCCTTGTCTCTCCTGATGTAACAAATTATCATGAATTCTATTCTCATCTCCCTGCATATGGTTCCTAGATACTCTATCTAGCCTGAATCTTTTCCTGAATTTCCTTCATTTATCACCATTTGTCAGTTGGGCATTTCTGTTCCCATAGACATCTTCAAGTCAATGAATATAAAATAGAATTCAACCCCCTTCACATCCCACCCTTTCCACATCCCACCCTTTCCCCTTCTCTCTTTCTGTTTTGAGTACCATTATCCTTCTGGTTACCCGGGTTCACAACCTTGGAATTACTTTTGACTTTTTTCTGTCCCTAACCCATCCATAATCTACTGAGGTGCCAAGTCTTCACAATTATAATTCCCATCATCTTTCATATCTGTGAATTCTATTCACATGATCATCCCCCACTGCATCTGGACTATTTCAAGAGCCTTCTAATTGGTCACTTTGCTTTTATATATGTTCCCTTTCTAATACATGCTCCAAATAGATATCAAAATAATATTCTTAGAACACAGATTTGACCATATCTTTTCCCTACTACAGAAGCATTTAGAGGTTCCTTTTTGCCCAAAGGACAAAATATAGCCTCCTCCATTTGGCATTTAAATCCTTTCACTGACTAGCTCCAGACTGCTTTTCAGGTGTTACTATCAATCCCTGCCACAAATTCTGTCTTCTCTTCCAACTGGCCTGTACTTTCCCATAGCATCTCCAATCTCAATGCCTAGAATTCCCTTCTTATCTCTGCTTTTCAGAATCCCTGTTAATGCTCAACTTGTGTCACATTCTGCATTAAATTTTTCCTGATCATCCAATATCACTTCATATTTTCTTTGTATATATTTTGTAATTATGTATTTATGTACCCTTTATACTTTTTTAGTAGAATGCAACTTCTGGGGGGGGCTTTTTTGTGTTTGTATCCCTGCTTTCTAGTATAGTACCTAACATGTAGCAGGGGGCTTAATAAATGTTTTAATGAATGTAGAATGAATGTAAATATTCTCCCCAAAAGTCCCTTCTCATTAAAACAAATTCTAATTTTTTTTTCTTCAGGTTTCCATCCGGCTAGATGGAGAGAACAAAGCTGTGGAGTATAATGCTGTGGGGGTGATGAAGGATGCCGTCCGGGTGGTCTTCCGGGGTGTGCCAGTCAGTGACTTGTTTGACCGAAACTGGCATAAGATCGCTCTCAGTATTCAGGCCAAGAATGTGTCCCTCTATATTGACTGCAAGCTTGTTCAGACACTGCCCATTGAAGAGAGAGAAAACATCGACATCCAGGGAAAGACAGTGATTGGGAAGCGCCTCTATGACAGCGTGCCCATTGATGTGAGTTCTATTCAGCCTAATGAAGCCCCAGTGCAGCCACCTCTTGTGGCCTTGGGCTTCCAGAAGAGCTAATGCTAGGCTCACAAGGCTCATGAATTCTTCCCTGAATCCATAAACATGGTCCCATAACTAATAAATGATAATTAAATCTGAATGACATCCTGTTGTTCAAAGCAATATGACACAGGGAGGAGGGATATTCCTGCCTCTAATCACTTTGTGACATCTGGTATTTAATATTATATCAATGATTTAGGAAAAGGCATATATATATATATATATATATATATATATATATATAACAGTATCTAATTTGAAGCGCAGTATCTAAAACAGTCTGAACAGCAGTATCTGAAACAGTATCTAAATTGAAGATATAATACTAGGAGAAATAGCATACTCTGTGATAGGATACAAAAATATAAGCATGCTACAACAGTGGACTGAATATAAGAAAATGAAATTTAATAGGACAGATGTAGATTTTGATGTTTATGTTAAAAATCAACTTCATCAGTATAAAATCGGGAAGACAAGTTTCAACAATTTATTTAGAAAAACGTATTGGTTTGCAATCTCCATTTGAGTCTAGAGAAGGTCTAATGCAATCTTGTGCTACATAGAGGAACATAGCTTCCAGTAAGTATAATTGTCCTGGACAAATCACATCTAGAATATTGTATTTAGTTCTGGGCATCACAGTTTAATTTTTTTAGTTGAAAAATTTTATCTAATTAATGGGCATTTCATTTGTTTATTTATGTAAATTATTTAGTTAATTTATTTAACTAATTAATGGGCATCACATTTTAAGAAGAACATTGATACATACCCAAAGGAAGCCAAACAAGATGGTAGATGGTATCTCTTTCATGTGACATGAGTATTATGTTAAGGAGATAGGGATGGTTAATTGAAGAAGAGATGGTAAGGGGAGGCCATCATCCTGCTGGCAAAGGACTTGAAAGACTACAATATGGAAGAGGCATTAGACTTGTTCTATGCCATCCAAAAAAACAAAATTAGGAACAACATGTGGATGTTTTGAAGTAAAACTGCTTAATGTAAGGAAGCATTGCCTAATGATTAGAAATCTTTTCAAAGGGATTAAATTCCTTGGTACATATGGCTTTTGATTAGAAGTTTTCAGTTAAAGACTGGGTGATGATTTTTAATGGAAATTCCTTCTTTTTTAGTCTAGGTTGAATTAGTTGACTTCCGAGTAGGCTTCCTAGTGTAGAATTCTATAGAAATAAAGAGCCCATAAATGGCCATTGGCTATTCATTCTTATTCTCAAAGCTTTAGTGTCCTCATCTGAAAAATGAGGATAATATTAATTAGATGATCTACTTCACAAGATAGCTTTGATGAAAGAATCTTGTCAAATTTGAATAACTATACCTATTATACTCAAAGTTAAACTTACAAGAAAGTGATTTGGGGAGGCCAAAGACAGGATCATTTACATTGAACAATATGTCTTTACAAGAATATTTGCTTCTTTATGAAGAACATTACCTAAATAGTGATACAGTAGTGTAGAGTCCAAGGATGCAAACTGAGATTAGGTATAATAAGGACGATTAGGAGTGTGAGATGCAGTAGTCAGGGATGCCTTCCTTGATTAGGTGAAGCTAGACCTTGCTGGATGTGGAAGAACCCAAGTGGCATGAGGGAAAATGATAAAGGAAGGAAGAAGGCTTTCAGATGAATAAGAAAAGATATATAGGCTATTCTGCATAAGGTAACCTAATTCCATAATTCCATATTATTAATATTTGTAATAGAGTGATCATTTAGAGTATACATTCCCAATCATAACCCCATTGAACTATGTGAACAAGGAAATGTTAAACCCCATCTGATCATGTCTGGGTGATCTTGGGGAAGACATATAATCTCTCAGGACTTCAGTTTCCCTATCCATAAACTGAAAGGGTTAGACTAGTTGATCTTTAAGGTACTAGCTCTATCCCAATGATCCTATCATCTAAGTTTATTACTCTGATTCTCTGAATTCTAAGGTCCCTTCTAGCACTAATTTCTGCAATCTTTTGAACTCTACAGATTATCTCTATAATTTTGTTCAAATTACTTTTTATTGAACCTCAGTTTCTTCATCTGTAAAGTAAGGAAATTGGACTATAATGTCTCTGAGTTCCCTTCCAACATTAATATTTTTGGCTCTGTCTTGTAATTTTAAATTGTTATACAAAGGGAAGGTATTAGAATAAGGCATAGGTTTAGTTCTGAGGAAGCTGACAGTAGAGTAGGAGAGATTAGACCTGCACATCAATGACAAGAATATATTTTTTTCTCAAGCTCTGAGTTACCCTTCTCCTAGGAAGAATTCACTCTCCTGTACCTTCTCCCCTTTGGTAACTCTCCCTGGCTCTCTATACAGTACCAATAATTAAGAAGAGGCCCTTAATTTGTCTTTTGTTCACCTTTCTATTCAAGAGGCATTTGGCCATTCCCAAGCCACCTTATTTTTTCAGCAGATAAATTGCAGACTGTACTAATGAAGCATCCTTGATTTTGTAGGTTGCTTATCTACCTAGTAAGTGAATAAGGGGCTTTCCTAGCACTTTGAAGTTTGTCTGCCTTTCTTATTAAAGAAGACATCTTGGCTTTACTGCAGGTGCTTCAAAACCCCGGCTTGAAGGAATCTGGGATTTGGTCTTTGTAACTCTCTATAATATAATTCATGCATTAAACAAGATAACAATTGAGTTGGATTTTTTTGCTTGTTTTTCCAGGGAGAAAAGAAAAAGCATTGTAACATTGTAAACATTCAATTTAAACTTAAACTAAGCTTACTTTCCAGAAATGAAATGAATTCAGTTTCATATGGATTTAGCATTTTGAGAGAACATGAATTTTTACCTATGAAACTGGATCATGAAAATTGATAGCCCAAATGGTCCTTACATAAAAGAAAACTGGATTTAGAATCAGGATACCTGGGTTTGAATCCTACCACTGCTGTCTATTACCTTGGTAACCTTTGTTTTCCTCATCAGTAAAATGAGACAGTTTTATGAAATAATCAGTACTATCATGTTTGTAAGATCTAAAATTCTCATGGTACCAGGATCAGCTAGGCAGAGTCTGTAAAAAGATTTAAAACTGGAACTATTCATAAAGCATACTTTAATCTCCTCATTTTATAGGCGAAGAAACTGAGACTACCAAACGGACTATAAAAGGAAAGAAAAATGAACTAAATTATGATGTCCAAGGCTCTTTCTGCTACCAGGGATAAAATAATTCTTAAAACAAGGGCTAAATGACATCATACTTGTTGGTGATGCAAAGCCAATATTCTTGGTGACTCAATAGGGATGTAAAATATTTTGACAAAATAAACCCCAGGCTGAATCTAATAAAATGAAATTAAAAGATAAAAATAGAAACTGGACCTGTGGTTTTATTAAGATGAGGAATTCTCAATTGAGGAAACTCTTATGTATTGTTGCAGGTCGTGTCTTTTCTGCAAGCTGGAGTTTTAGAGAATTTCCTATTGTACTGAAGGGTTTAAAGAGTTGCTTCACAATCAACATGTCTTAGATACTAGATCTTTCTTAGCTTTAAGCATGGTTCTTTTCTACTACACCATCCTAATTTTAGGCTAAAACCTTTTTTTTAACCCTTATACTGTCTTAGAATCTATACAAAATATTGGTTCCAAGTCAGAAGAGTGGTAAGGGCTAGGCAAATGGGGTTAAATGACTTGTCAGGAATTCACACAGTTAGAAAATGTTGTCCACTTTGCTGCCCTTTATGTTGAAACTTAATAAGGATAAATAAGTCCAAAATATAAGGTTTAAAAAAAAGAAAGAAAAGAAGGAAACAGTTTTACAAGTATGAAATGTGGGGCACTGTGGATAGAGCACTTAGTCTTGAGTCAAGGAGACCTGAATCACTTTCTACTTGTTTGACTCTGGGCAAGTCACTTAACCTCTGTCTGCCTCAGTTTGTTCATCTGTAAAATGGTAATTTGGCAGCTAGTTGATACAGTGGATAGAGGGCTGGGCTTGAAGTCAGGAAGACTCTTCAAATCCAACCTCAGACATTTAAGAGCTCTGTGCCCCAGAACAAGTTACTTAACCATGTTGGCCTCTATTTCCTTATCTGTAAAATGAATTGGAGAAAGAAATGGCAAACAACTCCAGGATCTTTGCTGAAAAATCCCCAAATGAATTCAGGAAGAGTTTTTCATGAGTGAAAAATGATTGAACACAACAAAATGGTGACTATAATGACTTCTGCCTCTCAGGGTAGCTGTGAGGATCTAATGAAAGAATAATTATAAAGCACATAGCACATTGCTTGGCACATGGTGAAGGTTATTTAGGTATTAGCTATTATTATTATTTAAAAGAATCTGGGTTGTTTTGTGATCTCCAAGGTCAATATGTGTCAACAAGGAGACCTGGCAACAACTAAAAAGCCCAATGTCATCTTGGCTCCATTAAGATTATATAGTCTACAGGGAGAGAAGGAATACTTCCCATGGATTTTACTATATAGTGTCCCAAAAGCCTTAGTGCAGTTTTAGCTATTAAAATAAGCAGAACAAGTCCAATTTTTCTTTGCTGTGTACACTTTTCAAAAACCTGAAGAATGTTAATGTACTTTAAGATATTGAATCTGAAAATTGCAGTAATACTTTGGGGACACCATTGGAATACTATGGAATAATGGAATACTATGTTGTCTTCTGGCCACTATATTTTAGGAAAAATAGTCTTAAAATAGAGTGTGTCTAGAGGATAATAACCAAGACAGTCAAAGAGTGAAAATCCTGAAACAGGTATATGTTCCAGAGAGTCAGATTTAGGTTGAATATAAGGAAAAAGTTTACTAATATTTTGATTTATATAAAAAAATACAACATGCTGCCTTGAGAGCCTGCATGATATTTCCCATATTTGATATCTTCTCACATGAAGACTGGATAACCACCAGCAGGAGAAGGCTCAGAGGGGATTCTTATTTGGGTAAAAATCGATCTAGATGACTTCCAACTCTGATTCTGGATTCTGTAATTCCAAGTTTCCTCAACTGGAGATATAAAGAATCCCTGGAATATTCCATCTTTCCAAATAAACATCTTCTCTCTCTCTCTCTCTCTCTCTCTCTCTCTCTCTCTCTCTCTCTCTAAATATCACCTCATATTTCCATAATACTTTACATACACCATTGAATTTGAACCTTACAACACATTTATGAGATTTGAGGTAAAATTCCTTACATAACTTTGGTTCAATTCCTTTTTTTGTACTTAATACCTGCTACAATAACACTTAAAACCTTTTGATTTAATTTCTCCACTTCCTCAACTATAACATGAAATAATTGGAATAAATGATATCTCTGAGGTGCTTTTGGACATTAACATTTAAACATTCTAAGTTTTCCCCATTTTAATGACAAGCTGACCTGGCTCACGCCAAAACATCAAACCAATATATGACAAAGCTCAAACTTGAATCCAGACCCAGGGCTGATTGTTTTAGTACCCTACATTTCTATTCTTCATGAGCTTCTTCTGATTCTTCTTCTTCCTCCTCTTCCTCCCAAGAATTCCCTTGGATCTGGAGTGGTGAGAGGTTCTAGCCAGGTATTCTTCCAATGCTGTACTGGAACCTACTCAAACTAGTTTTCCTTGTTAAATTCTAATGTGAATATTTAAACTTTTGAAAATAGTAAACATCTAAAATAAGGGATTTATTCAATATTTTGTTCACTATAAATACTTAAGAAACTAATGGTAAAATGTTAATAATACAGTCTGTTCTTTGTACATTTTCCCCCAAAGAACACATTATCAAATATTTACCAGCACATTGCTGCCTCCTTCTGTCCCCCTTTTTTGCCACAGGTCCAAAATTCCATCACTACTACCTTTAAATACATGACCCCTTTGTCCAAATGAAAGCTTAATTCGCGTTGGTGAAACTCCATGACTTTCCAGATATGGGAAGAGCATTTGTGATCTGGGAAGAGCATTTGTGAATCTGTGATTATCAAGTTCCTTCAGGAAGTAGTGACCAATTCCTTATTCCTTTCATTGATGGCCAGCTTCCTTCGTCTTACGTGACTTGACTTGATCCTGACATGACTTGGCTTGACCCCATAAGTTCAGCCTTCTATCATTTTACATTACCAATCTAGCAGCTTACAACTTAAGAGAGATGAACAATAAAGAGTCCTCAAACTCATATTTCTGAGATGTTATCTCAATATGTCATTGTTTTATTGGACCCTGGTGCCTCACTTCACTTGTTCAAGCCTAGGCCAAAACAATTCCATTTTTATAGAAAACACAGAATTGCAGAAATACAAACACTTGGCTCTAGAGCTGAGAGAAAATGTCATTTGTCTTATGCCCTTTGAAGCAGCAGTTAAAGTGGTTTCCAGATCAGAAATCAGCTGGGTTCTCTTGGCTTAACCCTGACTTAAGAGACCCAATTCTTAACAAGGGTTTATTTCTGTAAGTGAGAAAGACTTCCTTTCTGGCATATTCCTTGGCTTCACAACACAGAATGGTCTTTAGCATGGAAAAGAGAAAACTTAATGAGAGGTGTTAGTAATGAGAGAATTATAGTACTTTTTTCCTAAAAAATATGAAAGATAATGATAGAAAATATCTTAAATATGTTAGTTACTTTTCAGAGATATTACAAATGGAATACATATTAGCCTAGATAGTCTCTGAAGCCCCTGCCAATGCTTCAGAGCTTCTGTAATTCTCATCATGGATCCTCTTGATTTTGGGACAGTTCTAATTTTATAAGACCTTTTTTTTGTAAAATCCTATAGAGTCAAAACTTTCTTCTCATGCCATATTCTATCAATATCCAATGCAATAAACTTCAATAATTTCTTCTAAGATCAATTAGAACACTTTCTGATGGGCTTTTAAAGACCATCCAAACCTGGCCCCTTCCTACCTTTCCCACCATCTTACATTATTATTATCCTTTATATGGTCTTCAGTCCAATGATACTGACCTTACTGTTTGTTGCACATGATACTCTCTCTGTGCCCTAACATGGTGCCCTTTGTAATGTCCCCAAAGCATAGAATGCTTTCCTCATTTACATCTTCTTATGTCCATGACTGAGTCCATCAGGACTTAGCTCAAATATTACCTTCTGGAAGAGGCCCTTCATAGTCTCTCTTAATTTCTATTTCCTTCCTTCCTAGATTATTTTCAATGTGTGGTACAGTGAATGAAGTCCTAGAGCTGTAGTCAGGAAAATCTGATTTCAAATCCTGTTATGGACACTGCCTACTGATAGGACACTGAGCAAGTCACTTAAACTCTACCTTCTCCAGTTTCCCTTTTTTTTTTTTGTAAAATCAGGATAATAATAGAACTCCTTCCCAGATGATAAAATGAGATAATATTTGTGAAGTGCTTAACAAACCTTAAAATGCTATAGAAATACTAGCTAAACATATTTTATATCTTGTGTGTGTATAGTTATTTGCATGTTTCTTCCTCCATTAGATTGTGAGCTTCTTCAGGACAGGTTGTATACATATATATGTATATATAACCATTAAATATATATCTATTTAACCGTTAAATATATATCTATTTAACTACTAAATATATATCTATTTAACCACTAAATATACATAAACCATTATATATTTAAATATTTAATTAAACAATTTCAATTAATCATATAGTTAACCATTAAATATATATGTCATATTTATTTATCCTTATTATTCCTAGGGTTCAGCCCAGTTGCTTGGCATTAGAGTAAGTGCTCATTAAATATTTGTCAACTATACCTTTCACCCATGGTGTTTAGTGTAGTACTCTCTGGGATCAAGCCTATCAAATTCAAAGAAGGATATCACAAGCTGCCTCCACATATCCTCTAAAGGTTAAAGTTTTCTAGGTTGAAGGTGGGAATCATAGGATTGTAGACCTTATGGATAAAAGGGTTTTAGAGGCTCTTTGGTGCAATCCATTCAATGCTGGGGAAGTCCAAAGAACCTATGACAAGTAGCCAGTACACTGGTACAGAAACCCAAGTGCCTATTTCTCTGAGTCTAAAATATCCATGAATTATTGTCACCATTTAAAAGATTAGGCCCTTCTAATGGAAGAGCCACTACCATTCCTTCTTTCAAATGCATATACCTTTGAAGGCTAGATGGGCTTGTGTCATTGGTTTCTTTGTAAGTCCCGGGGAGACAAACCAGGTCCATATAACAGAGCAGACTAGATCCCAAGGTGATGTCTAAGGTAAAGTAAAAATGTATCCTGACTCATTAGATAGTGTTCTTGGAATGATATTTTCTCTGGGAAAATTTTTTATTAGTATTTTATTGATATTTCTCTTTAAAATAAATTTATTACTTCCCAATGACTCCAGTTCTACATAACAGATTCTTCCTTAGAATGAATAAATACTTTAAAACATAACAAATCAATATTTTGGCCATGTCTTAAAGAATATCAGTCATTCCCTTACCTATAAATGACCATTTCTTTATCAATTGATAGAAAGCATTTTTCACAATCACTTCTTGGGAAAGTCTTTTCTCTGAACCTCATTTTATCTGCAAAATGAAGAATATGCATCATATGTTCACTTCCTCCCTAAGAAGTGTTATTGTGATATTCAAGTGAAAGAATAAAAGTGTTTTGTGGTTAAAAAAGACACTACAAGTGAAGGTATATGATGTACTTTAAATGGGTTTCAGGTGTTATGAGATGTTTCTACATTACTGTGTCAGAAGGCACAATTGTTTTACCCCTGTTATAATGAGATGCATAGCATAGTGAGAGGTCTGGTGAAGCATTTCTCCAAATGATGGACTTCCCACAAGTCTTAGTCTATGAGCTTTTGGTCATAGGACTTTAAAGTTGGAAGGTCTCTTAAAATGTACAATATTAGAATATATTTTTTTAGAGATGGAAGGGATCTTGGCTCACAGAACATTAAAGTTGGAAAGACTCTTGGAATTTAGAATATTAAAACATGGACTATTAAGACAGAAGAGAACAGGGGCAAGTAGGTGGCTCAATGGAGGGAGAGTCAGGACTAAAGATAGGAGGTTCTCGGTTCAAATCTGCTCTCAGATACTTCCATGTGACCCTGGGTAATGCCTAGCCCTTTCCACTCATCTGCTTTGGAACTAATAAACAGTATTGATTTTAAGACTGAAGGCAAGAGATTAAAAGAAAAAAGATAGAAGGAACCATTCATTATAAAGCATTAAAGTTGGAAAATTCTCAATATGTTGAATAATAGAATATAGAAAGTTAGAAATTATGTGACCTAAGATTATTGAACATTAAATTTGGAAGAACATTAGAAGTATAAACTAATATAATATAGAATATTAGAGATGAATGGGACCATAGAATATGGAGTGTTAGAAAACAGAAAATAGAATAGAGTTTATGGAAAGAACATTAGAAATAATTTAACTAAATATTCTTATTTTATACATGAAGAAATTGATATCAAGTGAAGGGAAATGACTTGTACAAGGGTCTTATAGTCAGTGGAAGAGTTGAAGAGCTCAAACAATGAGTAAATTAATACATTTTTTTGTCACACATTTATACAATATACCAAACACTGTGTTAGGCGCTGGAGTGTATTAGGCTCTATAAATACTTACTTATTGTTGATAGAATTTGCAAAGCATCTTACATGTGTTTTTGATTTTTCAAAACAACCCGAAGAAGCAGGTGTTGTTATTGTCCCCTTTTTATAAACAAGGAAACTGAGGCAGCCAATGGTTAGATGATTTACTGCTAGATTCTCACAGTTAGGGAATGTCTGAGGCAGAATTTGAGCTCAGATCTTCCTGACTCCAAATCCAATGCTCTCCATTTTGATATTTTTCTATGCCTGTACAACTACAAAGACTGAAATATATCTACTTTCAATAAGCTTATGGGCTAGATCTTGATAGAGTTAGATGATTTGGGGAATGGTTAAGGTGATCCCCAGTGAAGTGCCCCAAGTTTCTCTACTGGATCTCATGCTTTTTAACATATTTTTAAATTGGTAATTAGATGAAGGCATAGAAAACATTGTTATCAAATGATCAGATAACATCAAACTGAGAGGAAGGACAAACTCTTTGGATGACAAAGTCAGGACACAAAAGTATATTAACAAGTTAGAATAGACTGAAAGTAAAAGGATGAAAATTAATGCAGTCAAATCTAAAGGCTTCCAATTGGGTTCAAAAAACCAATTCACAAATGAAAGATAGGAGAATCATGATTAGACAGCTGTTTGTCTGGAAAGTATAAAGGGATTTTGGTTAAAGGTAAACTCATCATGAGCTAACACTGTGAAATTGGAGCAAAAAAAAATCCCAAACTACATTATAAGAGGCATAGCTTCTAGAAAGAAGGAAATGATCCTCCCACTACTTTGTCCCAGCTATTCCACACCTGAAATTGTGTTGAATTCTTAACATGATATTTCCAGAAGTATATTACTAAGCTGGAAAGTGTCTAGGCAATTTATGAGGAAATGCAAGAAAGGTGACATTATTTAGGGTATAGAATGAGACACATGCATGGACACATATAAATGTGGGTGAGATCTCATTCTACTTACATATATATGTATTTAATACAAGGCATTTTTATTTCTCTTTTTTTAATGGGATAGGCTATAGGAGGAGGAGAAATAAATTTGTTTTAATTCAAAAAAATTAAAAATAGAGATAAAATGTTTAATGTTCTTTCAGATAATAAGGCCATTATATTGTTAGTTTTAGTTAATTGTTTTACTTTGTTACAAGAGATTTTTCATGAAGAGTTGTCCTATCTGGGGATCAACTGAAGAAGACTGTTCATTCTGGAGAAGAGAAGCCAAGGGGTACTAGCTCCTAGTATTTACAGAACTATCATATGGAGCCAACATTTACTAGCTGTGCCACCTTGGGCAAGTCATTTTACCCTATTTGCCTCAGTTTCCTCATTTGTAAAATGAGGTGGAAAAGAAAATGGCAAATCACTCTAGTGGTCTGTGACTCTCTTTCCTTTGCCAAGAAAAACTCCAAGGAGGGTCACAAAGTTTTGCACCTGACTAAAATAACTAAACAACAACATATGGAGCAAGAGTTAGACTTTTTCTACTTAGCCCCAGAACTAAGGCAAATCTAGAAGAAATGAAGTCAAAGTTAAAGAGAGGCAAATTTAACCTTGATAAAGGGGAAAACTTCCTATCAATTAAGGCTATGCAAAAACGAAGAGTATAGAATATGTTTCTTACCATAGTCCTGTTAAATAGGCAGTGTAAACATTAGTATTCTTGTTTTATATATGAAGTAACAGAATAAAAAACAAGGAGGCTGACACTTGCCCAAGGTCACAAACAGAGTATCAGAGCTGAAATCAATCTTCCTTCGAATTTAAGGTCAATGCTTTTTCTACCATATTGCTTCTTTAGAACAACTGTGATGGAAATGGTGCTTGGTAAACCTTAATGCACTATTTTTTTATTTGTTTTCTGGACTTGGAATTTTGTTGGTTAAGGGAACTCCTTGTGAGGTTATTCCCTCCACCAGTATATATTGGCAACTACTTTGCAATTCATTGTCCTAGAGAATTTTCTTGGATGCTAAACCCAGAGCCAACCAGACATACACACTTTCAGGGGATCATAGGTATAGAGTTGAATGGGATTTCAGAGGCTATCTGGTCTAACCTCTTCATTTTACAGATGAGGATACTGAAGCACAGGGATATGAAAATGACTTGCCCAAGGGGACACAAGAAATAACCAAGTGAGATAGGATTTGAACTGAGGTCCTGGGATGTAGAATCAGTGCTTGTTTCATGCCGCACATTCTTACTATATACAACACATTGTCTTCTTTTAAGACATCATGACCTGTCCTGTCAAAGAACTTTAAGTGTGGTCGGGGGAGAAGACCAAACCACATTCTTATGTGGGCATTTTCTTTAGCAAGCTATGCAAAATGGTATATAATTATTTGTTAAATCATATATTATACATTAAATCATATTTTATTGTACTTAGAGGTAGTATGGGGTTCAGAAGAGGAGGAAGATCACTGGGATCCAGAGCCAGGGACAGCTTCTTTTAAGAAAGAAAATGAGAAATGGCACCCAAAGATGATGGATGCATTTGTATTTCAACCTGTATGGAATTGATCATCTCCTCTTGTCTTTTCAGTTTGATCTGCAGCGGATAGTGATTTATTGTGACTCTCGGCATGCTGAGTTGGAAACTTGCTGTGACATCCCTTCAGGACCGGTAAGATATAATGTCTACAGAAGGAGATATGGGCTTAAATTAAAGCAGGAGAGATTTCAATTGCATATATATTCTGTTTGGAGAATAAATTCATTTATTCATTCATTTAATTAGCATTTCAAAGACACCAGGGTCATCTACTACATCCCTGGCCATCACTAGTCATCTTGACTTTTGTCTCGCCATTGGACTTTGATGACTCTTGAAGAGAGAATGAGGCTGATGACTTCCTGCAAATCTGCCTCCCTTAAATCCAATTAATGTAAGAGTCTAGACATCACTCTGTGATGTCATCGATCCTTTTTGAAAACGAAGGACAAACATCAACAGGAACATTTTTAGTTCCAGCTATGTGCATGCCTTGTGCTAAGTACTGTAGTGAACAAAAAGATGATTAATACGATGTTCTTATTCTCAAGGATCTTCCATTCTAGTTTATAGAGCTATGATGATATCATGAGATTGAAGATTTAGAAAACATTTCCTTATCACAACTCTGTAAGGCAAAAGAAATGTGAATTATAATCTTTATTTTACACAAGAGGAAACTGAGAGATGAAATGATTTATTTGCCCAAAGTTACAAAAATAATGACTGAGCTGATGAAACCAATGTCTCTTACTTCCAAATCTCATGCTTTTCCCACTACACTACATGTGTACATATGACCATAGATGGCGTGTGCAAGATCACATAGCCAATATGGAAGAGCCATGTCTGGCATCCAGGTTTCACCCATTTTATCGGTCCCTTATACCACAAAGGTGAGAATTAACAGTTGTCTCTTTGGCTCAAATCAGGCTGTACCTTTTTCTTTAAGTCTATTGTATACCAAGTCTTAGTGAAGTCTATAATCAGTGTTATTTTTTTAGTTCTTCCTTATATACTTTTCCCTGTCAGGGTGACCTTTTTCTTAGGAAGGAAGTACTAGCCTATATTGAGCTTTTATTGGGGTCGTAGCACTGTGGAAGAAGTCAAGATTCAGTCCCTGCTCTTCAAGAGCATACATTCTTGAGAAAAACATTGTAATTTTGACTTTTTCAAACAACAGTTATTTTCTAATATGCTCTCTCTTTCCTTAGAATAGAGAAACACAATGAATCAAAAATTACCAGTCTCTGATAGCTCATGAAACATTTCCCCATAATCTTCCATCTCTCTGTTGAGAGTAAGAATGTATGTTGCATTTTTTGTTCCCCAGAATAAGGATTCATCACGGCATTTGATCTGAGTTTAGCCACTATTGTTTTTGTTATTGTAGACCTTGTGTATGTTTTCCAGGTAATCTTTAAATTTATGGTTCATAAGTTCCTTGTTTCAGTTTCTTATAATGCAATATTATTCTGTTATATGAATTTGCAATAGTTTTTTCATCTATTTCCCAAAGAAAGGACATTCATTTTGTTTCCATTTTTATTGTTGTTTTGCTATGACAAGAAATAAAGAGCTTAAAAACTTTTTGCCCTTCCACACATTCATATCTATCATAAAACAAGTTTCTTTCTAGTGAGATTTCATTAATACTTTGCATTCTTTCAGAGTAAGCACCTAACATGTTATAGCTCTTCATAGGTTACTTCTCTGACTATCTTGAATTTTGCAGAAGCTGCTTGGTATAGAGTTAAGAAATCCGGTTTTAAATCCAAATTCTAAAACTTTTTTTTTAACATACACATACACACATGACTTGGCAAGTCCCATAACATCTCTGAATCTCAGTTAGCTCAGCTATAAAATGGCAATGGTTCTACTTGGGTTGTTGTAGGGAAATGGTATCACAGAAGCCAAAGCACAATGAGAATGCATATGGTGGTTGGATCTGAGGAGTCAGAATATCTTGTGTTTTTTCTCCTTTAGTGCCAGGTGACTGTTATCACAGAAGCCCCTCTACCGGAGACCCCACCCACCATCGGCAGTGAGCAGATTGGCTTCCTGAAGACCATCAACTGTTCCTGCCCTGCTGGGGAAAAGGTACTCTGATGCTCTCCCCTCTTTCTTCCTGAAGCCAGGGTCACTGCTGGGGAGGCTCTTTCTACTGGAATACTTTCAGCTATAGGAAAGAATCAGAAAAAAAATTATATATCATTTACAAACTTCTAGGTCAGGGGCTGTAGAGGGTATGCAAGATCTTTATACAGTTATCTTTATGCTTCTTTGTTTTGATTAGTAACAACATTAAATATTTAAGTGCACATATTCAAAGTCATGTGATGGATCTGAGGACACCTATATAACTCCTGCTTTTAAGGAGCTAACAATCTAATTTATACCAACTGGTCATTGTAATGGACCCCAACCTGAAGTAGATAGGGAAACTGCTTACCCAAAAATTAAATCTATACTTTTCATTTCCAGAAGGTGTTTTTCCTCATAATGATCATTTTGGAGAGGAGGTAGGGTTACTAGTATGGGGTCCCTCCACCGGGACATAACTCAATTAAAGGGAAAAAAATCAATTTGGTTTAAACATAAGAATCTTTCTTAAGAATATTCTAAGAATATTCTTTCTCTTTACCGTCTCTACTCTATCCCACCACAAACTTATGCCATCTTCACTATCCCCTTCTCTAGCCCTTCAATGTCTTTCTTTTATAGCTCTTAGCATAGTCCTGGGAACTTTAAGTGCCTATCATTAGGCACTTAAAATGCTCATTAACTGAATAATTCTGTGACTATGTCAGATAAGATTGGAGCATAGTGTAGTAGGAAATCAGTATCTAGCAGAGGTGATTCTTAGAGTTAGAAGCCCTGCCTCTCATGCTAGGACTGTAGTCAATTTAACTCACCTCTCTGGGTCTTATTTTTAAAAAAGAAGAGCAATGTTGGAACTATACATCTCATAGGGTCATTGTAGAGTGCTGGGCCTGGAGTCAGGAAAACCTGAGTTCAAAATCAGTTTCAGAAACTTATTAGTTGTGCGAACTTAGGCATTCATTTAATCCATTTCCTTTAGTTTCTGCATCTGTAAAATGGAAATAATGATAGTGGTAGGACCTACCTAGCATGGTTATTGCAAGGACCAAATGAAATAATATTTCTAAGATGTTTAGCATAGAATCTGACTCATAGTAAGTTCTCTATAAATGGTGAATAATTAAATAACAATATAATTTGGAGGGCTTTAGAAATGGGAATGTTTCTATTTATAATAATGAAAACACCAGATTTGGGTGATGGTACAACCTCAGGGATAGTGTTTAGAATAATAAGATATATAGAGGATACAGTTAAGATTACCCTGTTGAACATGACTAAACTTGTTTGGTCCAGAAAAGTCACTCAGACTTGAGATTTATAGCTAGACCAGTATTTTTTTCTAATGTTTCGTGAGTCAATAGAATCACAGAGATCATCTGACTTGAATTCCCCTGGTTTTTCTGCTTTAAATTAGGAAACCAAAATAATAGGTATCCAGCCACCAAGCAATTTTGCTCAGCACCCACCATACACACGCAGGCAGCACACCAGGAACCTGTGAAGTCAGCCAAAACCAACCTCTTTTAGAGTTCACTCTCAGTGCTATCCCTTGCCCTGACTGGTAATGTCAATGGATTTTAAAAGGCTAAGCACAGTAAGAAATTTCTGAGGATGTGTCTGATAAAATGAATATCTTTTCTTATATTCTCTAGATGGAAAAGCTCAGATGGGACTTTCAAACCATCAACAAGGTTTAACTAAGTGCATATTATGTGCTCAGCGTCAGATATAGCACTATAAGGGTAATGAGAGACAAAAGAAATATAAATTAGTGACCTTTTCCAGGTAAATGTGCAAGACCTATTTCTGTTCTTAGGAAATAATTATATGTTCATGCACCAACCCAATAATAACAATTTATAATTGTATAATAATTGAAGGTTTGCAAAATACTTTCTTTATAATATTTGAGTTAGCTATTAGGATTACCATTTTGCAAATCATGAAACTGAGAATCTAAAGCATCTTGCCCATAATTGTGCAATAAGCATTATTTAGCAAGGATTAGAACCTAGAACTCTTTATTCTAAGTCACACAAATGATCTTCTGTACTATGCTGTTTCCATTAACTGCTAAGGACAGATTTCCAAAGGAGGATTCAGGTTTCATTAGATCAGATAAACAGCCCTCTGGAGTGACTATGCTTTCCCTTGATAATCCATGAATCTATTAATAATAAAAGTAACTAGAAGGGGGCAGATGGGTATCTCAGTGGATTGAGAGCCAGACCTAGAGATGGGAGGTCCTGGTTTCAAATCTGATCTCAAATACTTCCCAGCTGTGTGACCCTGGGCAAGTCACTTGACCCCCGTTGTCTAGCCCTTACCACTCTTCTGCCTTGGAACCAATACGTAGTATTGATTCCAAGATGGAAGGTAAGGGTCTATAAAAAGCAAGTAGAAGGAGGTGGATCCAAGATATAAGTGAAGGTAAATGAATCCATCTGATCTCTATATGATTAGCCTTCAAAAAACTTTGGATAATGTCTCAGAATGAATTCTAGAGCAACATAAGCCACAAAAAGATGGAAAAAAGTAATTTTTCAGTCCCAAAGCTTTTAGAAGGCTTGTACAAGGAATCCAGCACACCAGGATGGAAGTTGAGTGCAAAGCAGCCCATCAGAGTAGTCCCCACTTTGGCAATGGGCCCTGGACACAGTTGGAGTTCTCAGCCACAGACAATAAGGGGGATCAGACAACTGCTCAGAAGGAGATTACAGGGTCCTTTTGCTGGCTCTGGGTGAAACACTATTGTTACATTACTCATAAGCAAATGGAGGTAGCAATTCTGGGGCTAGCTTTCAGGGTAAGGAGGAATACTAGTATAAATCATTACTATTGGCCATAGAGGAACAGAGGATGCTGGTCATAGTTACAAGGAGGAAAGAGTGCCTGGGGTTACTCACAGATCAGAGCACAGGTTGGAAGAGTATTAAAAATAACTCTCCTTATAGCATGCCACCTTGGAAGAGCTGAAAGTGGATAGATTTTCAGTGTCAGCTCTGAAGATAGTTGCACAAAGAACCTGAAGCTTTTACAGTGCTCCTTACACCACAGGTAGAGAGCCCAACATTAATAGTTTTTTTTAATTAAAACAAAAGTAAAAGGCTAGAAAATGAGCAAACAAGAAAAAAAGAAGCTCAACATAGAAAGTTAATTTGGTGATAGGAAATCCAAAACACAAACTCAGAAGAAGATAATAAAATCAATAATGTTATATCCAAAACTTCCAAGAATATTATGATTTGCTCTCAAGCTCAGAAAGAATGAAGGAGCCCAAAATGGATTTTAAAATTCAAATAAAAGAGATGCAAAAGAAAATTTGGAAAAAAGAAATGAAAGTGATGCAGGAAAATCATGAAAAAAGTCAAGAGTTTGGTAAAGGAGGCAAAAAAAATACTGGAGCAATTAATACCTTAAGAACAGACTAGACCAATTTCTTAAGAAGAGACTCAAAAATCCAGTGAAAAGAACTCCTTGAAAAACAGATTGGCTAAATGAAAAAAAAGATACAAAAATACACTTAAAAGAAGAACTTCTTAAAAGGCATAACTGGCCATATTGAAAAGGAGGTACACAAATTCACCGAGGAAAAGAACTCTTTTCAAAGTAGCATTGGCCAAATGGAAAACGAGATACAAAAGCTCAGAGGAAAATCATGCCTTAAAAATTAGAACAGGATAAGTGGGGACTAATGACTCCATGACACATCAAGAAACAATCAAAAAAGTCAAAAGAATGAAAAAATATTTAGAAGAAAATGTGAAATATCTTATTGGAGAAATAGCTGACCTGGAAAATAAATCTAGGAGAGATAATCTAAGAATTTTTGAACTATATGAAATCATGATAAAAAATAACTTAGACATTATCTTTCAAGAAATTTCCAAGTAAAACTGTCCTAATATTCTAGAAACAGAGGGCAAAATATAATTGGAAGAATCCTTCTCTCATATCCTGAAAGAGATTCCAAAAATATTATACCAAAATTCTAGATCTCCCAGGTAAAGGAGAAAATATTGACAATAGCCAAAGAAGATCAAGTCAAATATCATGGAACCACAATCAGGATAACACAAGACTTAGCAGCTTATACATTAAAGGATCACAGGGCATGGGATATGATATTCCAGAGGTCAAATGAGGTAGGACTTCAACCAAGAATCACAAATCCAGCAAAACTGAGCACTATCCTTCAGGGGAAAAATGGTTGTTCAGTGAAGTAAAGGAGTTTCAAACTTTCCTAATGAAAGTATCCAAGCAAAATTTGAGTCTAAAATATAAGACTCAAAAGAAGCATAAAGAGGGAAACAGGGTGATAACCAGTGGAATCATGCGTCGGCTATGGGAGAGGGAAAGGCGGGGGGGGGGGGGGAGGGGAGGAAAAGAAAACGATCTTTGTTTCCAGTGAATAATGTATGAAAACGACCAAATAAAATAATATTAAAATTAAAAAAAAAAAAAAAGAGGGAAACAGGAAAGATAAATCAAAAGACATTAAATAAGGTTAAACTGTGTATATCCCTATATGGGCTATTGTAACACCAAAGAACTTTGCCATTTTAGGGCAGTTAGAAGTTATATATATATATATATATACACACATAATTTTAGGCAAAAGGAGAGGGTATATGTTGAATACGATGGGATGATATGAAATAAAATCAAATTAAGCATGAGAAAGAAGAATGCATTGGGGAGGGGGAAGGGAAAATAGAATGGAGTGAAGTATCTCACATAAAAGAGGCAAGAAAGAACTTTTACAGTGGAGGGGAAGATGGGAAAGGTAGAGAAGGGAACATGTGAACCCCACTCTCATCAGAATTGCCTCAATAAGGGAAAAACATACACCATCCATAGGGTATAGAAATCTGTCTTAACTTCCAGGAAAGTAGAAGGGGAAAAAGCTAAGAGAAGGAGTGGGAAGATGATAAAATAGAGGGCAGATTGAAGAGAGGTGGAGGTCAGAATTTAAGCAGGATGGAAAGTAATACAAGACAGTAAAAATTCTGTAATTTTATTCTGTCTCTCTAATAAAGGTCTAATTTTTGAAACATAGAAAAATGGGTCAAATATATAAGAATACAAGTCATTTCCCAATTGATTAATGGTCAAATAATATGAATAGACAAAATGACTAAAGCTCTCTCTCTTGTCATGCAAAAATTCCATAAATCACTATTAATTAGAAAAATACAAACTAAAACAATTCCAAATACCACCCACCATACTTATCAGATTAGCTATTATGATAGGAAAAATAAATGACAAAATTTGGAGTGGATGTGGGAAAATTGAGACTTGAATGCATCATTAGAGGAATTGTGAACTGATTTATTCATTCTAGAGAATAAATTGGACCTATGCCCAAAGAGCTATAAAATAGTATATATCCTTTGACTCAGCAATACAATATTAGGTTTGTATCCCAAAGAGATAAAAATCTAAAAACTGTAAGGACCTATATGTGCAACAATATTTAAAACAGCTCTTTTTGTGGGGAAAAAGAATTGTAAAGTGTAAATATGATTGTGATGGAATACAATGTAAGAAATGACAAGCTGGAGGAGCTCAGAAAAAAAAATTGAAAGACTTACAGGAACTAAACCAGAGTCAAATGAGCAGAACCAGGAAAATTTTGTACACAATGACAAGAATACTATACAATGAACAACTGTGAATAATTTTGCTATTCTCAGCAATACAATAATCTAAAACTATCCCAAAGTACTCATGTTAAAAAATGCTTTCTGCTTTCAGAAAAAAAGAACTGAGTCTGAATCCAGACCAAAGCAATTTTCCTTCTTACATTTTTAATGAGTTTCTTTCCAAAAAGTATTAATATCGAAAAATGTTCTACATGGTTTGGCATGTACAGTCTATATGAGATTGCTTACCATCTCAAGAGGGATTTGGAGGAGTAGGGAGGGAGGGAGAGAATTTTGAGACAACACTCTTAGAAAACTTTTGGAAACCATTTTTGCATGTAACTGGGGAAAATTAAATTAAAAAAACTAATAATTTTATAGTCATATAAATCCTGTGGGTATGGTAGGTATCTACCAGATAATTGATGTAGTTTGTAGTTATTTTGAATATATTTTCTTGTAATCTTTTTCCTTTTTATGGTTTGTAACATATAGAAATATTGTTATGGTGAATTTATTTTGTATCTTAATTTCTTAATGAAGTTATTAATCATCTCAGTTTCTTCATTGATTTTCTAAAACTTTCTTAATAAACTATTTTCATTTTAAAAAATAATAAGAGCAACTGGCATTTATATAGAATTTTAAGTTTCCAAAGTATTTTTCATATATTATTCCATTTGATCCTCACTATACCCTAGTGAAGTTTTTCTATTATTATTCCTATTTTACATTTGACTGAAGCAAACTGAGATTAAATGACTTGCCTAGAGTCATATCACATAGCCAGTAACTGTAGTGGTAGATTCCTGTTGTTACTTTTTTTTAACCCTCCCTTTCCTCTTAGAATCAATTCTGTGAATTGCTTCCAAAGCAGAAGAGTAATAATGGCTAGGCAATAGGGGTTAAGGGTCCTGTCTAGGGTTACACAGCCAGGAAATGTCTGAGACCATATTTGAAACTAGGACCTTCTGTCTCTGAGCCTGGCTTTCAATCCACTAAGCCACGTACCTGCTCCCTCAGGAGTTCTTGATGCCAAGACTCATCCTCTCTCTAATGCAGACTGAATGTATGTATAAGAGCAATGAGATGATGTGACCAGGAGTCTTGGGCCACAGAAGCATGATGGAAACTAGCATATAGCAAGAAACTTCAGTTTCACTAGTGTTTACTGATCATCTAAGACCTGCCTAACTTAACTCAGCATCATGGGAGACATCAGACCAACTGATAGTACTTTGGGAATATTCTGTATTAGAATGAAATCACTGCTTTACTAGCAGCAATGCAATGACCCAGGACAATTCTGAGGGACTTAAGAGAAAGAACAGTATCCATATCCAGAGAAAAAAACTGTGGGAGTAGAAACACAGAAGAAAAACAACTGCTTGATCACATGGTTCGATGGGGATATGCTTGAAGATGTAGACTCTAAATGATTACCCTAGTGCAAATATTAATAATTTAGAAATAGGTCTTGATCAATGACACATGTAAAACCCAGTGGAATTGTGCATTGCCTATGAGATGGGGTGGGAGTAGAGGAGGAAAATAATATGAATCATGTAACCATGGAAAAATATTCTTAATTAATTAATTAATTTAACTTTAAAAAAAAGAATGAAATTACTGGAGATCATTTCCACATCTCTATTGGATTTCCTTATTTCATTCCCTCTTCAATGATATCCACTTTTGCCCCTTAAGCAATTAAAAATTAAAAAAAAATATGTCTTTCTCTCCAAAGACCTAGGAATTTGTCCATGGAAAACAAATTGTTTCTCTATTTGGAATCAATGAAATAATAATTAATTACAAAAAGGTGCCACATACCAACATGTAATGTGTTTAGTGTCTGACTATCTTCAGCCCTCACTCACTAAACTCTTCCTTTCCGTAAGTTCTAGGAACAATAGCCTGCTAGACAGAGACTTTATGCTAATAAAAAGTGAGAGTATTTAAACATGGAATTAATGTATCCTTCCAATTGAACCCAATGCATTTTACCTTTTGAGCAGGGTCCAGCCAGCATCACCTGCTGTCCTTACCTTAGCATTACTTATATTTGGGTTTAATCTGTATGCTGGATACTGAAGGTGTCAATACTGAGTGAAAGGAAATAGTGAAAAATTGAACCTTTAATTATAACTTTTTTCTTTGTTCCCACAGGGTGAAAGGGGCATTGAGGGACCTCAAGGTCTCAAGGTCAGTATCCTCCCTACAATCTATTTTTCTTTAGATACTAGACAAGATTATATCCTCTCTCCATGTCCTCATCTTTCCTTAGTATCTTTTTTGCCTTTAGAATAAAACAGAGGCTGCAGCTCAGTATTTAATGCCTTTTGCAATTTTCTTTCAATCTACCCACCTCTCTAGACTTATTTCTCATTACTCACTTCTTCTCACATATTCTGTATTCAAACCAAACCAGATTACTTGTTTTATTTCCCCCAGATTTGGCATGCTTTATCCTTTTTCTCAGGCTATTCCTTATGTCTTGAATGCCGCCTTCTCTCACCTTTTAAAATCCTAAGCTTTCTTTAAGTATCAGCTTGCATGTCATCCTTAGGGGATGCCTTTTCTAGTTCTTGGAATTGTTATGACTTTTTCCTTTACTCTTCAAATTATCATGTATCTGACTATGGTTTGATTATATATTATCTATTGCCTTACCCCTAGCTGGTTAGGATGTAAGCTCCTTGAGGACAAGGTCTATTTCTCATCGTCTCTGGATGTTCTCATTGCTTAACACTGTGTCTGCCTTATACATAGTATCTCCTTAGCACTCTTATGTCAGATTGGATTAGGCTATTTATGATTTTTGGAATATCATCTCCCCTCTGCTGACGATATTTGAACCCTTGTATGCTTTGTGGCTGTAGTCTTTTGGAGATTTTAATTAGGTTTTGAGGAGACCATTTGGTCATCTAGTTGAGCCTAGAGAATTATTTTCCACAAAGAATGCTCCTAGGACATGTCAAAGCTCATTCAAATTAGTGACATTCCTTTTAGAAGCAAGATTCAGGAGTAAATCATTTCTGTAAAGCAAAGGGGACCTGCCTCTGATCCTCCCTTTATTGAGTCTATAGTCTTACACATAGTCTGACAACCTCTATTATTCACACGCAGTGATTTGGATTCACAGATTATTAGAACTGAAAGAGATCCTTAATAGGATGTCCAGCACCCTCATTTTCATAGAGATCATCTAGTCAGACCTTCTAATTTTATAAATGATGAATCTAAAGCCCAGAGAGCAGAAACAATTTGCTGAAGGTCATGTGGCTTATGAGTGACAAAGCTTAGCCTTGGACTCTGGTGTCCTCATTCCAAATCCAGAGCCTTCTCTACTATTCCATTATTGTTCAATCATTTCAGTCCTGACCCCATTTGGGATTTTCTTGGCAAAGATACTGGAGTGATTTGCCATTTCCTTCCCAGCTCGTTTTACAGATGAGAAAACTGAAGCAAACAGGGTTAAGTGACTTGCCCAGGGTCACACACCTAGTAAGGATCTGAGGCTGGATTTGAACTTAGGTTTTCCTGATGGCATTTACCTCCTGTGCCATCTAGGTGCCCTATTACTATAACCTACTTCTCTTTTTTGACTCTGATCTCTTTCCTCTTTTATCCATCCTTCATGGCAGCATCCTAATGTTTTGTTTTGTTTTTTCGAAAATCATGTTTCCTGACTTTTTTTTAAAACAATAACACAATAGTAATAATGTTGATATGATATTATGATAATAATGAGAAATGGCTAAGAGGTGAGTAAAGAGCAGGTCACAGGGTTGGAAAGATCAAGGTTCAGGACCTGCCTCTGTCACATGCCAGCAGTGAGACCCTGAACAAGTGGTTCTGAGTTTCCTAGACAAGTGAATATCTTAAGTCACAGTGTAGTTACAGATTCAAACTACAACACAATTGGATGGTAATTGTAGAAGAATGGCCTCATGAGGAGTTCATTACACTATAGTAATCATATTTCATAATAAGAATAGCAAAATAATAAATTACTCCTAACCTGTAGTATTTCACTATAGAATAATATATAATTATGTGTTTCATTAATAATCTTTTTATATGCACCACTTTACTTGGTTCTCAACAAAATTTTTGGATGTTATTTTTGTAGCACTAAATTTCATTACCTGCATGACTTTGAGCAACCATTTTCATTTATTGGTTCCCAGTTTTCTCATCTATAAAATGGGTAATCTTTCCCCTTTCTTTTTTAAATTTCTTTTTTATTATATATTTTTTTCCAATTACATGTAGGTGCAATTTTTAAAAATAGTTTTAATATATTTTTTGTATTCTTCCCTTTTGTTACCCCTTCCCCAAGATGGTAGGTGACATAATATAAGTTATATATGTGCTGTTGTACGATGCATATTTCCGTGTTAGTCATGTTTTGAAAGAAGACATATTGCTTATAAAGGCAAAACCTCATGAAGAAATAAAGTGAAAAATGATTCACTTCAATCTGCATTCAGATGCCATCAGTTCTTTTTATGACAGTGGATGGCCTTTTTTTTGTCATGTGTCCTGTGGAGTTGTTTTGAATCCTTCTATTGCTGATAATAGTTAAGTCATTCCCAGTTGATCATTGAACATTATTGAAGCTACTGTATTTCATTAGATTATTGCAAGAACCAAATAGGATAGCGCATGTGAAAAGATTGTTAACCTCATAATTCTGAGGTTATTGTCAGGGGCCAATTTGCTGTTATTATTGTTGTGCTAATTTGATCAGTGAGAAAATTGAGGCTGTGTTTGATGAGATTATTCTTGGTAATTATGAATTTTTTGTGGAGGAAAAAGAGGATTCGTTCCCCTATTTTTCAGATGAAAACCCTGATACTCACAAAAGTGGAATAATTTGTCCAACATCTTATAAGTGAATAATGTTAGATCCAGGACAAGAAACCCTTGAGACTCTTAACTAATAATCAAGTTCTAATTCTATGGTACCTAACTTTCAGGGATCATGAGAGCAAGGCAACAAGGTATAAGGAATTAGATCTCCTTGAAATGCTGTTTTGTTTCTATTCCATTTAAGTTTGCCTCTCTCTTCCCTACTCTCTCCACACTTCTCATTCTTTCTCTTCCCATTTCTGGACTTAGATACTTTATGTCTGTGTGACCCTAAAGAAGTCTCTTAAGTACTGTCTGCCTCAGTTTCCTTCTCTGTAAAATGAGACTAATAATAACATCAACCTCTCAAGGTTATTGTGAGGATCAAATGACAGAATAAGTCTAAGTTCTTAGAACAGTGCCTGACACATTGTGGGAACATTATAAATGTTTATTTCTTTCTTGCTTCCTCCTGCTCCTCTCACCTATATTTTTCTATTCCCCTCTTTTCCTTTCTCCTCTTTCTTACCCTTCTTTTTTCCTCTCCTTTCTTTTTCTCTCTTCTCACTCTCTTTCCCTTATCCTTCCCCCTCCTTTTCTTTCTAACATTCTCTTTCACTGTCTGTCCCTTTCTTTTCCTTTGTTTCTACTTCTATCATTTTTTCTTGCTCTTCCCCTCTCCTTTACCCTATAATTCTTCCCTCTTTCCCACACCAATTCCTACTTCCCCCCGTTTCCCTTCTCTTTCCTGTCCATTTCTCTTCCTTCTCCTCTCCCTCTCTCTCTCTCTCTCTCTCTCTCTCTCTCTCTCTCTCTCTCTCTCTCTCTCTCTCTCTCTCTCTCTCTCTGTCTCTCTCTCTGTCTCTCTCTCTCTCTCTCTCTCTCTCTCTCTCTCTCTCTCTCTCTCTCTCTCTCTCTCTCTCTCCCACACACACACACACACACATCTGTCTTCAGGTACAGAGCAGTGTCTATCATCTCTGGCAGCTATAAAACTCATCTGGCAGGATGTCACCTGTGCTAGCCTCGTGCCAAATTGTCTGTATGCCGTGATAGAGGGCAGCAAGAGCAGGGTTATTGGGTCATGTTGATTTTAGAAGAAAAAGAAAAGGCATCTCTGCTTCACAAAATGTTCTTGGGGTTGTAACCTTAAGGCTTCTTGGCTGCCAGGAAAAATATATTTGCGGGTTTTACAGACTTATAAATAGAATGTGGTTGCATGAAAGAGTGACTGTTTATGTAACAGTCACAGGATTTCTTTGGGATAGCAGAATAATAGGATAAATAAATTAATCAAATAAATAAGATAAATAGGGGCTCAAGCCCCCAAAAATATCAAGGGGAAAATAAATTTAAAACAATGAAACAGTGAAATTGAATGTGGATTTAGCTCACTTGGCCAAAGAATACCCTCTCTTTCCAGCATGGCTTTGGCACCATTGATGAATGCCATCTATGTTCCTATTAACAATCAAATATGTGGCAAACCCAGTTAGTGGGTAAGACAAGCCAAATAAAGAATGACTTTTATAGGACTAATACACAGCTATGGGGTCACCAAATATCAGAACTGTGAAGTCTAGCAGAGGTCACTAATCCCAGTTTTCTCATCTTATAAGATAAAGGTACTGAAACCTTGTAAGGAGAGTTACTTAATCCTAGTCAGAGAGAGGTTTGTATTGATGACTACTAAGGGCCAGGGAAAGCAATAGGTGATTGGCATTCCAGTACAAAGAATGAAACACAAAACATTTACATTATTATTGTTGTTGTTGCTTATTTATTTCAATCATGTCTTCCTGACCCATTTGGTATTGTCTTTGCAAAGATACTGAAGTGGTTTGTTATTTCACTCTTCAGCTCATTTTATAGATGAGAAAACTGAAGTAAATAGGATTAAATGATTTGCCCAGGGTCACACAGCTAGTAGGCATTTGAGGTCAGCTTTGAACTTGGGAAGATGAGTCTTCATGATTTCCAGGGCTAGTGTTCTCTCCACTATACCACCTAGCTGCCCTCTATATTCTAATTGGGTAGAAAATAAGTACAAATTGTATATATTTATAAATGTGCATGTGTGTATATAATATATACATACATAATATATATTATATATGCATCATAAATATGAAGTAATTATCAATTAGTGTATATAAACAAAAGCATATTTTTATAATAAAATATAATATATAAGCACACACAAATATATTTGTATATTTATGTAGAGTAATTAAATATGATTTAGTTGGGGCAGGAAAGCACCAGCTGTTGAGGGGATCAAGAAAGTCCTCATGCAGAAGATGGTACCTGAACAACGTGGGAAAGGAAGGGAGGGATGCTACAAGATGGCAGTAAGGAGAGAGGCTATTACAGGCTTGAGAGACCATCAGGGAAAAGGCGATCAGTAGTGACAGACCAAGAATGAGAGCACTACCGTTTCTTGACATGTATCCTCCAGAAAGGATTGACCCAGTGTGTTGGGAGCCTTCCTCTGTTTTTGTTTGTTTTTATTAGTTCATTGATCCCAATGCTATATGCTGCGTGGTCCATCTACTCTGCTTCATTCTATCCAGGTGGCCTGCCTACCTCCTTTCCCATTCGTATATATCCTCACCATTGTCTTTTACAACATTTTTTGATGCACAGATCATCATTCATAATGTATTGTTGCCTGCCGGCTGTCTTTTCCTTGTTCTTTTGGTATCTGCCATTATTTACCTCTGAGCTCTTGAAAACATCACAAATATAGATTGACTCTTAATTCTGGTTCAGTATCACAGGATCAAATGGTTCACAATGATTGATTCAAAGATGGAGGTGAACTCAGAGAGCACCTCTTGAGGAAGCTCAGGATCTTCAAGGTGTAGAGAGTCCTTGGAATTGTGTGGTCTGACTTATTATCCACCTAACCTGATGCTTTTCTTTTTGAAAATTTTAAGGGAGAAATTGGAGTTCCAGGATATAGTGGACTCCCTGGGCCCAAAGGAGAAAAAGGTGATTCGGTAAGTAAATAATCAATCAGTCAATCAATCATTTGATAAGCATTTAAGTGTGGTGCCAAGGAGACAGATACAGAAATGAAACTCTTTGGGCAGGGGAAATATTCAGTAATTTAAAAATTCTCATGCTTTGAGGGCTGTGATATGATATAAATTAAACACTTCTCTTTATTTTTGGCTTTTTTCTTTCTTAGGGCCAGGGAACATTTTTCAAAGGAGAAAAAGGTGAAAAGGTATGATTTCTGCTTCATACTGCACCATGGACCTTGGGAGGTAAATGAACAACATGGCAGAGGGGTCTGTTTTTGCTAGGATCCACAGTCACTAAGAGCATTTTCTAGAAGGGATAGTTTCATAAGATAATTGTCCAAGGTTTGTGCCATCAATGATTTTTCTTTCTCTTCCCCGATTCTGAGAACTTTCAATTTTTTAAGAAAGATGAAAGATGGAAGGGAGAGCCAATATATATATATATATATCTGTATATATCTATATCTATATCTATATCTATATCTATATCTATATCTATATCTATCTATCTATCTGTCTATCTATCTATCTATCTATCTATCTATCTATCTATCTATAAAAGGATGACTTCAAGTCAAGGAGCCATTCATTTTCCACGTCTCTCTCTCTCTCTCTCTCTCTCTCTCTCTCTCTCTCTCTCTCTCTCTCTTTCAACCCCTACCTTTTGTCTTAAAATTGATATTAAGTATCACTTCTAAGGCAGTAGAGTAGCAAAGGCTAGACAAATGGGATTAAGTGAATTGCACGTGGTCACATGGCTAGTAAATATCTGAGGTCATATTTGAACCCAGCACCTCCCATCTCCAGACCTTGTTCTCTATCCATTGAGCCACTTTACTGCCCTTCCTTAGTCTCTCTTTACCATATTAGTGTATACCATGAGATAGCATTCTGGAAGGGCAAAAGACAGAGCAAGTGAAATGAATCTTTTTGAGCCCACAGACACTAAATTGAGTTAATAATGCCCCTAATTAAGCAATGCTTTAAGACCAGAAAATGAAAATAAAATTTAAAAGATCCTAGAATTCTAGTTTATTTTCTCTAGTTCCAGATCATTAGCCACCATGAAACTTCAATCTTTACAGATTTATTAAGAAAGCAAGAGCCTGCTAACTAAAAAGTTCCAATTCAATAACAAACAAAAATTGATTAAATATGAACTCTTAGTCAGGCCCTATTAGCACTAGGATACAAAACAGGAAAGTACTAATCTCTGTTCTCAAAGAGGGATGTATGATAGGAAGAAAGGAGGATAGAAATCAGGCTTGAATGTGAATAACTGTAATAGAAGTAAGAAGCTAAGTCTGCAAGAGAGGTTAAACACAACGATCCCAAAGACTTGAGAAAAATGACATCACATTGATCTAGGGATGATCAGAAAGGCTTCATGAAAATGTTATTACCTATGTTGGGTCTGGATGGAAAGGAAATAAAGCATTTCTACCTGAAGTGATAAGGAATGAGAATCCTTTCATACCCTGGGGAACAGCAGGAGCTGAATTAGTCAATGCAAGTGTAAGAATCAGGGGGAAGAAAGTGAATGGTCAATTGGAATGGTGTGAGATAAGTTTGGAAAGGTACCTGATCACTCTTCTTAGTATATAGATACACACAAAAACTCTTGCATTTTTTAAAATTAAAGTTTATTTATTTGTGACATTAATACTCAGTTAAATTTCTCTTTCCCTTCCTTCTCTTCATTAAAGAAGGCATCATTTAAGAAAAAGATATATGTATATATAAAATCATGTCTTACTATTTCTGTTTATCAGCATATTTTTAGAGGAAGGTAAGAAGCATTTATTAGGCATTTAATAAATGCCAGTCATTGTGCAAAACACTTTACAAACATTTTATTTGATCATGCATAATAAATTTCATAAAAATATTTATAAAAATAAATTTTATGAATTGGCTTTTTTTTACAGCATCTCCTTTTCTCAGACAGCCTTCCTTTTAAAGTGAATAAAAAGAGTTAGGGGAAGTAATTTAGCAAAATTAACTAAAATATATAAAAAAATATTGACATTGTATATATCGTGTTCCATATTCACAGTCAACTATCTCTGCAAAGAAGCTAAAGATAGTTCTTTCTCTTTTCTTTTCTTAGGGCCAAGCTCAATTATTTGAGTTTTGAAGAATTCAGTCTCCATTGTTTTGTGATTATGGTTTTTGTTTTTCTATTTACATTGTTGTAATCCTGATGGATATTGTTTTCCTGATTCTCCTTACCTCATTTTGCATCCCTTCATCTAAGTCTTCCCTTTCTTCTCTGTATTTATCTTGCTTATTTCCTACAGTCTAGTAATAGTACATTTTATTCCTCTAATTCAACTTGTTTAATAATTTCCCTATGATGGGAATCAACTTTTCATCCAGTTCTTTGCTTCCTTAAAAAGGCTTTCTCCTAAGTATTTTGGTGCAAATATATAATTCCTCTCTCCATCCCTTCCTTCCTTCCTTCCTTCCTTCCTTCCTTCCTTCCTTCCTTCCTTCCTTCCTTCCTTCCTTCCTTCCTTCCTTCCTTCCTTCCTTCCTTCCTCCCTTCCTCCCTTCCTCCCTTCCTCCCTTCCTCCCTTCCTCCCTTCCTTCCTTCCTTCCTTCCTTCCTTCCTTCCTTCCTTCCTTCCTTCCTTCCTTCCTTCCTTCCTTCCTTCCATTTCTTTTTCTTTCTTTATTCTCTTACCTTCCATCTTAGAATCATCAGTAATTATTGGTTCCAAGGCAGAACAATGGTAAGGGCTAGGCAATAGAGGTTAAATAACATGCCCAAGAATCCCAGGGAGGAAGTATCTTGAGGCTAAATTTGAACCTTACACTAATTTTAAATTTTGCTCATTTTTATCAGTATTTGTGGCTTAATATTGCTTCAATTTCTGAATATATCTCTTTTTCATCCAGTGAGCTATTCCTTATACCAACAAAAAGGATGAAAAAACAAACAGCTCAACAAAGTAAATCCAGTCTACTATATATAGAAGCATATGCTGTACCCTAGATCCTATTATCTATCTCTTTATCTCTCTATCTAATACTAATGATCCATCCATACATAAGCTCTCATCCATCCATCCATCCCTTCATCCATCCATCCATGCATCCATCCATCCATCCATCCATCCATCTATTTCTCTATCACCTATCTGATCATCTATATGTTCAGTAAAGGAAGGGAGATACATTTTCTCAGCTGTTCTTTAGGGACAAGCTCTGTCATTATAAATGCACAATATTAAGTTTTGTTTTGTTGTTTTTATCGGATCACTTTGTTGTCATTATGAAAAAAAAGTTTTCTTTTTTTCTGCCTATTTTACCACATCTCACTTCTTATAGCACTACATAAAATCAACAACATCTTCCAGCTTTAATTATCTATCCTACTCCTGTTATATATACTTCATAGTGTAGGGTTAGGGGCAAAAGGGTTGCACTGTACCCATTTTATAATGTTGGGAATTCTGTTTAGGAAATTTCATCTATGAATGCAGATTGGCATCTGCTCTGAAACTTACAATCTTAGAGAGTTATCTATGGCACTAAGAGTTTAAATAGATGTCCTATGGCCAAATGGCAAGACTATGTCAGAGGGATGACTTGAATCCAAGATTCCTCCCCCCCCCTTTTTTAATCCTCACTTTATATATTAGTATCAATTTTATGAGAGAAGTGCAGCAAGGGCTAAGCAATTAGGGTTAAATGACTTGCCCAAAGTCACATAGCTAAGAAGTGCTTAAGGACAAATTTGAACCCAGGTCCTCCTGTCTCTAATCCTGGTGCTCTATCTATTGTGCTGCCTAACTGCCCCTAATCTAAGACTTTCTGACTTAGATGCTATTTATTCTGGTTGGTTTTTGATTGCTCTCTAGCTTATTAATGTTTTTACCAAACCACAGTGGTCAGAACTAAACAAAATACTCCAGTTGTGGTCTGACCAGGGAAGAATAGAGAACTCTTTGCTTCTTATTCCTGGAAACTTCTCTTCATGCAGACCAAGACCATGTAAGCTTTTATGGCTGCCATATCACTTTGATTACTCATATTGAAATTGCAGTCTTCTAAAACCCCTGGATCTTTTCAGACCAATTACTGTCTCACCATGCCTCCTCCACTTTGTATGTATGAAATTAATAGTTTCCTGGGTCTAGAATAGTTTTCCTTATATCATTTCCAATTGTGCTCTCAGCAATTAACTAATACCACTTCTGAAAGTCTTAAAACTAGTAGGAAGCTATCTGGATAGGATTGTTTGGATATAGATCTACATATAATGGATACAAGTAAGGAGGAATTAGAGTTAACCTTGATGATTATTCCCAATAGCCTTTGATCCTGTGACAAATATATCCAATACAAGAAAATAACTGTCATATTAATTTTTTAAAATAGCCTTTACCTTCTATAGCATCAGCTCTAAGACAGTAGACAGGCAAGCACTAGACAATCAGGATTAAGTGATTTGCCCAGGGTTACACAGTTAAGAAATGTCTGAGACCATATTTGAGCCCAAGTCCTCCTGACTCCAAGCCTGGTACTCTATCTACTGTGCTTCCTAACCACTCTTATTAATTTTTAAAATCTATTTTGCATTCCCCGTGGCTTATGGTGATATGGGCTATTGTAAAAAATATTGAATGAAATCTTAAAAGCGAAAAACAATAAAGGAAAAATTTCAACTAAATCTCAGAGTTGACAAAGATCTGAGAAATCAAGTAAAAATCAACAAAAATTGATTAAGTGTTTACTCTCTGTAAGGCACTCTTGTAGACAGTGAGGGAAATTCAAAGTTTAGTAAGATATGATCTCTACTTTCAGGGACATCACAGTCAAGTCAAAGATAAGGCACTAACATAAATAGATATAATGCAAAATTTTATAAAATAGGTACATTAGAATTAATAATAACAATATCAGGTGAAATTTATATTACATTTTGATGTTGATAGTAGTATTTTATATATTTTATCTCAATTTATTCTCACAGTGGCTCTGCAATATATGTTTATTATTATTATTATTATTATTATTCTCATTTTATAGATTACGGAAAAGGAAGTCCTAGGAGGTTTAGTGACCAGCACCACACATTATTATCCGGGGTAGGATTCAAACCCCAGTCTCCCTAATATTCACTTTAGCATTCTGTCCACCATGTCAAACTGCTTCTCATAGATAGACAGAAAAGTTAGCAAGTACTATCTGAGGTCTCATGAGTAAAATTGATTACCAACCAAGGGATCCTTGTAAGCTTCCTGGAGAAGATGGTGTTTGATTTGATTGAAGGATCCAAAAGGCAAATAAAGGAAGGGATGGTGTTCTAGACACAGAAAACACTTACTGAGCAGCAATATTCTATTCCTCTTCTCTATGAAATCTATCTTTACCATCCTTGCCACATACTCATGTTCTGCCTCTTTTTGGATACTTCCTAGGGATAGGAAACTCTATTCAGGCTAAGCTTTCCATCCTTGGTTAGGTTTATCTGTGAAGCACAATGTCTCTAGAACTTTCACCCATCACTCCCTACTTTTGACCTCTATATCTAAAGTGAATCTAAGCCTCCTTACACATTGCTGCCCCTTGACAAATGAATTCAGCAATAAGTTCTTATTTCCCCAAGACTTAGCTTCTCAAAGCTAAATATCCACACATTCCTTCATTGCATCTTCTTATGACATGCATCACCAATTTGGTCACCACCCCTCATAATGCTCCAATCTATGAGCTTCCTATGATGTGGCTCCTAGAATTGAACATTAAAATCCAGATGTGGTCTGATATTCATGTGACAAAATTTCCTTGTCCCATCTCAGTCCAGTACAAAATTTATATTTACATTATAAAACCAATTGCAGAAAATAAAAGCTTCTCTGCCTTTGAGAACAGAACTTTGTTTCTCCTCTTCTCAAATACACTCTGGTATCTAGAAAGTTAGCTCTTCCCCTCTAGGAGTCATTCTTCAGTACTGTACTTGTATTCAGGACATCTTGATGAAAAATCCTATTTTAGACTCTTGATAATGGTGTGATGCTAGATAAGTTACTTAGCCTCAGTTTCCTTTTGTGTGGGTGTCACAGTTGATAGATGCTGGACTTGGTGTCTGGAAGGTTCAACTTCCTAAGTTCCAATCTGATTCAGACACTTAGTAGCTGTGTCATTCCAGGCAAGTTGCTTAGTCCTGAACTAGGGAAGAAAATGGCAAACTACTCAAATAAATTTTCCCAGAAAACCCCAAGTGGGGTCAGACAAAGATCAGACATGACTGAAATGATGGAATGACAACAAAAAAGTGGGAATAATAATTCCTACTTTATAGACTTATTTTGTGAATCCTCTGGGATAATTCATATTAAGTGATTTATAAACTGTAAAGAGCTACATAAACATCAGCTATTATTTTTGAAAGAATCATAAATCACAGAGGGTACTCTATAATATAGAAATAGGACTAGAACTAGAACATAAATTACCCAAGAGTAATCTTAGACACCATCAAGACAATCCCTTCATATTTTAGAGATAACAAAATGAGTCCAAGATAGTTGATGTGGACTGACACTATTATTTGGACAGCCTCGATTGCTATGATAAGTTTTCTAGTCTTTTTCTCTAGTCACTGGGAAGCCATTGAAACAAAAAGACAATTTTTTTTCCATAAAACTAAATATCGCTATTATATGAAACTTCTTGTTTTTAATATGAGGTTGATCTTAATCCAAACAGTCTAAGAAATGATACATTCAACAAATTAAAGTTTTCCTACTTGTCTGAATCATTGGGATTTTTTCTGTTCTCTTCTTTTTTCTTTTGTGTGTGAATTTTGGGAGGATCACTATCACTAATCTCTCAAACTCTCCCTATTAGAAAATAATTTATAACAAAATAAGCATAGATATTAGAACTGGAATTGTATGAGAATTCTTCCCACCATAACACAGAAAGTCAGCACTTCCTCTGAAACTTAAAAAAGTCTAGGAAGAGTAGCCTAGAACACTGAACAATTAAGTTATTCACTTAGCATCCTACAGACAATATATATCATAAGTGAGACTTAATTCCTGCCTGGTCCCAAGACCAGCTGCCTATCCAGTAGGTCATCCTGCCCCTTAACAAATGAATAAAGTCAAGTAAAATATGGCTTCAGATTGGACATGCCCAACTATGTACATTTCAATCTATCCCTCAGGTCTCTTACATTTTGTCAGCAGGTGCCAAGCAGGTGAATTTAACAAATTCTACCAACTTCTTCAAGAACAGAAAGACCCCCTGTCCCCCGGAAGAGATACTATGGTCAGCAAAAGAGGGTTCAACTGTGCCTCTTTTTTTTTCTTCCTTTCCATTTGAACAACAGAAAACAAAAGAGCTTTCTCAAGCATTTTCACAGAAATTCATCTGGCCGTAAATAAACTTCATATGGATTTTGTGCTCATGTTTCAAAACGAGGTGCTTTCAAAAAAACATTCAGCAGGCGAATGTGGGGAACTCAGCTGAATTTTATGGAGTCTGTTGAATCAGCATTGCCAATATTTTGGCCTCCTGGACCCTGGCTGAGGCTGCCCTCGCCCCGTCTCCTCACTTTTTCAACATAGCCATAAACATGTAGGGATGAAAGAGGACGGAAAGAAATCATTGTTCTGTACAATCAGCAGCTTCAGCTATTCTGCCTCCTCCAGGTTCTACGCTGTTGCTGCAGATTTGTATTTGTCTCTGTAAGACTATCTGCGCGAGTGTGTGTGAATAATGTGTGATCGTGTGCATATGTGTACTTCTGTCTATATGCTGTGGGAAGGGAAACGTATGTGAGTTTGTAGATATTGGGAGAGTGTCGAAGTCTGCATGTTCTGTGAAGGAAAGCACTGTAAGGGAGCAGGAAGGTGACAAAAAGAGCTCATGAAGTCATGTGTATGAGGGAAGGTTTGGGGATATTGTTGGTGCATTATTTGGTTGGAATTAATAAGAAAATGTGTCTGGTTTAGGAGTGAAATGTCTATTTGGGTATATATTTAAAAAAACAACCCTGTTCTTCCATCATATAATCAATTCTGTTTATTGGTTCCAAGGCAGAAAAGTGGTACAGGCTAGGTAATAGGAGTTAAGTGACTTGCCCAGGGTCACACAGCTAGGAAGTGTCTGAAACCAGGTGTGAACCTCCAGTCTCCAGGACTGGCTCTCAATCCACTGAGCCACCTAGATTCTCCTGCTGTGTGTATAATTTTGAGATAGTTATGCCATAGTTGAAGGTCTAAACCCCTGGACTTAAAGTCAAGAAAGAAGCAATATGGAACAGTAGAAAGCCAATAGACTCTTGAGTCCAAAACCTGCTTCTTGATGCTTACTATTATCAGAAACTTGACAGTCAAAAGAGCCCTAACTTTAGAATTTATCATTGGTATCAGATAGATTCTTCATTCAGTTACCACCAACATATCCAACAGCCACCTCATCCTTTGAGACAACGAGCTGGGGAATTAATGAAACTACGAGTTTATAACGGCTCTCTTGGATGCTCTGGGATCTAAAGGTCAGGACCTCCCTTGCTCCTCCAGTGATATCAAATAGAGCTTACTGTAAATTTCAGAAACCAGGCTGTCACTCGGGCCCTCACCTGAGGCCCCAAAGCCCAGGAAGCACCCTAAATTGTTTACCTTAATGAGTACTTAAATTCACACTTGCATTTGGGCATTAGCTGTGCTCACACAAGCCTGCAAGGATCTAGGCTCTGGAGAAACAAAACACAGTCTCCTCCAGGAAAAACTCAGAGAAGGGTGATTTTTCTTCTCCCTGATTGGGGGGGGATTTAGGAATGAATACAGCATCTTTCACATAGTAGGTGCTCAGTACATTTTGACTGAGTGAGTCTTATCAACAGCTTACTCAGAATAATGATGACTGCATTCAATTTTAGCCTTTCAGAGAATTGTGGAAGGTCCAAGTTGGGAAAGAGTTTAGAACAGAATATAAATACATGGATTATCTAAACTAGTGCATAGAATTTTAGTACATATAGTGTCAAACTGAGAGGGAATTTAGAACACAGATTTTTAGAATATGTTTGAATGATGGATGGGTTGAACATAGAATATTAGAGCTAGAAGAGTTAGGACAAAGAATATTAGAAAATTATTGGGCACTTAGCATAGTGGATAGAACTGGGAGGACTGATTCAAATTTGGTCTCAGACACTTCCTAACTATATTGTGACCTACCTGGGCAAGTCACTTAATCTCAATTGCCAGCCTAGCCCTTTCCCTCTCTTCTGTCTTGGAATGGATATTAAGATGGTAGGTAAAGGTTTGGGAGGAAAAGAAGAGAAAAGTAAAGACAGTGTTTGATTGATAGACTGAAAATAGAATGTTGGAACTATAAGGGTCTTGGATTTTGAAATGTTAGAACATAGAATGAAAGAGCTAGAAAGGAGTGAACACTGATTAGGAAGCAGAGATTAGCAAAGGGAATTGATTTGTTCCAGATCACACGTTCAGTAATTGGCATAGATGGGAATAGAACTGAGTCACCTGAGTTCTGATGCTTGCACCTCCGGCCAAAATCAGAATCCTTCTTCCCTTTAGGCAGAAACAATTCAAGCATTTTGTGAGTGGGTAAAACATGGTATAACTAGGACTGACAATAATACTCATAGATGACATTTATAGAGCACTTTTTATTACAAAGTACCTTAAATGCTCTCTTGTTTGATTGATGTCAGCCTAAAAATTTGAAATAGGTCAGACGTAGGAGTGATGGGTAGAGGTTACTGAGGTTTCAGATAGAAGGGGAAATTTCTTAATAATAACTTGGATATTTTGATGGATTCTGAGTCCTAGCAATATAGTCTTTTTATTTTCCAGGGCAAGTAACAATCCTGTTCTGCTTTCTAATCCAATGTATTTTTTGCCCATTTCTTTCCACAGAGATGAGAAAACATATAACATTCAACTTTAAGAGCTTAGAGTCTAGGGATGGGAGAGAGATATTTACAAAAACAAGTAGGATATAAGTTAGAAAGTGATTTAGTGTATAGAAGAGTTAAAAAAGAGAAGGAAGAGCTATTCAAAGTAGGAGGAATCACTTATGAATGGGAGATTTAGGAAAGTGCTATGGAAGCGGAAGAACCTGAGATCTACCTTAAAGGCAAAAGGTCTAAATTCAATTTATTCCAATTAAAAAATTATTAAGTATCAGTTAGATGCCAGGGACTAAGCAGCTAGGTTGCATAGTTACAGGCCTGAAATCAGGAATATTCATCTTTGTGAGCTCAATTGTGACTACTGTGTGTCCCTGGGCAAGTCACTTAACCCTGTTTGCCTCAATTTCTTCATTTGTAAGATGATCTGGAAAAGGAAATGGCAAACCACTCCAGTATATTTGCCAGGAAAAAACCAAATGGTATCATAAGAGTCAAACATGACTGAAAAATGACAGAACAACTACAGATATATGCAAAATAATAACAAGAGACTTTAAGAAAGAAATAGTGCTCATAATGAGAAAAATCAGAGAAGAGTTCAGGTAAGAAATGGCACCTAATTTGTGCCTTGAGGGAAGCTAGGTATTCTACAAGGTTCAAGTAAGGGGAAAGTCTATTTTAGACATGAAAGGCAACTTGTATAATGACATGAAGGTCAAACATAGGTTGTTATATATAGGAAACAGCTAGAGGCCAGTTTGTTAAAATGAAAAAAAGTATGAAAGGGGAAAAGTGAAATAAGATTGGAACGTTAGATGTAACTAAGTTTGGAGAGAGCTTTAATTGCCTGATTTTGATGTCCAGAGAGACAGTTCTAGCATGGGGTTGTCTTTTACAAATGGATGGAGGTAAGAGAAAGCAGGAATAGTTCAGTTTGTCTAAAAGAGGAGCAGTATGAAATAAGACTGGAAAAGTCATAGAACTGAACTTTTGTCCAAAATGACTGTCTGTTTGAATGGAAGGCAGTTTTCCCAGTTCTCATATATTTACTTCAGCCAAACCTTGAACTCTACAACAGACCAAATGACGTACAATGAAACCAAAAAATACAATGAGAAAGTATAGTAAGTAATTTTTCCCACATCAGAACAGCATAAAAAGGTCAGCATGAAGTCTGAGGGCAATAGGAAAAGGGCTTTTCTCTTCAGTGCAAAGTAGCCTCCCATGGTGACCAGAGACATATAGCTTACAAGCTTTTGTTTCTAGAGAGACCAAGAGAAGAGTCCTCCTCAAGGAAATCTTCAAAGGGTGTCAGAAAGCCATACCTTGGAGACCTTAAAGATCTCAGAGAGCAGAACTGGACATTGACTAGCTAGCAGACTATGACATTTTCGACTAAGTTACTCTAAGGTTCCTCACACTCTGTTCTAAGATATTAGAAAGGGATGTGAAGATCCAAAAGTTTGAATAATAAAGATCTTTTGGGCATAACTTGGGTAAGTTGAATCAGGTAACCCAGGGATAGACAAGCAGGGATAGTCATCACACCCAAAAGCTGGGAAGGAAGTGCAACATGGCCTTTACACAAAGTCCCAATTCAAGAACTAAAATTGGAGATAATGGGCATCAAATTATCAAAGAAAGTGCCAACTAGTATCAAAGATTTTTGCAAGTCTGAAGATACACAAAAATAGGAGCAAGTAATTTCATAAAGACTATAAATAGAGATGTAAAGGAAAATGATATGTGTTTCCCAATAGGATGGAATAAATACCCAGGCAAAGTTAAGCAAGATATAAAAAACTAAATAAAAAAAACATGGATAAAAGCATTGAAAGGAGAATGAATAACTTAGAAGATAAAGTTGTAAATTTTCCTCAAGTGATAGACTCTCTGAAAACTAGACTAAGTCAAGCAGAAATCAATGATTCCAAAATATAACAAAAAATATTAGGACAAAATAAAAACATTCTTAAAAAGAAGAAGCATAAGATATCTGACATAAAAAAGTAACTGACCCAGAAAACATATCAAGGAAAAAATTTGAGAATTATTGGACTATAAGATTTTGAAATCACTGAAATTGGACTTAAATCTCATTTGCAGCTTTGCACCTTGAAAACTGTTATTTTAAAAATCTAAATATTATATTATAAGAAATCACAAATGAAAACTGCCCACGTCAATTAGAACCAAAGATCAGACTGAAAATAAAGTCACCACTGATCATCATCTGAAAGGAACTCCAAATGGAAAAGTCCCAAGATTGACATAGTCAAAATCCAGACCTCTCATATCAAGAAAAAATATTGCATATATCAAGAAATAAGCACTTAATGGATGATATTTAGGGTTAGATAAGACCTTTCCACTTCTAACATAAATCAAGGAGCTTAGAATACAATATTCCAAAAGATTGACTTGCAATCAAAGATAAATTTCTTTTAAAAAACACTGTAAAGAATGGGGAAATGACTTTTAAAGAAATAAAGGGCATTCAAGATTTTCTGATATAAAATCCAGAGATAAGTAGAAATTTTGAAATAGAAATACATGAGTGCAGATAAACTTTGGTAAAAATTATTTGATCAATTTTAAGGAGCTATATGATGATATAGTGCTAACATTCTAATAGCAGAGGAAGAAAATCATCAACCCTTCAGAAACTTAATATTTACAAGGATACTGAGAAAAGCTAAATAAGAAAAACAGAGGTGTGATGGATACATTGGGTCTATTCTGAGGATTTGAAATGAGGAACAAAATGGAGAAAAATTATAGAAAGGAGAAACATTGAAAAGAACATTATTTCTCTTAATTGCAGCACATGAGAAGAAAGGAGCAGGCATTAGATGAACATCATTATTTGAAAAGGAAAAAAGAGGTTGACACATATATACAACAAAAACAATAATTGGTTTATGCATGTACATATATATAGTAAATATATAAAATCAACAAGGATAAAAAAGGATGAAAAGGAGGTTTTAGTTAAGAATAATTCTGGGGAGGGAATACTGGCAAAGCAAAAAAAAAAAGGATTAAGAAAGAGAAAAAAAAGAAAAGAAGTTGAATATGAAAGGTTGTTCTAGCTTGCCTCTTAGACAAACTGAACGTATGCATTTTGTAAATATAATGGAATAAGAAATAGCAAAAGAAATTTTTTGGCTAATCCTGCATAGTATGAACTGATGTAAAGTGAAGTGAGCAGAACTAGAAGAATGATTTATATGAGTACAGAAATTTTACAAATCAAAACAACTCAGAAAGACTTAAGAATTGTGATCAATGCAGTGACCAACCTTGTCTCTAGAGGAACTATGTTGAAGCATATTATTCACCTCCTGCCACAGAAGTGATGGATAGCATCAGAGAGTAAGAGGATTACTTTTAAGTAATGATGATGTTGTCAGTTTCATGGGAATAAAAATTTTACATCACCTAAAGTGATGCCCAAATACAAGGAAAGGTGATATTGTACTAATAATGGCAAGAGCAATGGCTTTGTAGTCAAGAGATTTGAGCTTGATTTTGAGCTCTGATAGGAAATGATGATGTCATCCCAAGTCACTTTCTTCCATTGAGACTTAAGTTTCCTCAACTACTGATAAAGAAAAAGCATTCACTATCTATTTCACATGGCTGTGGGGAAAGCTCTGTTTTTTAATGTGTTATTATTACTTGTGTAAAATGTGAATAAAAGCGCTTTGTAATCAAGACCAACTGGCTATCCAGAGGTCTAGCTCATAGGGGAAATTAGCTTCCACATGAATGATTCCAAGTTCAGAAAAATGTTCAGTCTATAGGGTAAGGACCAGATCAGTGCAAGAAATATTGTAATGAAAATGTTGTGCGTATGTCAGTGTATATGTAAAATAGTTCTAAACTATATTTATTCTATTCACCTCCAGCCTAGTCCCCCCTTTCTCTTCTCATGTCTGGCTCCATCAGCATGCTGAATTTCCTATTCTTAGACTGTGCATTAATGTGCATTATTCATGGTTATCAGGTTAGAGAACTGTGGTTGAGTGGCTTCTATTTTTACAATAATTAAAGGGCTTGGAGTGGGGAGAGGTTAGTGGCTTATATAGACTAGAATAGCATTGTCAGTTGGGGATAAACAGCTAAAAGTTACAATAAATAAAAGTGTTATGCCCTCAGTCTGTAATGTAGAAAAAAAATTTTTTTTTCAGAAGTTTGTGTTTCACAAGGATGTAAATCAAAGTCAGATCCAGAAATGACTCACTTTTCACTTTAACACTTTTGGAGAGATTGACCTTCTCTAATTTGGTTTAAGTCCATCAATGGGCAGGCATGTGCTGAATGCTGACCATCACCCAGAGTACTGTTAAGAATTGTGGATTATGGGGCAGCTTGGCCACTTAGTGGATAGAAAGCTAGGTCTGGAGAGGGGAGGTTCTGGATTCAAATTTGACTTAAGAAACTTCTTAGCTATGTGATCCTGGGCAATTCACTTGCCCCCATTTGCCTAGTCCTTACTGCTTTTCTGCCTTGGAACTTAAATTTAGCATTGATTCTAAAATAGAAAGTGATGGTTCTTACAAAAAAAATGTGGTAGAGTGAGAAAAAAGGTAATAATAGCAATCAAAATAATAATAGTTTACCTAACTATACACAAATTTGTTCCTCTCAACAATCTTATGAATTTGATAGAACAAGCATTTTTTAGTAAGATCTGACCTCAATGAGGTGAGGTTACCTGTCCAACTGAACTATTTCCAAGGGTACACTGTAAGAACTGACAGATTTCAAGGCAGAGCCATTTTCTGATGTATGATGAAAAAATCAGTTAGGACCTGAGATGAGGCACAAACTTAGAAAGATGGACAAATGTCCTCTTCCTCCTCCTCTTCCTTATTATTATTATTATTTTCTTAATTGTAATAATATAAACTAATAGATTTCTAGAATTTAAGAATGGTATCTCAGTATTTAACATAGAATTTAAGGAACCATAAAGGCCATAAAATTAAATGCAAATTCAAGTATTTTACCATTAAATAACAAGGTCCCATAGAAATTGTGACAACCAATGTCATATGGTTAGTAAGTGGAGAAACTAGGATTTTAATCCATATGTTTTTATTCCAGATACAATATTATATCCACTATATCATTCTGCCAACTTACAGGAAACATAATTTATCCTTTGATTGATAATGATGGGCCATAATTATGAAAATAAATTATTGTGCAATAATTCAGCAATCTGTAATTATTTAAAATTAAGTGCCTAGGTCTCCCAGGTCTATGTGCTAAATCCTAGGGATACAAATTAAAAAAAGAAAACATATGCCATGCTTTCAAGGAGCTTAAAGTTTAGATGGAGAAGACAGTACACAAAAGGGAGCTGAAAAGTGAATGAAGCATATGGGACAACAGAGGGTCCAAATAAAGCAGACCATTTGCAGACAAGAATTATTTTTTTCTTTTTCTAATTTGTATCCCTAGGAAGTCTGCGTCTTCTATTTCCCAGCCCTTAAATCAGAGTGTAGAGAAGGCTGAGAGTATTGAGGAAGCTTGGGGCATTAAAGCTGAATAGGTAATGATGAGATTTCAGGTGATGAACTTATCTTGGGGAAGGCCAAGACAAGCAAAGATATTGACAGTATATGATCTCAGGGCCTTTAATTTGGCCCCACGGAATTATCCTAAACAGTTGTGATTTTGGAGCTTTTTTGTCTGCTCTTAGAAATTTTCCTATTTTTACATTTACTGTTGCTTCAGGTTGTTAATTCTTACCCTGTCATAGTTATTTCTGTGCTTTACTGGAACAGTTCTCCCTGAGCCCCAATCTTCTCACTTTTTGTCTCTGGAGAAACTAAATTATTAAGCATATATGTTACAAATCTTTGCTGAATAGGTGGGATTAGAAACCTATTATGGGTGCCTGAAAGAATCTCCCAGAGTAAAGCATTGAACTTTTTTAAGTATGAAGATTTTGGTGTCTCTTTGCCTCTTCTTTGTACCTACTTTTGCTTACATTCTGTTCTGTTGCACAGTGAATAATTGTCAATATTTGGCAATTGGCAAGGAAATTAATGAAAAAATGATGAAGGATGATAGCTTCGTTGTACCAGATTGTAAACTATATTATAAATCAGCAACCATTGAAATAGAGTAGTGAATCCAATGAAATAGATTAGGTATTCAACATGTAGTGGTAAATGATTATAATAATCTAGTGTTTGGCAGACTCAAAGATCTAAGCTTCTGGAAGAACTCAATATTTGACAAAATCAGCTAGGAAACCTGTAAAAGAGAAACTCAGTACCTACCAATATCTTATACAACATAACAAGGCAAAGTCAAAATGAATATAATATTTAGAAATGAAAGGTGATACCATAAACAATTTAGGGGAGCACAAAATAGTTTGTCTCTCAGATCTATAGCTATAGAAAGAGTTTATGTTCAAACAAGACATCAAGAATGTTTCAAGTTATAAAATAGATAACTTTGCATTAAATTAAAAAGGTTTTGTACAGAAAACCCCAACATAGCCAATAATTTAAAGGATACAAAAATTGAAAACAAATTCATTGCAAGTATCTCTGACAGGCCATTTCTCAAATATATGGAGAACTGAGTCTGATTTATAAGAACATAAAGCATTCCCCAATTGACAAATGGTAAAGAATAGAAATAGGTAGTTCTCAGATGAAGAAATTTAAACTATCTTTAATCATATGTAAAAATGTTCTAAATTATTGTTAATTAGAAAAATACACATTAAAACAACTCTCAGGTATGACTTCATATCTATCAGACTGGCTTATGTGACAAAAAAAGAAAGTGATAAATGTTGGAAGGGATGTGATAAAACTAACACAACCATTCTGGAGAGCATTTTGGAACCATTTCCATAAGACCCAAGTTGTGCAAACCCTTTACCCCAGCAATATCACTGCTAGGTCTGTATCCCAAAGAGATCAAAGATAGGGGGAAAAAGGACTGAGTTGGACAAAAATATTTATAGCAGCTCTTTTTGTGGTGGCAAAGAATGTGAAATTAAAAGAATGTCCATCCATCAGAGAATGACTGAACAAGTTGCAGTATGTGATTATAATGGAATACTAGCATGCCATGAGAAATAATGAGCAAGATGATCACACGCAAAGAACACACACAAAATAAAATCCTGAATGACTTACATGAAATGATGCAAAGCAAAGTAATCAGAACCAGGAGAACATTGTACATGGTAACAGGACTCATGTACAATAATTGATTGTGAATGAATTAACTCTTATCAGCAATGCAAGGATCCAGGACAACCTCAAGGAACTCCTATCTCTGGAAGGAACTGATGGAATTTGAAAGCATACTGTAGCATACCATACTTTCACTCATTTATTACAGGATTTTTTCTCTAGTGTAAGTGTTATATGTCTTTCACAAAATGATGAACATGGAAATATGTATTCTATAATAAGACATGTATGATATGTATCATATTACTTGCCATTTTGTGGAGGCAAGATTCCTAGGAGGAAGGAAGAGAATATGGATCTCAAATTGTCAGAGAACAATGCTAAAAAATTACATTGACGTAAAAAAAACCCATCAATTGGTTAGCAAACTGGTGTAATGGGTAGTGACTCCAGACCTGGGTTCAAGATGACCTGAACTCAAATCAAACCTCAGATATTCATTAGTTATGTGATCCTGGCCATCACCTACACCTGTTTGCCTCAGTTTCCTCATCTATAAAATGAGTTTGAGAAAGGCATGGCTAACCACTCCAGTATCAGTATCAATCAGGATAAGTGTCAGTAGTCAGTCCAGTATCCAGTGCCAAGAAAATTCCAAGTAGGGTCAGGGATTGTTGGGCAGAACTGAAACAACTCAACAACAAGAGCTCCATAACTCAGGTCAAATGCTTTCATCAATGACCTGGATAAGTGTGTTATTACTATAATACTATTGTATTAATTCAACACACTTGAGAAACATGTAGCATTTTAAAGAATTATTACCAAATAATTACCTTTTTATAGTTAACAAGTGTAGCCATAAGACATTATTGTATAGTCATTTATGACCTACCCTTAGTGTCTTACAACAGTCTGCGAGGTAGGTATTACAAATATTAATTCTATTTAATTAAATTATTTTACAGATGACTAAATCAAGGTTCAGAAAATGAAGTCATTTGCCCAGAGCCCCAAAGATAGTTTCTAAATCTGACTTGAAGACACGTTTTCTGACTCTTGATTTCAATGTTCTTTCTCCTTCATTATGTTACCAACTCATAATAATCAGCGGTCTATACTACACTACTGTATTTTGAATGCAGATGAGGTCAGACTAAGAACATACTTTCAAAATAACAATAATATTTTTCAAAGCACTCCCAGGCTATAGTTATTCCAGTGAACTTTGGTGCCTCATCATAGCCACTTGAGGTAGCTGGTGATGCATTCAGTATCACTATGAGGGTGGGGAGTGAAAAACTTGGGAGAGCACTATAAATAGTAATTAGATGAGATCTTATTGAGATAATAATGAAATATCTGTGTCAGTTTGGTTCTTCCTGGGGAATGCAATTTTCATATTAGTGGGAACACATCTTCTAAAATGTCTAGATTCAATGATAACTTGAAAATGGAAATTTTGCTGTCTGCATTTTGGATGAGCCATACAAGCCAGGCTACTCTTTACATGTAAAAGGAAGTCTTACAAAAATGGCCTTTGAAGTTGTTCCCCCATTTTGCTACTGAATAATCCTTTGATCAGTTTCTTTGATTACATAACGGGACTATCCAGGGTATACATTCATCTCATCAGAATCCCAAGGAAGGAAACTACTTAAACCAATGAAGGGAATGGTGCGGGCCATCAGGAGAATATTTTTCCTTGATTTCAAATCCAATAATCTAAGTTCTACTTTATTATGCACAATTAATTTTCCTTTTCTAGAACATTTTGCTTATTTGCAAAATTCATTCATGCAATTATAGAGCATCGGACTAGAAAGATTATTAAAAAATTGACTCCAGATGCTTTTAATCTTTTGTTTTTGTCATGGCCCCTTTGGCAGTCTAGTGAAACCTATGGATGACTTCTCAGTTTGTAAATAACTGAAGGAAATGCTAAATTCCAGATAGAAGTTAGTGAAAACAAAGATCCAATCCTTTTATTTCCCCCATTCAAATTTATAGACTTTGTCTTGGAGTTATCCATAAACCTGTGTCCAAGAACCCCTAATCTAAATCAAACCCTTCGTTTTTATAGCTGAGGAAACTGAGGTTGAGGGAAAGGCAAAAAATGATTTATTAGTGTCAAATAAAAAATGAGAAAAAAGGGGGATTGAAACTTATTTGAGCCTAAGGAGTTAGTCATAAATGAACAGATGTTTAGCTTCAAAATCAACTAGTTAAACTATATATAAATTATATTGATAAGAAAATTGAGACTCAGAGATTATAAATGAGAAAGTACACCTAAGGGGCCACCTCCTACACACAAGGCTTTTCGGTGTACACCCCCATCCCCCTCCTTCTTTCCCTCACAGTATTACTCTATTTTATTTTGCTTTAAATTCCTTGTTAAAATACTATGTCCCTACCCAGAGACTATAATCTCCTTGAGGGCAGGGTCCTTTTCCGTTTTGCCATAAATATTCCCCACACAACCAAAAACAGGGCAGATGCTTAATTATTGTTTTTTAAATTTATTAATGACTTGCCTAAGGCCATACAAATAGTAAATTTTGGGGTTGGAATTGACTCTTAAATCCAGATAGCTTTTCACTGCTGGCTTGAAAGTCCCTGTCTAGCTAGAAATGTTTATCTTCTGTGATTGCAGTGGTTGACCATCTAAGAAGGGGGACATTTGGTAAATGCTAAGTTACATGTGGTCGAGAAAAGAAAAAAAAATCCCTTTTCTCTATATCAAAGGCTTTTGTGCTAGAGGAGGGGAAGGAACCTAACAAGTGGGCACTTGCCTGAGTTATCATGAGGAAAGTAGAGGAAGCCAAAGGGATTAGTGGGTACATGGTTTAATGTGGAGCTCTGAGCAGAGCTATAAAGTGTTTTGGGGTGTGACTCTCCAAGTAGGAAGGTCCCTATCTTTATCATCCTAACTCAAAAATCCTTCTGAGGGAAACCATGTCATTTGAGGTCATGGTTGTTTTTTCTTTAAAATACTTGTTTGTGAACTTGGCAGTGCCTTAGAGAGCCCTAAGTGTAGGAACTGAGACTGGCAAGCCTGGCATTTGAACTCAGGAAAAATACAGAGGAAGTGTTCATTTTATGGATTTATTTAATGCTTCAAATGGGTGTTTGCCATTGCTAACTAGGGTAAATAAAAGATGTAAGCCTCCACCACCCACTCATCTTTTCCCCCTTCTCACCCTAGAATAGGCAGGACAAAAAAAAGCTGGTTGTACTAAATGGTTACAGCCTACAGGCATTTGAATCAAGACAGTTGGGGGGGGGGGAGAAAAAGAAGCTGCATTGTGGATTAAATCTTCCTATTATTCAAAACTCCAGCACCTGAGTCCTATAGACACTATTTCCCTATTCATTGTGTCAGGTTTTGCCCCCAAATAAACTATAATGAAAATGTTTCCCTTGATGTGCATTCCATCTTGCCTTATACATTTGATTGTGTGTGTTGATGGGTAAATCCATTTTCCTCATCTCTAAGACAGGGACCATCATGCCTGTAGTACTGACTTTGCTGTGAATATCAAATAAAAATAAGGAAAATATTTTTATAAACCTTCAAGAGATGAATCAGTACAACCTCTTATAATTGTTCAAATCTTTATCTCTTTTTAGTTAGCTAAAGTGTCCAGGTTCTTCTCCCTACTCAAGTCTCTCCTTTTTCTTCCAATTAGAAGTAGCTAATGAATGGCACAGGGAACAGAGCGCTAGACTAAGGGAGAAAAGTTTAAGTTTGGCTTCAGCTGCATGAATCTGGACAAGTCACTTAACCTCTGCCTCAGTTTCTTCATGTGTAAAATGGGAATAATAACAGCAGAGAATGTTGTACGACTCAGGAGATATTTGCAAAAAGCACAGTGCCTGACAGAAGTAATCATTCTATAAATGTTCATTTCCTTTCCACAATCCATCTTTTATATCTTGTCTGAATAATCCAGCAGTTGGTGATGGTATTATTAACTTCATTTTAAAAATGAGTAAACTGAATATCAGAGAATTAAATGCCTTACTTGGTTCATTCTAGTCCTAAGTGTTAGAAAGAGGCAACATTCAAACCAAGGATTCTTGTTTCTCAAACTAGCACTCTCAGCAACCATATGCTACTTTTTTTCCTCCATACCATACCATCCTTTGACCAGTGGATGTTTTTCTATTTACACATATTAATTCTGACATCTTAACATTATCCATGTCTGTTTCAAATGGCCTCAATTTCTTTATGTTAACTATTTATTCTCTGTGAACTTGGGTAGAATAGAAAGATACTGAGGAAAACCAGATAATGATGCTTGCTAAATTAACATCCTTAAATTCACTCATCATGTTAAATAACTCAGGCTGGGAGGAAACTTATTTTCCTCTTACAGAATAAGGTGTGTGGACTTCATGACAATTTTAATTGCTTCTCTGTGACCTTTTGGGGTTCTGGATTGATATGGATAACCTGACACTTAGAAATATCAGATATATTCCCCTACTAAACAGGGGAATGGTTGTATTATGCAGGGCATCTAGAATTCAGCAAGATATTTGATAAATCAATCACATAATTTCTGTAGGCAGAATAGGAATATCTGAACCAAATAATAGCACAGTTAAGTATGTAACTGCTTGAATAACTAGGTGGATGGAATAATTATTAATGAATTAATGTCAAATTGGGGAACGACCCTGAGGCAGGAACCCAGGGAATCTGTCCTTGACCCTGTACTGGATGACAATTTTTATCAAAAACTTAGATGAAAGCATACATGGTCTACTCATCAGATTTGTGGATGACACAAAGCTGGGAGGGTTCTCTCATATATTATATGACAGAAGTAAAATCTAAATTGATTTTACCAGTCTAGAACAAGGAGTTTAGTTTATTAACAATAAATGAAAAGTTCTGGATTCCTCAATTGGTCTGCATTTTAAAAGCTCAGGGTCAAGAACAAGGGAAATGATAGTTGTCTGTCTTTTGCCTTCTAGAATACTAGGTCTAGTTTTATCTGCTATAGTTTAGGTGGTTCATTGGCCTGCTGGAAACAATCTAGAGAAGGCTGACTAGGTAGATGAGTGGTATTTATAATATGAATGACAACTAGCTGCCAATGAGAGATGATGGACAATGGCAGTGAATCCCCCATAAGTGGAAATTTTAAGTATATAAGACTTAGAGCTAGAAGGGATCTGGGAAATAATGTAGCCCTAGGAGTTCTCAAACATTTTGAAGCAGAATTGGAACTATGCCATATATTAGAAAGATGCCTAGACTTGGAGTCAAAAAACATAGGTTGAAATTCCAGCTTTGTGGAGATCACTTGGCTGGAGTGAGAAAGATCTGAGTTAAAATATTGCCTTAGACACTTTGATTTGACTTCTGTCTACCTCAAATTATTCAACTGTAAAATGGAGAAATTAGTAGCATCTACATCCCAGGGTGGTTGTGAGGATCAGATAAGATAATATTTGCAAAACATTTAACATTTGTAAAACAATTAGCAGAGTGCCTGGCTCTTAGATGGTGCTTAATAATTTCTTCCTTCCTTCCAGCCATTTTTCATCACATTATAACTATTTTCATTGGGCTTTAAGATTTACAAAAAGTTTTTCTCACAATGATCCAATAGTACACAAAGTAAAAATATTATCTTCATTTTATAGAGGGAGAAACTAAAGAGATGAAGCGATTTTCCCAAGGTGAAACAGCTAGAAAGAGACAAAAGAGATTGTTCATCTTGAGGTCCTTTGAGTCCAATTCCAATTTGCTTTCCTATGCCCTTTTACCCCTCTTGGCTTCAGTTTCCTGAACTGCAAAATGAAAGATTGGTCAAGGTAATCTCTTTTTAAAAATTTAATTTAGTTTTTTTACACATGGATATAAATTTTGATAATTATTTTCTGATATTTTGTCATCCATGTTCTCTCCATCTCTCCCTCTCTTCTATCCTCCTGAGGATGGCAGGGAATAAGATGGCAGATTATACATGTGTTATCATGCAATACATGTTTTCATGTTCATCACATTGTGAAAGACAATATTTATTATACACATAAGAGAAGGAATTCATGAAAGGAGATAAAGTGGAAAATGGTAGGCTTCAATCTACATTCAGATTCCCTCAATTCCTCCTATCATGGTGGATAGCTATTTTTTTTTCTTTTTTTTTTTTTTAAATATATTTTATTTGATCATTTCCAAGCATTATTCGTTAAAGACATAGATCATTTTCTTTTCCTCCCCCCCACCCCCCATAGCCGACACGTAAGTCCACTGGGCATTAGATGTTTTCTTGATTTGAACCCATTGCTTTGTTGATAGTATTTGCATTAGAGTGTTCATTTAAAGTCTATCCTCTGTCATGTCCCCTCAACCTCTGTATTCAGGCAGTTGCTTTTCCTCGGTGTTTCCACTCCCATAGTTTATCCTTTGCTTATGAATGGTGTTTTTTTTTCTCCTGGATCCCTGAAAGTTGTTCAGGGACATTACACCGCCACTAATGGAGAAGTCCATTACGTTCGATGATACCACAGTGTATTAGTCTCTGTGTACAATGTTCTCCTGGTTCTGCTCCTCTCGCTCTGCATCACTTCCTGGAGGTTGTTCCAGTCTCCATGGAACTTCTCCACTTTATTATTCCTTTGAGCACAATAGTATTCCATCACCAACATATACCACAGTTTGTTCAGCCATTCCCCAATTGATGGGCATCCCCTCGTTTTCCAGTTTTGGGCCACCACAAAGAGCGCAGCTATGAATATTTTTGTACAAGTCTTTGTGTCCATTATCTCTTTGGGGTACAGACCCAGCAGTGCTATGGCTGGGTCAAAGGGTAGATATTCTTTTGTCGCCCTTTGGGCATAGTTCCAAATTGCCCTCCAGAATGGTTGGATCAGTTCACAACTCCACCAGCAATGAATTAATGTCCCTACTTTGCCACATCCCCTCCAGCATTCATTACTTTCCTTTGCTGTTATGTTAGCCAACCTGCTAGGTGTGAGGTGATACCTCAGAGTTGTTTTGATTTGCATCTCTCTGATTATAAGAGATGTAGAACACTTCTTCATGTGCTTGTTAATAGTTTTGATTTCTTTATCTGAGAACTGCCTATCCATTTCCCTTGCCCATTTATCAATTGGAGAATGGCTTGATTTTTTGTACAATTGATTTAGCTCATTATAAATATGAGTAATTAAACCTTTGTCAGAGGTTTCTATGAAGATTTTTTCCCAATTTGTTGTTTCCCTTCTGATTTTAGTTATATTGGTTTTGTTTGTACAAAAGCTTTTTAGTTTGATGTAGTCAAAATTATTTATTTTACATTTTGTGATTCTTTCTACATCTTGCTTGGTTTTAAAGCCTTTCCCCTCCCAAAGGTCTGACATGTATACTATTCTGTGTTTACCCAATTTACTTATGGTTTCCTTCTTTATGTTTAAGTCACTCACCCATTTTGAATTTATCTTGGTGTAGGGTGTGAGGTGTTGATCTATTCCTAGTCTCTCCCACACTGTCTTCCAATTTTCCCAGCAGTTTTTATCGAATAGTGGATTTTTGTCCCAAAAGCTGGGATCTTTGGGTTTATCGTATACTGTCTTGCTGAGGTCGTTTTCCCCCAGTCTATTCCACTGATCTTCCTTTCTGTTTCTTAGCCAGTACCAAATTGTTTTGATGACTGCTGCTTTGTAATATAGTTTGAGGTCTGGGACTGCAAGGCCCCCATCATATGTGTTTTTTTTCATTATTTCCCTGGATATCCTTGATCTTTTGTTCTTCCAAATGAACTTTGTTATGGCTTTTTCTAAATCAGTGAAGAAGTATTTTGGTAGTTCAATGGGTATGGCACTAAATAGATAAATAAGTTTGGGTAGGATGGTCATTTTTATTATATTTGCTCGTCCTATCCATGAGCAGTTAATGTTTTTCCAATTGTTCAAGTCTAGTTTTAGTTGTGTGGCGAGTGTTTTGTAGTTGTGTTCATATAGTTCCTGTGTTTGTCTTGGGAGATAGATTCCTAGGTATTTTATTTTGTCTAAGGTGATTTTGAATGGGATTTCTCTTTCTAGTTCTTGCTGCTGAGCTGTGTTGGAGATATATAGAAAAGCTGATGATTTATGTGGGTTTATTTTGTATCCTGCAACTTTGCTAAAGTTGTTGATTATTTCAATTAGCTTTTTGGTTGAATCTCTAGGATTCTTTAAGTAGACCATCATGTCATCCGCAAAGAGTGATAACTTGGTCTCCTCCTTGCCTATTCTGATGCCTTCAATTTCTTTATCTTCTCTAATTGCTACTGCTAGTGTTTCTAGTACAATGTCAAATAGTAGAGGTGATAATGGGCATCCTTGTTTCACTCCTGATCTTATTGGGAATGCATCTAGTTTATCCCCATTGCAGATGATATTAGCTGTTGGTTTTAGATATATACTGTTTATTATTTTTAGGAATGACCCTTCTATTCCTATGCTTTCTAGTGTTTTTAATAGGAATGGGTGTTGTATTTTATCAAAGGCTTTTTCTGCATCTATTGAGATAATCATGTGGTTCTTGCTAGTTTGCTTGTTGATGTGGTCAATTATGTGGATGGTTTTCCTAATGTTGAACCAGCCCTGCATCCCTGGTATGAATCCTACTTGATCATGGTGAATGATCCTTCTGATCACTTGCTGGAGTCTTTTTGCTAGTATCCTATTTAAAATTTTTGCATCTATATTCATTAGGGAGATTGGTCTATAGTTTTCTTTCTCTGTTTTTGACCTGCCTGGTTTTGGAATCAGTACCATGTTTGTGTCGTAAAAGGAGTTTGGTAGAACTCCCTCTTTGCTTATTATGTCAAATAGTTTGTATAGTATTGGGATTAACTGTTCTCTGAATGTTTGATAGAATTCACAGGTGAATCCATCAGGCCCTGGGGATTTTTTCTTAGGAAGTTCTTTGATGGCTTGATGGATTTCAATTTCTGATATGGGATTATTTAAGAATTCTATTTCCTCTTCTGTTAGTCTAGGCAGTTTGTATTTTTGTATATATTCATCCATTTCTCCTAAATTGGTGTATTTATTGCCATATAATTGGGCAAAGTAATTTCTAATGATTGCCTTAATTTCCTCCTCATTGGAGGTGCTGTCCCCCTTTTCATCTTTAATGCTGTGAATTTGCTTTTCTTCCTTCCTTTTTTTAATTAGATTGACCAGTACTTTGTCTATTTTGTTTGTTTTTTCAAAGTACCAGCTTCTTGTCTTATTTATTAAATCAATAGTTCTATCACTTTCGATTTTATTAATTTCTCCCTTAATTTTTAGGATTTCTAATTTGGTTTTCTGCTGGGGGTTTTTAATTTGATCGCTTTCGAGTTTTTTCAATTGCATTTCCAATTGATTGATCTCTGCTCTCCCTTGTTTGTTAATATGAGCTTTCAGGGATATGAATTTGCCTCTGATTACCGCTTTGGCTGCATCCCAAAAGGTTTGAAAGGATGTTTCGCCATTGTCATTTTCCTTGATGAAATTATTAATTGTTTCTATGATTTCTTCTTTAGCTAAACGGTTTTGGAGTATCATATTGTTTAATTTCCAATTGGTTTTAGATTTGGTTTTCCATGTACCATTACTAATCATTATTTTTATTGCCTTGTGATCTGAGAAGGCTGCATTCATTATTTCTGCTTTTTTGCATTTGTGTGCTATGTTTCTGTGACCTAATGTATGGTCAATTTTTGTGAATGTGCCATGTGGTGCTGAGAAGAAGGTGTATTCCTTTTTATCCCTATTTATTTTTCTCCATATGTCTATTAATTCTAATTTTTCTAAGATTTCATTCACTTCTTTTACCTCTTTCTTTTTTATTTTTTGATTTGATTTATCTAAATTTGATAATGGTTGGTTTAAGTCTCCCACTAGTATGGTTTTATTGTCTATTTCTTCCTTCAATTCTCCTAGTTTCTCCATTAGAAATTTGGGTGCTATATTATTTGGTGCATACATGTTGATTAATGATATTTCCTCATTGTCTAGAGTCCCTTTTAACAAAATATAATTACCTTCCCTATCCCTTTTGATCAGGTCTATTTTTGCATTGGCTTTATCAGATATCATGATTACCACTCCTGCCTTCTTTCTATCAGTTGAGGCCCAGAAGGTCTTACTCCATCCTTTAATTCTGACCTTGTGGGTGTCAACCCGCCTCATGTGTGTTTCTTGAAGACAACATATGGTAGGGTTTTGGATTCTAATCCATTCAGCTATTCGTCTACGTTTTATGGGTGAGTTCATCCCATTCACGTTCAAAGTTATGATTGTCATTTGTGGACTCCCTGGCATTTTGATTGCCTTCCCTAATTCTAACCTTTTCTTCTTCGGCTCTACCTTTTAGTCCAGTGATTTACTTTGAATCAGTCCCCCTTGTCCCCTCCCTTGATGTTTCCCTTTTTAGTCCCTCCCTTTTTGTTCCCTCCCCCTCCCCCCTCTCTTTCCCTCCCTTTTTGTTCTCCCTCTCCCCCTCCCCCCCTTGGTTTTCCCTTCTCCTTACCCTTGTTGGGTAAGATAGAATTCAAGATCCCAATGGATCTGGATGTTTTTCCCTCTCAGAGTTGATTTCCCTGAGATTGAGGTTTAAGTAAACCCCCCCCCCCCTCTCTTCCTCTCCTTCTTATAGGAGTTTTCTTCCCCTCCCCTTCCCCTGTGAATCTTTGTGTGAGAACCATTATTCTATTTGGTCTTTCTTTACCCCCTATTTATACATTACATTTTCCCCACATATTAGTATACATAGGTTGATATAAATGTAGTCCTTATAGAAGAGAGTTTGAGTAAAAGAAGATAACATTTTTCCCCTTTCCTTAATATTTACCTTTTCAGGTATTCCTTGCTCTTTGATTTTCGGTATCAAACTTTCCACAGAGCTCTGGTCTTTTCTTTGCAAAAAGTTGGAAGTCTTCTATTTTGTTGAATGCCCATACTTTCCCTTGGAAGTATATAGTCAGTTTTGCTGGGTAGCTGATTCTTGGTTGGAGACCCAGCTCTCTTGCCTTTCTGAAGATCATGTTCCATGCCTTACGATCATTCAGCGTAGAACTTGCAAGGTCTTGGGTGACCCTGATTGGCATTCCTTTATATCTAAATTGTCTTTTTCTGGCTTCCTGTAGGATTTTTTCTTTTGTTTGATAGCTTTGGAATTTGGCAATTACATTCCTGGGAGTTGTCTTTTGGGGGTTTAGTGTAGAAGGTGTCCTGTGAGCTCTGTCAGTGGATGTATTGCCCCCTTGTTCTAGAATCTCTGGGCAATTTTCTTTGATTATATCTTGTATCACCATGTCCAGTTTGGTGTTTATTTCTGGCTTTTCTGGGAGTCCAATTATTCTTAAATTTTCTCTTCTCCCCCTGTTTTCCAGATCTATCACCTTGTCGGTGAGATATTTTATGTTCTCTTCTAATTTCTTGGTGTTTTGGCTTTGCTTTATTAGTTCTTGCTTTAAAGCCTGGTTTTCTTTTACAGTTTGGTCAAACTGGTTTTGTAGATGCATGAATTTCTTTTGCATCATTTCCCACTTTTCCTCCCAGAGGGCTTCCATCTTTTTGGTCCTGTCTGATTCAAATTCTTCATGGGTTTGTGGAGAGTTTCTATTTCCTTTGGAAGATTTTGGAGAATTTTCTTGTATATCTTCTTCTATCTGCTCTGTATTTTGTATTTTGGCTCCATAGAATGTGTCCAGAGTCGCCCCTTTCTTCTTATTTTTCTTGGTATTTTGGGGCTTCTGTGCTTCTGTGGAGTTTGTCATCTCTGAACGTGGAGGATTGGCTTTTCTTGTCTTTGTCTGGTGTTGAGGCTTTAGTCCTGGGCAGATGTTGGTTCTATGAGCGTTCCCTGGGTTAAACTGAATATGCCTCACTGGAACTGGAATGGAAGGGTCTGACCACGAGGCCACACTCTCCCCCTGGCTCGATTTCCGGAAGTTGCCTTCAGAATCGCTGGCCGTGAGGCTGTTTCGTTGGCCTGCGGGGGGGATGGGCTGCCGCTTCCCCAAGCTCCGAGAGCACAGACTTTCACTGAGACTTGGATAGCAGGATCCAGCCGGTGAGGCTGTCTTGCCCGCCCTGGGGGTTGCTGTTGTTTTGACCAGCTCTCTGCAGCGGAGGCCCCAGGCAGTAACTTTCACCCGGACCCACCAGCTCTCTGCAGCGGAAGCCCCAGGCAGTAACTTTCACCCGGACTGGGACTTGGGTAGAAGACCCTGAGGGTTGTTGTTCCTCAGACCCTGCTCTCTGAGCCCGGCGCGGCTGCCGCTTCCGGGAGCCTTGGACTCTGCGCTCCTACCCCTGAGGTCCGAGGGATCTCGGGTTCTGGCTTTTAAGGGGAGCCGTACCTTTTGAACCGGGTCCAGGTCCAGGAGGAGGGTTCCCAGGGTCTGTGCTGTTGATCGTTTTGAATTTCGGCGCCTTAGGAGCTTCTAGTTTGAGATCGGTCGGGAAGGGTTTTCCGGAGATCTGAACTTCAGCTTTCTCTAAGCCGCCATCTTAACCGGAAGTTCTCGGTGGATAGCTATTTTGTCTCATGAGTCTCTTGAAGTGGTCTTAGATACTCATATTGCTGATAAGAGTTGTTACAGTGATGAGGTCAAGATAATCATAATTGTTAAGTTCCCTTTTAGCTCTTCATTTGTATGTGTTCAAGAATGTAGTTGTAGAGATCCTCCCCAAATTAATGGCCTTTCTCTCTTGAACTTTAGCTAACACTTTATTTTTCCTCTTTTACAAATATTTTTGTTATAGGCATTTCTGTATAACTCATATCCTGGATCTAGTCTATATACTCTGTGGAATGAGACTAAGCAGTCAGTTGACAAGCTTTTAGTAAATATTGTGTTCTGGACCCTGTGCAGAGTGCTGAAGATACAAAGGCAAACCCCACCCCCCACAAATCATTGTCTCTGCCATCAGGGAGCTTACATTTTGATGAGGGAAGATAACATGCAATTATGTACTTGCAGGTTACAAATAGGGTAAATAGGAGAGAAAGCAGAAGGAAAGCACTAGATGAAAGATGGATTTGGAGAGAATTTGCAAAAGGTGACTTGGGCATAGTTTTGAAGACGAGGGGTAGTGTTTCATTTAATCTTTGCATCTCTCCAAAAAACTGGTAAACTGTTTTTTTTTATTGATAAATGTTTTTAAAACAGTGAATAGAATTTTATTGAATTAAATTGTAATGTAGACAAAATAATACTATCATAACTATTGATAAAGTAAAGTCAACCCAGGTGTGGGTCAGATTAATTTTCCTCAGTTGCAAGACCATGGGATAACCACCTGGTCATTGGTAAAATTTTCCTAGTTTATAAAACTCTTCCTAAAAAGGCCCTTAATTCTCAAAATCTGCAAATGCCCCCGATTGATTTCTACTTGGTCCTTTCTTTGAGTCTAGCTCCTTCTACCTCCTTCCAATTCTCCGGCTCAAGGCCTTTGCATTCTAAGCATCTGAGAATTGCAGTCTTGTTGCTGTGGAGGATGGAAAATTTTCAAACCCTACAGAGTCAATCTGCAGCAGGAAATTGAGATATGTTACTTTTCTGAAGTATATTAGAAAAATGGAGTAAATACTGAAGAAACTGATAGTAAAACAAAAATAATTCTTCTATTCAGCTTTAGGAAGTTATAAAATGATTAATATAATAATAATAATAATAATAATGGTAATAATAGTAAAAATTTAGGGAAAAGAGGAAAAGAACAAGTATTTTCATAGAATCTACTGTGTGCCAAGCACTCTGCTACGTGCTTTACAAATATTCTTTCATTTTATTCTCATAATAACTCTCTGAGGTAGATACTGTAATATTCCTTATTTTACATTAAAGAAATTGAGGTGCACAGAAGTTGAGATTTTCCCAGGGTCACATGGCTAGTAGTAATAATACAAGTACTGTTAGTAACAGAATTGTTACTAATAATAAGAAAAATAATATGTAGAGGGCAGCTGGGTAGCTCAATGAATTGAGTCAGGTCCAGAGATGGGAGGTCCTAGGTTCAAATCTGGCCTCAGACACTTCATAGCTGTGTGATCCTGGGCAAGTCACTTAATCCCCAATTCCTACCCCTTATTCTGCCTTGGAGCCAATACACAGTACCAAGATGCAAGGTAAGGATTTAAAAAAAGAAAAAAAATAATACCTAACATATATGTAATGTTTTAAGGTTTGCCAAGTACTTTGCAAATACTTCATTTGGACCCTACACCAACCCTGGGTAGAAGTGCTATTACTATCTTCAATTTAGAGATTAGAAAACTCAGGTTGACAAGGGGAAGTGCCTTGCCTGAGGTCCTACAGATAGTTAAGTGTCAGAGACTGGATTTGAACTTGTTTTTTCTTGACTCAAGGTCCAGCCCTCTTTTCACTCTGCCATGCAGCTGCGTATTTGACACACACAGAACGTAAGTGTATTAGGATCCAGTGACTTGTTCAGGGTCACACAACGAAGGTAGTTTACCTCTTCCCAATGCCAAGTCCGAGGTTTTCCCATTAAAACCAAATTATTCCTTCATTTATCAAATCCAACATTCAATGCTTCATACAGTTCCTGGCATATTATAGGCAGGTAATAAATGTTCCTTGACTGACTGATGGTTTTGTTGACAGGAGGTCTGCTCTATGCAGGCATTGTGCTAGGTGCTATGATATAAAGGTCAAAATAGTATAATCCTGAACTTCAAGGAGCTTATGGAGAACTATTTGGTTCATAGGAAATTATTCAAAGCATCCCGCATCTCAGGCAACAACAAGGTGGCATTGTGGATAAAGTATTAGGCCTAGAGTCAGGAAGACATATCTTCATGAGTTCAAATCTGGACTCGGATACTAACTCATGGCAAGTCACTTAAACCCTGTTTGCCTCAGTTTACTCATCTGTAAAATGAGCTGGAGAAGGAAAGGATAAACCACTGCAGCCAAAAAAAAAAAACAAACAAACCCAATGGGTTCATAAAGAGTTAGACGAACCTAAAATAACTCAACAACAACAAATTTCATGGCTCAAAAGTCTTAGTACTGAACTAAAACTCTTGGAACACCCCATGTACAAAATACATGTAAAACCATTTCTGAATGGAGAGCCCTAGAAGACGGAGGAGCAGGGAATACGGGGTTTAGGGACCAAGATGGGCTTCTTTGAGCTCAGCTTTGAAGGAAGCTGGGGATTCTCTGAGGTAAAGGTCAGTAGGGAGGGAGTGATTGCCAGTTGGGAGGAAAAGTCAGCCCAGAGATAGGAGGTAGAATAGCATTTTTAGGAAAGATCCAGCAGGCAAGCCAGACTGGAATGAAGAGGATAGAAGGAGACAGATAGGCAAGAAGTCTGTAAAGTAAAGCTGGAGTCAACCCATGTTGGGTTTTAAATGCCAAATAGAGAAGTTTATTATTTTTTTTTTAATTCTGGTGCAAGGATGTGACAGGATCAGACCTGAGCTTTAGAAATGCCAGTTTTTCTCTCTGTGGAAGATGGATCGGAAGCCGGGAGGCCAATTAGGAAAGCAGGTCAGTAGTCCAGGTGAGAGGTGATGGATATGAGCAGTGGCTGGGAGAAGGGAGAGAAGTCCAAGGATGCGAGATCTACCAGGGAGGTGTAACTGACAAGGTTTGGGAAGTGACTAGATTGAGGGTCAATGAATGGGAAGAGTCAAGAATTACTCGGAGGCTACAAAATTGGGTAATTTAAGGAGTGATGGAATCCTTAACAGAAATAGGAGAGTTTGGAAGAGGAGAGAGACTGGAATGAAAGATAACGAACTCTGATTTGGACTTGTTGAGTTTGAAACGCTGGACCTTCATTAAGGATGCAAGCTAGACTATGGAGCTAGAATCGACAGGGCTTGGTAACTGGATGTGAGGGGTGATGGTAGGTGGAAGAGTCAAGGGTTAACTTGAGGCTACAAATTTGGGTAATTGAAAGGGTGGTGTTGTCTTCCATAGAAATAAGGTAATTAGGAAGAGGAGAGAGTTTGGGGTGAAAAATAATGAACTCTATTTTGGACGTGTTGAATCGGAGATTCTCATTGCACCACCCGTTGGAGATGTTCAATTGGTGATGGGGGACTGGAGCTCAGGTAAGAGACTAGAACTAAGCATTCTAGGAATTATTTGCTTACAGATTGTAGCTGGACCCATGGGAGCTAAATACACATTCACCAATGCTTTTTTAAAACAGTTATTGGATCAGCAAAAGTGGCATCTTTATTATGGCATCAGCACTTCACAGAAACATGTTTATAGTTATTTTTCCCCTATAGGATTATCCCCTAAAGGAGAATGAAAACAATCTGTACTCAGACATTATACTTTTTAGGTGGCATATTGTGCTACAGATTATGGAAGACTTGGCTTCCTTTCAGCTACCTTTCTGATTCCCTCATGTGATCCTTGGGCTGTTACTTATTCTAAAATACTGCTTATAGTGGGCAGCTGGGTAGCTCAGTGGATTGAGAGCCAGGCCTAGAAAGGGAGGTCCTAGGTTCAAATCTGGCCTCAGCCAAATCCTAGCTGTGTGACCTTGGGCAAGTCACTTGACCCCATTGCCTAGCCCTTACCACTCTTCTGCCTTGGAGCCAATACACAGTATTGACTCCAAGATGGAAGGTAAGGGTTTAAAAAATAAATAAAATACTGCTTATGAAGCAGAAATAATTCTTCCATCAATACTATGTATTGGTTCTAAGGCAGAAAAGTGGCAAAGGGTAGGAAATGGGGTTGAAGTGACTTGCCCAGGGTCACAGAGCTAGGAAATGTTGTAGGTCAGATTTGAACCCAGGACCTCTGTATCTAGGCCTGGCTCTCAATCCACTGAGCCACCCAGCTGTCCCCCTGAGAAATCATATTTTTAAAAAAATAATTACACACAAGTGTAAAATTCTATCAGTGTTTATGGCTCAATTTTGAAAGTGTCTCTCTATTAGTGTATCTACTTGGAGAACCATAGATTTAGAGCTGAAGGTAACTGTGAAGACCATTGAGACTAACCTCCTTATTTGACAGATGATACCACTGAGGTACAGAGAGCTTAAGTGACTTGTCCAGAGTCACATAGTAAGTGTCTGAGGTGAGACCCGAACACAGTACTTTGAATTCACAGCCCTGGGAATGAAAGGAACCTCAGAGACCATATAACCCATTCACTTTTTAAAATGAAAAACTCAAATCTCTGGAATTTCAGACTCTGTCAATATGAAAAAGAACTATGATCCAATAGCTAGATTCACCAAGTATGCTCATGACTTTGCAGTCACACTGGAATTTCTTCTGTCTATATAGGCATAATACCTGAATGCCTCAGCAGATGCTTGTAGTCATCAAAGAAATAATCCAGAGGAGAACAATACTACAAGTAATGACTCTTTATTCTGGGAGAATTTTTCTCTGCGTAAAGAAAGCTGACTAACTTGAGATATAGAGTAGTGGAATAAAGAGGCGATGAGAGGAGGTGAAACAGGAAGAGGGGACAATGATATCCTAGGATTACAGTTTTTCAAGAAACTGGGATACAACTGATATCTGTAGGGTCCAGATATATCCATAGGATACTTGAATGGCTAAACTCTGAAGTTTTGTCAAAAACAGTAACGAAAGCACATGCCAAGCTGTATAACCTGACCTTGACAGAGAGCAACATTACAGGAACCTTCCTCACAGAAGCCCTAAATCATGTGTACAGAATCCACTAACTTCCATCTTGTAGAGAGCACTCAGGGGTTGGGGCTAAGTGATTTGCTTGGGGTTACATATCTAGGAAATGTCTGAGGCTAGATTCAAACCCAGAATGTCCTGTCTCTAGGGCTGGCTTTCAATCCACTGAGCCCACTGTCCCTAGGCTCAGGACATTTAGGGGGCAATATTATGATTCCAAAGACCCCTTGAAGTTTTGTAAAAGTGAGGGTAGGAGATGAAAAGAAGGCTTGTTTGGTACCTTGCTCACTTTACAGGAATTAATTTTCTATATTTGTGAAATTTTCGTAATGCCAAAAGTACATGTAAATCGCAAGCGGCAGAGAGTCATTCTCCCTCTTTCAGTAAGAGAAGCTTCAGTTGTGAGAATGAATATTAATCGTCAGGCATTCCTTACTTTCAGAGGATGTCATTCAGTCCCATGTCTATGTCAAGTAGACCCTGTTGAAAAATAAATTCTTGTCTTTGGCAGATTTCCACTCCTCCTCCCCACCTTGGATTGAGGTGATTGGCAGACAAGCATTTAGATGATCTTAGTTCAATTTTTTTAGATTTATCATTTCCTTACTGGCAGAATGCTATTTTTTCTTTGATTATATATTTTCACAATAATAGCCCAATAATGAAGGTGTGTTTTTGAATTTTAATTCTGTCTACTTTTGTTTCATTTTTCTCCTGGATTGACATCATCTTAAGACAGCCAGATGCCATAGTGTATAGAGTGCCAGATCTGCAGTTGGGAAGACTAAGTTTCCTTAGTTCAAATCTGGCCTCAGACTTTAAGGGGTGTTATGATCCTTACCAAAAATAGGAGAGTTAGGAAGAGGAGAGAGATTTGGATGAAAGCTGTGCGACCCTGAGCAAATTACTTAACTTTGTATGCCTCAGTTTCCTCATTTGTCAAATGAGCTGGAGGAGGAAATAGCAAACTATTCTATTATCTTTGCCAAGAAAACCTTGAATGGGGTCACAAAGAGTCAGGTACAGCTGAAAAGACTAAACAACAGTAGAAAACATCATTTTAACAATCTTATTATGAAATTAGAAAGATAGAAGAGTGGGACAATCTTATTGGATTTAATATGTGGTGGTTCGCTTAGACTTTTTCTATTGAAATGTATAGATTAAGTAAACACCCAAAATAGGATAATGAGTTGTTTTGTTTTTTTGCTATAGATAACAATAAATAATCAATCATTTTGCTGATGTGTCAAAAATGGTTTAAAGAACTAGACTATCTCATTATTAGATCATTTTAAAGGTCAAATTGAATTTTGAAATACAAAAATGACACTGGGTTAGATCCTTGACAGTAAATGTATAAACTCTTAAAAAATAAATTTGAATCAGTTCCCTATATATCTCAGAAATGATACCTTTATCAGAAAATTTTCTACAAATCTCCCTTCTCCCTTACCTATTTCCCTACCCCAGTTACCTGCTTCCCTATATTTTTAACTTCACTGGTCTTGTACAAAAAAGCATTTTTAAATTTTATATTATCTAAATTGCCCATATTTTTTTCTTTTCTGACCCTCTGTGTTCCCATTTTGCTCATGACCTCTTCTGCTTTCCATAGATTTATTTGGAAGATGATTTCTTTGTTCCTTTTATCTGTTTGCAACATTACTATTTGTGTCTTAAGTTTGTACCATTTGGAGCTTATCTTAGTATATGGTGTCATTTATTGGTCTCTACCTAGTTTCTGCCAGATTACTTTCCATTTTTCAAGCAAATTTTGTCATATAGTCAGTTCTTTTCCCCAGAGCTATGGTCTTAGAGTTTATCAACTCTTGGTTACTGTGCTCCTTTGTTTCTAATATATTGTATACCTAATCTCTTCCATCTATTGACCTTTCTACTGTTTCAAAAATTACCAAATTGTTTTGATAATTATTGCTTTATTTTATGGTTTGATTGTTGATGCATCTAGATGTCTTTCTTTAACCCTTTTTTATTATTTGCCTTGGGATTCTTGACCTTATTTTCCCTCCAGATGAGTTGCATTATTACTTTTTATAGCTCTTTAAAATAAACCTTTGTTTGGTGTAGTACTGGAAAAATAATTTTATTATATTATCTTTACCTATCCACAAGCAATTCATATTACTTCAATTATCTATATTTTGCTTTATTTACCTAAAACTTGTTTTGTAGTTGTGTACATATATTTCTCATGGGTATCTTGGAAGGTAAACTCCCAAATATTTTATGTATTCTGTAGTTATTTTTAACAGAATTTTTCTTTTTCTCTTTCTTTTGTATGTTGTTGGTAATATAAAGAAGTACTGATAATTTATGTGAATTTATTTTATAACCTGCAATTTATCTACAGTTGCTAATTGTTTCAATTAATTTTTTATTTGAGTCTCCAGTGATTCTCTAAATCACATCTTCTGAAGAAAGTGATCGTTTTGTTTCCTTTTTGCTTATAATTATTTCATCAACTTCTCTTAAAATGCTTTTATATACAAAAAGAACAGAAAAAGATTATGTGATGTCATCAGTCTTTATTACATACAGCTTGATATATACATATATGTATTCATATACATATATGCATGTTTGCATTAAATTTAGCATGTTACTTTCAAAGCTGTCTGGCTTGTCTGTGTTCCTTTCTGAACTTTTAGTTCTCTTCTGTGCATTTGCAAAAATGTTTCAATAGCTTTTTTTCTTAAATTACATGTTTCTTGATCAAATTACATGGTTAGACTAAGTTATTTCTAACATTTCATCCAACTCCAAATCATATTATTTTTTTGCAGAATTGGAACTAAAGTTTGAAGTCATTATTCTTTTTCATGTCCCCATCTGTGCCTTGAAATGAAAAAGTGGAGGCTCAGGTTTCAAAACTAGCAATTTGTACCCTAAATCCAATTCATCTTCTTTCTCTGCCCTCTCCAAACTATCCTATGATTCTTATTAGATATGTGACTATGGACAATTCACTTACCCTCTAGATTGTGCAATTTCCTTATCTGTAAAATGAGCATAATAATTTCTAAAACACCTACTTATAGATGATATGAGAATCAAAAGAAATGGTTTATATAAAAGGTTTTCAAACATTAAAGCCCTTTTAAAATATCAGACATTTTTGTGTCAATATTATTACTAGCCAAAATAATAAGATCATCACTTAAGTTATTATTCCTACTTCTCAATTCTTATGTTACTCTCCTGCTTAAAAATATTAAGTGACTTCTTAGTGTTTACAGGGTATAAGCCAATTTCCTTAATCTGACACTTTTAGTCCAACACTCTCATTTGTAGATGAAGAAATTAAGGAACAGAGAAATGAAAAAAAAAAAACCTTGGGTCATCAATATTTGGACCTAGATCCTCATACACCAAATCCAAGTGTTCACTATACTACCACAGGTCATGAAAGAATAGCTTCATTGCTACCTGGTAGGCAACAGTTCTTTTGTCTCTCAAGGAAAAGATAGGCAGCAAAAAGAACCTACTCTCTTGAATTACCCAAACTGTCTTTTATCAAACCACTTCAAATTAGCCAAGTAATCTCTTGGCACCTTAAAGATCAATATCTGATGTTTGACTTTGGGTATTTGGTTTTTTACACATGTTTTTGGAATTGTTGTTACAGGGGGAAGATGGACCTCCAGGGATTCCTGGACTCAAGGGAGATAAAGTGAGTACCTTGGAGAGCACTGATGGATATATTTTCCAGTCATATAAATTTGTCCCTGCTGCCTGTAACAATTCTTACCAGTCAATACTCTAAAGTCTCTTGCACTTTCAACAATCCTTTAAAGTAGATCTTAAGGCTTCTCCTTTTCCTTTCTGCTAATAACATGTCTCCCCCATTACTTTTGAAGGTATTTACAATGGCATACCTCTCATTATAACAATTTCTGCTCTGTGTGGAACAAATCCATTTGAATCAGAGCCTACACACCTAGCTCCAGTACCTTGAAAAAAGAGGCTTTTGCTTGAATAGAAATGACAGTGGAGTTTCAATTGTTGAGCTGAAGGCAACAGACACATAATCATCCATATGCACAGCCCCATGTCCTACTTTTCCTTCATAGACTGCTTGTTAGTGCTACAGCAGGCATCTAAAACATCATTTTCCCTGACTATGTGTGATTTCATGCCCCTTTATCCTCAATACTACCAACTGGTTAGACTCACCATGATTACAGTGTGTTCTGAGGAAATGTTTGCTCTGGCAGAATAGAGATCATTTATATTGTAGAGTGATTTCGGTTTTAAACAATATGTTTCTATCCATTATTCCATTTGATATTCAAAACAAAAAAAATCTTGTGAGGGAAATAGGTCAAGGATAATTATTTCCATTTGATAAATGTAGAAACTAAGGACTAGAGAAGAGAAATTACTTATCTAGGTTCCATTGAACCTAGAAGGTACATTAGATTAGCCAACCCTCTCATTTGATAGAGAAAGGAACTAAAACATCAGGGAGAAGAATTGATTTTCACCAAATGATGCAGCTGGTAATTAAGTTGTGGGACCAAGACCTGAACCCCTGTGTATCTTCCAACATGGAAGTCAAGAAAACCTGGGTTCATATCCTGTCTTGAGAATATACTATCTCGGTGACCCTGAATAATTTTTTCATATGTAAAATGAAGTAAATTGACTTGGATATTCTCTAATATCCTATCTACCCTAAAGCTATAATATCAATTCCAAATCCACTGTTCTTTCAACTACATTGTGCAGCTTCCTCTTTTTCCCTTGTCTTTCGTTTTATTTATTCAATGGGATTTAAATATTTATAGCATGCTTTCTGGCCCAGTTTGCTCTTTACATATCCTATTTCATTAAATCCTTACAATAATTCTGTTATGTAGATAGTGCAGGTATGTAGTTTTTATCCCCATACAGGTAAGGGAACTGATGTCCACACAGGTTATGTTACTAAATAAGAATCACTTGCATTTATATAGTGCCTACTCTGTGCTAAGCATTGAGCTAAGCTCTTGATTTTCACCACAACCCCAAGAAATATCTTTATTTTTAAAATGAGGAAGTTGAGGCAAAGAGAGGTAGCATTAATTGCCCAGGATCACACAGCTAATGAGTATCTGAGATCCAGTTTGAACCTAGGGCTTCTTGACTCCTAACTCAGTGACTATGTCCCACAATAACCATATCCAAAATCATGTTCATTTCTCCCATAACACTATCCATCCATCTCCTTTTCTGCTATCCCCTCCTTTTCCCTTCTTCAATCTTTCTAACATTGGGATCTTTTCCAATGAGTCCTGTCTTCTAATTTTATGACCCAAACATTTAAGTTTCAGTTTTTGACCTACCATTGATTAGTCTGAATTAATTTCCACAAGAATCCACATGCAGTAGGTAGCCCTTTATGGGAGTACTATAAAGAAGATTTTGATCAGTTCTGAAATATAGCTTTCACCTCCTTGATTATATTCCTTTGAGATGTGCTGAGGTCTTAAAAAATCAATTGGTTACCTATATCTTAAAGTCTTATTTACTGTTAAAGTTGACTTGGAATGGGAGAAATCTATACTTGCATCATGTGTATTACAACTATGCTACTTTCTTCCTGTATGACTTTGGGAAAGTCAATTAACTACTTAACCACTCTGGACCTCAGCTTCCTCATTTATAAAAAAATCAAACAGATTAAATTACCTTTAATGTCCCTTCCTGCTCTAAATTTACTATACACTGAGCTTCAGTGAGGAGAGCCTGATTCTTCATCCTGGCTTTCAATCATCTAAATGTCTTTCAGTGATGTGATAATAATAATTGAATGTAGTTAACACAATGATCAACCAAAATTTTCAAAGGAACAGTGATGAAACATGCTATTCCTCCCCCTGACGTAGAGGTGGTAGATTTGGGGGTCCAACAGAACCAGACATATTTTTGGTTGTGGCAAATTCAGGAAATGTTTTGCTTCAATGTGCATATTTGTTGCAAGAGTTTTGTTTGCCTTTTTCTCAATGGGAGTGAGAAAAAGAAAACTTTATTAATTGAAAACATTTTTAAATGAAGATTGAATGTTTTATTTTTATCTTTTTCATTCTAGGGCTCCATAGGTTTATCTGGTCCTCCAGGTAGAGAAGGAGCCAAAGGCATCCGGGTAAGCTTCATGGGTTAATAAATTTGGCAACAATTTCTAAGTCCCCTACAATTTATGACCCCAAAGTCTTACTTTCATTTGTTTATACTGGTCTAATATTCTGTAATTTTGAGGTTCTGATTCCACGAACTTGGGATACATTAGAAAGAGCTTTGACTAGTGTCAGAGGTCCAGGAAGCAAATTTCATTTTTGATGTCTGGCCTTAGAAAAGTTATTTAAACTTCCTGGTCCTCAGTTTCCTCATCTATTAAAGGAGCATTTATATTATATGACTTCTTTTCTAGCTCTAGATCTAAAATCCTTTGATAATATTCTAAGATTTTGTGGATATTGTATTATTTTACAAAAATAATTCCATATGTCTTAGATTCTGTAAGCTCAAATTCTAGCTATCTTTGTAACAGATTTCATTAAGTATATTATGTATATCTGGGCAAGGGGAAATGGAGAAAATGGAATTGTTATTGAATGGAACACATCTTAGGGAGTAGTGTGACAATTTCCAGAGTAACAGAAGCCAGCAGCATAAAGGTTGATAGCCTTACATGTTCTTGCTTCTCCCTAGCATAGAGTGGTGCATGCTTTTCCTCAGATTACATTCAGAAAGAATTCTCATGGTATTAGTCCTCTAAGTGAGGAGAGGAAAAAGGTCTATGGCTCGGGGATGACTTAGGGATGAAGGCAGGATGCCCTCTGGGCTATAGGGTGAGTTTGGGGCTCTGTAGGAGTTAGAGGGAAAGGGAAGGGTCTCTGATTGGTTATTTACTCTTTCCTCTAACCACAGCATGATTTGGGTTATAAGGAAAGGAAAAAGCTGGGCATAGAAGAGTCCCCACAGTCATTTTGCCAGACAGCTGTGGCTTGTCAGCTTAGAGGGTTAGAACAGCAGTGATAATGAGGCTGAGGTCATCCACTCTTTCTCCTCAGGGGCCAGTTAGCTTCTCCCCAATTTGTGGCCACAGCCCAAGCTCCTAACCCTTTTTGGCCTCTCATAGCGAGTGGGTACTTGGAAATGCAAACTCATTTTAATCTAGTACAAGTCAAACATGGCAAATCTACTCAGAAGCAAAATAATAATATGATTCATCCCAAAGGGCAACACAAGATATTTTTGGATTTTAAGCTGGTATGGCTTATTCTTACCAATGCTATTCTTTATCTTTAAGTGCAGATAAGATTTAATTTTCAGAGTCCTCCCCCAAAATTGACTTGATATCAGAAAAAAGAATTCTTCCTAAAAATTAAAGATTAAAATAACTGGAGGTAGAGGGTTACACATCAATGAAGGTAGTGGACTGAGCCATATTGGAAGTCTTCAAGCAAGGCTCGATGATAAACATCTGGTTATCTTACAATTAGATCCTTTCTGAGGGGTTGGGTTGGAGTAGGTGACTGCTGGTATTCCTTTCAAAATAATGATGCTCATTAAAAACAATATCCAAGCATACCCATAAATCTAGGGCCAAGAAGTGCTTTTGGGAATTGTAGAGAAGCAAAGGTTCTTCTTTAAGCCATGGAATTTGGAATTTTCTTCTTTCTATTGGCCTGCTAATTTGGTCAGCACAACTACTTTGGGGTACACATATGGAAATGGTGGTTTGGAAGGTAGCAGAAATCCAATAAAGATAGAATTTCAAGTTGGAAGAGATCTTGGAGAATATTTAGTAAAGGAGTTCTTGGTCTTGGGTTCATAAATTTCTAGTTTGAATTGATAACTATGTTTCAATACAATGTTTCCTTTGTAATCCTGTGTACTTTATACATTTAAATATTATTTTCAGAAAATTTATATACACTTCATCAGACAAACAAAGAAGTACAGGATACAAAAAAAGGTTAAGAGATCTTATATTAGTCCATGGCCCTCATATGCATAGGAAAAAAAAAAAAAAACAAACCTGAACCTCCAGGAAGTTAAATAGGGCTCCAAGACAGAGAGTATAGATTCAAAATCATTTCCTTGTATTCCAAAGTCCTTTCTACATACAAGATGATTTCTGTGAACTGTCCCCAAGGTGCCTTTTGGCCCTCATCTAATTCTGGCTCTATCTGTGTGATCTTGGGCAGTGCAATTAATTTCTTCACCTACCCTAAATGTCTTCATATATGAGAGATTAGAGCAAGTGGTTCTCAAAATGAGGTACAAAGATCTTTTTAGCTTTTCGAGGTCAAAAACATTTTCATAATAATTCTAAGATTATTTGCCTATTGAAATACTCCTCCTTTTCCAAACCACGTATATGTGTAAGGTCAGATTTTCTTCATATGCTTTCACCAAAACTACATATCACAACATATTGATTATAAGAGCCAACTTAAGAATCCAGGTGTCTTTATTAAGCTAGTCATTAAAGAGATCTGAAAAAATGTGCAAAACTTGAACTTATTTCTCAATTTTATTTTGAAAAAAATATTTTTCATAAAGATGTATTTCTATTAACATGCAATGATTTTTAAAAAATTATCATTCCTAATTTCTAGTACAGTAAATATTTATAAATATGGAGTACATTGAACAAAAGTCTTTTGGGGTCATCAATAATTTTTAAATGTGTAAAGGGATCTTGAAACTATAAAAGAAATTTATTCTGTTCAAATCTCCATTTTTACAAAACTAAAATGCTTTAAAAACAACTGGATGAAAATAATGATCTTCAGGATCCCTTCTAGTGCTAAAAAAAGAAATCTTATCTACAAAGACACTTGTAGTTTTTATGGCATACACATTATACTTAACATTTTATATTCTAATATGTTATGTTTCATGACTAATATGAAAATATGTTTTGCATTATTTCACATGTATAATCAATATATAGCTTGCCTTCTCAAAGGATAAGGACAGGTCAGGAAGAATGGAGAGAATTTGGAACTTAAAACTTTAAGAAATGAGTACTAAAAACTTTAAACATTTTAATTGGGAAATATTTAATGAAATAAGGACATTTTTAAAAAAAAACATGCTATGTTTCAAGATACCTTTAAGCTGTAAATATTCTATATTGTCAAGCCCTATTCAGTCTTAATATTCAGATTTCTATAAAAATTTGTTACAAAAAACAGACTTAGGAAATCTCGAACTTGTCTTTTTCATGAATTAGAGACCATATTGGCTTAGGTTGTAACAAAGTCTTGTTTCCATGCAGGGGGAACCAGGGGAAATAGGGGAACCTGGATTACCTGGCGAGGTGGGTCTGAAGGTAAGCCTCTTTATTTGTAACATATTGTAATAAATTGCGAAATCATCAAGGAGGAGAATTAGACAATTTTTGTGCTTTGCCCATAGTATACATTTAATAAATATTGAAATTAATCATGGGTAAATTATTTTTCTGTATTCAACAGATTAATCAAAATGGATATGTCTTGCTAAAAAAATTTTGTAAAAATTCAGCTAGTCAGCTATATTCAAATGATTTTGGATGAACCCATGAAAGATTCTGTGCTCCACAAGATTATAGTCTATTAGAGGAATAAAATGAAAATATAGATGACTAGAACTAAATTAGAGAAATGCAAAAAAAGGGGAATATGGAATCTAAGGGAACAGGTCATTACTGATCAGAAAGTCTTAATGGATGAGATGCCATTAGAGTTGTGTTTTAAAAGAAATTATACAGATTTTACAAGCAAAGAAAGGAATAGAAAATGTTGCATATTTATCATAGGAAACAATTGGAGCAAAAATGTAAAGGTGGGAAAGTGTACAACTTGTTGAGGATGGGTGAATTGTTCAGTTTTCTTTGACTTTAGTGTGTATATGTGAAAAGTATGGGATGAGGCAGTGTGAGTCATGCAGGTACCAGTTGATGGAGGCCCTCAAATATCACACAGAACATCTGATCATGATTTAGTAAATAGCAAAGAGCCACTAATGATTTTTGAGCAGACATTTTTGAATGATACAACCAAAACTCTGCATGAGGGAAGATAAATTTGGGCAGCAGAATGAAGAATGGATTGGGGGAGATGAGGGGGTGGAGATAGGATATGATATAGAAGGTTACTGTCAAAGTCCAGGTAAATGGTAATGTAGTCCTACACTAGGGTGATTGCAGTGGGAATAGAAAGCAGTTGAAAGATTCAGACACTATTTTAGAAATTCAATTGATGGGAACTGATCACTGATTGGTGAGGGAGAAGGAAAAGCCTTAGATAGCCCCCATGTGACATGCCTGTGAAATTGGCTGTATAGTGGAGCCTCAGACCCAAAGAGAACATTTCTATGTAGGAGGAAGGAGAGAAAGTTATGTGCTGTGGCCATCTGGATTTGGTCGGCAGCAGTAAGCTGGCAGCCCCTGGCAGGAGCAGAGTTTGTCTGGCATCCTCTTCCTGCCTCAGCTAAAAAATGTCTGTAGAGACTGTCCAAAGCATGCCTCAGCAATGTCCAGACTCATTCCACTTTCATCCACTGGACTCACCCAGGATCTTGCTGACTGTAGAGGAAAGTGTGAATTGTGAGACATTTGAGGAATTGCAGCCATTGTTCCCCTCTGTGATACATCAGCAATGTCCAGAGAACTAGGGGGTGGGAGGGGATGAGGGGGGATTGGAAAGGTCATGGTCAGCTGGCAAAAACTAGAGATCTGTGGAGGTAGCTGCTCTTTGTTTCAAAGGACACTTAGTCCTTCCTGTGACTCTAAGACTAGAGGGGGTCTGTATAAGACACTCAATAGGGAGAGTTTATGTTTTTGTTTATGCCCTCCCCATGGAGAGATGGGTACTTGACAATATCTTGAATATCATGGGATTTTTAGCCCAGAGAAGAGAAGATATTGTAGGGTTGTGGTAATGAACTTGATTGCTGAATTTGAATCTTGCTAGAAACTTGGACAAATCATTTGATCTCTGCCTGCCTCAGGTTTTTCATCTGTAAAATGCAGGAGCTGAACCTGATATTCTATAAAGTCTCTCCCAGGTGTAAATCTAAGATTGTATGAACTCTTTTAACATCTCATATCATTAAGTCCTCACTACCCTGAGGGGAGGGACAGGCCAGGAATGATTATCCCAGTTTTGTAGAAAAGGCAACAGAAGCCAAGGGAAAGAAAATACTTTCCCTATCTAGCTTATTAGAAAATTTTGAGGAAAGTACTTGTAAGACTTAAGGTGCTATAAAACTTGATTTTAAATGAAGAGGCTTAGAGAGGATGATGGTTAACCCAGAGGAGAAAAGCACAAATTTTCTATTGTGCTTTTAGATTTATAAAGCACTTTTCTCAATACATCCTATGAAAGAAACTAAAGGAATGATATCAATTTAAAGATGAGGAAAATAAGAATTGGAGAGATATTGAGGTTGACCCATATCATACAACCAATAGATATTAAAGCAACAATGCAAACCACCATCTTTCTACCTGAAGTTAAGTAAATAGACAAGTATTTATTAAGCGCCTCCATATATGCCAGTCCCTCTACTAGGCACTGAGAATATAAGTATTAGAAATTATGCAATTTCTAATTGCAAGCCTTAATGGATAAGATGTCATTAAATTTGTGTTTTGGAGATTCCACAAGCAATGAATGGAATAGAGAATATTGAAGATTTGTTATAGGAACAGCCTGAACAAAAGTATCAAAGTGTATAAAAATCTTCTGAAGGATCAATGAATTGTCTAAGAGTTCACTTTTTAATGGGAGAGGAAAGTATGTATGTTTTATGCATATGTAGTATAGTCATACAATGAATAAATACAAGTAAAAAGAAAGTTGCTAAAGACAAGGCAGTTTGGGACAGAGAATGATTGCATTTATGGAATGAGAGAAAGTAGTGAATGACTATCATCTTAAGGGAAGAAAAGGACTCTGAGATAGAGCTAAGGAGGGGATGTATTACATGAATGTGGGACAGCCAGCACAAAGGCATGGAAATGAGGTTATGGAATGCTGGGAGTGTTAGGAACAGAGAAGATCAGAATGACCAAATTACAGAGTATAGATAAGAGAACAATGCTCATGAAGCTGGGAAGATATGATGGGGCAAGCTTATAAAGTGTTTTACAAACTAATCAGGAGCATTTATACTTTATCTTACTAGCCAATATGAAGACACTGTCATTGGATGGGTAAAGAAGTTACTTGGTCACATCTTCACTTAAGGAAAATTACTTTGGCAGTAATGTGTAGGTAGGACTGGAATAGTAAAAGATTTGAGCCAGGAAGGTTAATTAGGAGGCTATTATAATAATCTAGGTTAGAAGTGATGGGGGACTCAATGAAGGTGGTTTCTCTATGAATGGAGAAAAGGGATCAGATGGGAAAGATGTTGTGAAGCTAGACACTAAAAAATGTTGGCAATAGCTTAAATATATGGCATGAGATAGAGTAAAAACATATACCATATCATATCATAGCTATCTAATCTATCTATCTATCTATCTATCTATCTATCTATCTATCTATCTATCTATCATCTATCTATCTATCTACCTATCTATCTGTCTGTCTGTCTTTCTGTCTGTCTATCCATCCATCCATCTATTTACCTATCCATCTGTCTTTCTGTCTATCTCTTCATCCATCCGTCTATCCATCCATCCATCCATCCATCCATCCATCCATCCATCCATCCATCTATCTATCTATCTATCTATCTATCTATCTATCTATCTATCTATCTATCTATCTATCCATCTGACATCTATATAGAGATGATAATTAAACTTGAGAATGGATGTAGTTACCGAGATAGAGAATATATATATATATAGAGAGAGAGAGAGAGAGAAGGCGTCCTAGAGAGAACCTTGGAGAATATTAACAAAGGGAACTGGTATGCATAGTATGAATGAACAAATCAAGTCAATGAGTCTTGATTAATTAATTGTGCCAAATCCTGGGGAAGTAAATACAATAAAAATTGAGATAGCCCCACTACACAAAAACTTTCCTTCTAACAGGAGAAAATGCTAAATAAAGAGGGCTATAAGGTACATATTCAGAGGCAATATTCTGTCTACTGTCATCAAATGCAGAGAATAAGGATGAGTAGAGACTTTTCCTCACAATAGAAGTTCTAGAACAACCCACCAATGAGAGAAGGGGGATATAGAAGCAGATGGGAAAGGTGTTTTGAAAGGCAGCAAAGTTGACTAGGGTATAGGAGTAGAAATAGTAAAGAGAATTGTCATGGAACTGTGGATAGAAGAGACACTTTTTCTTTTTATTTGAGACATTTTTTTTCATTTATTCTGCTGTCTCAAATATAATGAAATCAAAGGAATTATGGGTACTTCTGGGTTGGGGTGACATATTTGGAAATGATATTGTCCCTATTACTTCTTACAACATCATACATTTTCTTTTGCATCAGGGTAGCTCCACCTACCTTTTATTACATGAAAAGCTCTGAGTCTGATCATAAAATCTGTAGTTCCTTTGATTTTTCCCATGATAATGTTGGGGTTTTGTGGTTGCTTTTGCTTTTATTCTCCTGATTTTTTTTCTTTTTTTCCTTTATTTGAAAATTCTTTTTTAGGGACCAATGGGACCTCCAGGACAACCAGGGCTTCCTGGACAGATTGGGATTCCAGTAAGTAATAGTAGTATCTGGAGAAAAAGTTTCCCCTCTTGGAAATGTTTCAGTTTGAATGAATTCCTCTGGAAGACAACTGACTAAGTAATTCAAGGTGAACCTCCAAGCCTCTGTTTATGCTCCCACACATCCAGGGTTCAAAACCCAGCTATGACATCAAAAGGTCCTGGTACAACAACAAAAAACAATGAAATGATAGGTCCCTAGATCTAAAACTAGAATGGACCTCATAGTTTATCTATTTTGAACCCTGCATTTTTTAGATGAAAAAAAAAAAAGCCAGAACAGTGAGATGATTTGCCTAAGCTTGCCCAGATAGTAACAGACCCAGGATTCAAACATAGTCCCTGTGGCTCCTAGTTAAGCCTTCTTTCCACTATGTCTTACTCCCTTCAATCTTTCAAGTTTGAAAGACCTGTTAATTTGAAGCTACAAGCCCTGGGGTCAAATCCTGACTGCAGTTAAAGGTAAGTTGCTTTCCTTGTCTCTCCTTTCCTTGTTTTCTGTACTTCTAAAACCAGAGTTGTAGTAAAGGGCCCCTAAAGTTCCCTCTAACATTATTGTTCAATAAAGCATAATTTGTCACCATTCATAAGGGAAGTTTGTTGTTTTTTCTTAATAGACAATGACATTTTGGCAAAAGAGATCACTAGTAAGGGGATTTTAGGCATCCATAAGCTTAATGTGGAATGTGTCTTTTCCTTCCTTCCTTCCTTCCTTCCTTCCTTCCTTCCTTCCTTCCTTCCTTCCTTCCTTCCTTCCTTCCTTCCTTCCTTCCTTCCTTCCTTCCTTCCTTCCTTCCTTCCTTCCTTCCTTCCTTCCTTCCTTCCTTCCTTCCTTCCTTCTTCCTTTCTCCTTTCCACTATTCATCAGGCCCCTGATATCATGACACAGGCAACTATGCCACACTATCATTACATTCTCTGTTCTAATATATTCATAGACTTTAGTCAAAAGCAACTATAGAGATCATCTATTTGAATCATTGTCTGGAAAGTGATTTTTTTGTTAGAAGTGAGAGGTGACTTTCTCTTAGAGTACTTAGAGATTAAGTGACTTGCCTAATACCCCATAGCCATTATGTGTCAGAGGTAGGCTTTGAACCCAAACTGTCTTGATTCCCTGGCCAACTCTTTATCATCTATACCTGGTTACCTTTCTTCCCTTTACTAATCCCTTAAATATCTAATAATAGCAATTATGTCCTCCCTGATTATTTTTTCTTCTCTAACCTAAACATTATGTACCTTATATGTGTCAAGCACAATTCTAAATAACTAATTTTTCTATAGTGCCTTAAGGTTTACAAAGTTCTTTTCCCACAATAACCATACCAGATAAATCATGTAATTAATGTTATCTTCATTTTATAGATGGGAATCCAGGTGTCACAGTGGATAGAGTAGTGCTGGGCCTGGAGTTACAAAGATTCATCATCTGGCTTCAGATGCTTACTAGCATCATGACTCTAGACAAGTTATTTAACCCCGTTTGCCCCAGTTTCCTTATCTGTAAAATGAGCTAGAGAAGGAAATGGCAAATCATACTAGTATCTGTCCCAGGAAAACTCCAAATGGGGGTCATGAAGAGGAAGACAGAGTTGACTAATAACAACAACATTGTATAGCTGCTTTAACAGGGTTAGAGAGTTGAAATCAATCACCTAAGATTAAAACATAAGTGGCAATGACAGATTCCCCCCCCCAAGGATTTTGTGTTGAAATCTCAAGTTATCCCCACTTATAGACTATAGGGAACTCTGTATCTCATGAGTGAACCCATAAATTTTTGTAGAAGTTCTCATTTTAGGAGGGTTTTTTTTCATTAATTTGAGTCAAAATATTCCTTTTTTCTTAAACATTATTTTATTTGGTCATTTCCAAACATTATTCATTGGAGACAAAGATCATTTTATTCCCCCCCCACCTCTCCCACAGCCGATGTGCAATTCCATTGGGTATCACATGGGTTCTTGATTCGAACCCATTTCTATGTTGTTGGTATTTGCATTAGATTGTTCATTTAGAGTCTCTCCTCAAACATGTCCCTTCAAAAATATTCCTTTTAACAATTTCCTCCTTGTACTTTTTTTCTACTTCTGCCTTATGCCCATATATGCTTCCTCTTCCATATATTTTTTTAAAAGTTGATACTGATGGGGACTAAACCCATAATTTCCCTGTTATAAGGAATTTCCAATAGGAGTAATTCCTTCTACCAATACAAGTAAGCATCTGATATGAAATTGCCTTAGAAAGTAGTTCGGGGCACTTGGAAGTCAAGTGACTTGCCTCATATCCCACAGGCCCTATATGTCAGAGGTGGGCCTTGAACTCAAATCATCTTGACTCCCAGAGATGACTATCTATCTATCTATCTACCTACCTACCTATCTATCTATCTATCTATCTATCTATCTATCTATCTATCTACCTGTTAATTTATCGATCTATCTATGTGTCCATTCATTCATTCATTCATTCATTCATTCATTCATTCATTCATTCATTTATTTTCTGAGCTGAAAACTGACTTTATTTGTGGATAAATAGAATCAGTGGTCCATCACCTTTGCCAGTCTATTGTAAAGGACCTTTGTGGATGTCATATTTGTTTTTATAGGCTTCTGACAGTTGATACAAATCATTGAATCACAAAACCTACGTACTCAAAGAATGTTAGCTATAGTTAATAAATTCTAGTACAATGTCCAAGTACTTTATTGATCATGTCACTACTATCTTCAGACAGGATTTTAGGAAAAGACTTATTGATAATATAACAGACAAAGGTACACAAAGTTGTCTCTTTGAGTCATAAAATTTGAGGACCCTACTAGTGACATGCATCTTTTTGAAAAATTTAATTAATTAATTTAGAATATTTTTCCATGGTTACAAGATTCGTTCTTATGAGCCCTGATTTTAGCCTCAGTTCTGTCACTCCAGTGGTGACCTCTCTCTTCTCTAAAATCTCTGTGTTTATTGTCTGGACCTCTCACTCATCTACAAATAAAATGTCATTCAATCTTCTATAAAGCCAGTTATCCTATCCCATCTTTGCTTTGCTGATGGTTCCCCAATTTGTCTCTCTACGTTTGAACTCTCTCCCCAGGCTTACACTTGTTCCCTAATTACTGATACAGAATCTACAAAAGAAACTGGTAGTCCAGAGAATTGGGTTGTAGACTAGATTCCTCCACTAATTGGTTCAGTGGCCCTTGGACAAGTCCTATGTCTTTGCTCAGTCTTCATTTCTCACTCTATAGAACAAGAGGTTGGGAAGAAAATGATCTCTAAGATCTCTTTCAGCTCTATTTCTTATGAATTTGCAGGCTGAAAGGTAGACAGAATCACTGAGGATGGTATCTTCTGCGTGGGGTTTGGACCAAGATTGAAAAATGATGAGCACAGGAATGTCACTGAAATTATATGTGATTCTCTTGTTCGTTTGTTTGTTTGACAGGGTCTCCAAGGAGAGAGAGGAGAAAGAGGGCCTCGAGGAGATAAGGTATTTAATAGACATTTCAATCCATCAGTGTTTAGGATATAATGATGGAAATAAGGTCCCTGGTGCCTATCTTCTATGTGTAAAGTCCTACATTTATGCCCTCCAACATGGGCACATTGTATATAAAATTGGCATAATAACAGCATTTCTTTCCCTAACCTTGTTGTAAGCATCAAAGGAAATACAACTTGTAAAGTGCTTTGGAAAACTTAAAGCACTAGATAAATGTGATCTAGAGTAAAAAAATAAAAAATAAAACATGGGCATGTGAATATATGTGACTCCAAGTGTGCAGACTTGTGCATATATGCTCTGTTTCTGAGTTCATCTGTATATGTGAGCATATTTGTGTTTATGTGGGTGTATGTATGCATTTAACTCTTGGGTAATTTATATTTTTTAAAGAAAGGTATTGAGATTGACGTGTAATCTCTTTTCTATGAAAATAAGGATTACTTGAAAAAAATTCTTTCTACTTAGCCCAAGGTATTTCTGACATCACTGGCTAATAATAAGCTCGTTGACATGACTTCTTGTTCCAGTTTGGGCCCTGGGACTTTGAGCAAGTCACTTCCAAGTGGGCTTTAGTTGTTGTGATTTCATTGTTTTAAAGCTATAAAATAAATTTGTAATAAGTTTTTTTTTTCTAAGATCTCCCTCAGCTGTCACATTCTATGTTCTGTTTCAGGGCTGGAAACTGTAGGCTTTTGTCTGGGAAAGTCTCCTTATTACTCTCCAAAAAGAAATCATACAGTTTTCAAATTTAAAATGGTTGGATCAGTCTGTCCTCCTGCTACTGATCTTTGATCACTGAAAGCATTCTAGTACTGGGTACATTTATTTTAAAACAGAATGAAAAATACAATACATAACCAAAAGAAACAAAAAGAAAAGACTTAGAAATTTAACTAGTAGGTAAAGTAGGGAAAATGTCTTAGTGACTTCCATCGAGCCTGCAGTATTTGTGTTTTGGCAGCAATTACATGAGTCTTCTCTGGATTTCAAGCCTAAGCTGATTTTCCTTCTAGTAGGAAAGGTAAAAACACTTGAAAAATGCCTTTCCAGATATAGATTTTTAGGGGAAATGAAATGTTCATAAAGGAAACAGGCCTTGTTTTAGTGGCTGGTAGGGGATAGATGACAATTCTGGCATGTAGAAGAGGAAGCTTGATCCTGTTAGAATTCTGTAGAATAAGTAGATGTAACACAGAGGACAAAGAAGGGGGAAAAAGGACCGACTGTATATTTAGAGCATTTAAACCTTCCTGAAGAGGAGGGAGCTGGATGATGTAAGGAGGCAGACGCTACTTGTTCTCCAGAGAATGCTAAAGTAAAGAAACACAAAAGCTATAAGCTGTGACTTTTTCCAATAAGGGTCAGAGGAAGAATTAAAGAATAGTAGTGGTTTGCCATTCTCTGGTCAGGTTCTGAGGTAGCCATTTATTCATTTGATAACAGCAAAGATGGTTTCTTTCTGGTGTTTTTATCCATAGTATAGCAGAGAAATTTCTAAGACATTAAAATGAATGAATGTTACTTATATTTAATGTTTCATGTGGTCATAGATGATACTGCCAGAAGAAACCTAAAAATTGTATTAGTACTGATGAAGGATCTCTAGGAGATGAAAAATATGATAGGGACATAGGTTATGTTTTTCTCACTTTTAATTTTTTTCCTTTTGAGGCAAAGAAATATAGAAGAAGAAAAAAATTGGGAAATGAACAGATAGCTAAGAAGATGGTGACAGATGGTGACCAAGAAGGATATTTTGATTTCTGAACTATAACTTACAATATAGAAATAAAAGATTACTGGCCAGAGATAGAGTAAATCTAATAAAGGGTAGGAAGTATATATTTGCTAAGTGTCTCAAAAACCTAAAATGTTTTAAATAAATGAATAGGGAGAGAGAAGACAGTTTATAAAGTGCAGAGTCTGACACATAGTAGACACTTAATAAATGTTTATTGGATATTCCCCCAGTCAGACATTAGAAAGTAACTATGATGAAGGGTGAAGAATTCAGTTCCAGTTGTGATATCCAGAATTTGAAGGAGGCTAGTATTAAAATCCATGACTCAAACGAGTATACCAAAATGCTTTAAATCTTTTTTTTTCTCTTCTGACACCAATCTGTATTAATTGGTGGCTTTGTCTCTAAAAATTCAAGTCCAAAGTCTCCTAAGAACAATTTAACTTTTCCAAAAACTTTTCTTATTTGCTGCAGAAAGTGACTATCCATTCTCTCGTGCAGCACCTAAGGCCCTCAAAATATATAGATTCCTACTCTTTATTGATACAGTTGTCTTTTGTTTTGCTCATCTTTCATCAAGTTTTTTATCTACCTTTCATTAAGAGAGCAGGTCTAAAAATAAATGGGATAGTCACAGTACAAGGGAACAGAAATTTTAAAAAATGAAACACACATTTATTTAAAAGATTGTTTTAACAAACTTAATCATCCATAAAAACCATTATTGAACAAAATAAGAATACCATAAAAACATTAGCTTCAGTCTATAATCTGATAAAATGAAATATGTATATGTGTTTATTTAAACATGCATACATACATACATATATACATATATAAACAAATATAATCTTTGATCAGATAATATCATTTTTATATCTGAATTCCTTTCTAATCCCATCCTGATGTTAGCTTATTTAAATGTTGGATTAATATAATTCATTAAATTTTTAAACCCATATCTTTTATCTTAGAATGAATATTATGTATTGACTTTTTTCTATTCATATTTTATTAAAGCAAATTTAAAATTTTTCCAGATTACATGGCAATATAATTTTTAATATTCAGTTTCTGATCATGTATTTGTTCAAAGGTAGAAGGTTTAGGAAACCAAGGTTGTGACTTGCCTATGGGCACACACCTAGGGACTCTCAGTAATTAGAGTTGAACTCGGGATTTTCCATTTGCAGTCCTGACTTTCTATCCAATGAGCCATCTATACCCACTTCATTCCTTATTTTTATGCTATCTTTTTTCATTATATAGTTTACAAAACCAAATAAAATGAGAATTTACATATACAAAGTAAAAGAAGATTGTACATAAAGGTAATAAAATATCTCTTATATGGTTGTATTATTTTTCCTCATATCTACATAGTAAATCCCATTCACAAGTGTCCCGATCCCTTTCCATCCTTCAGGAAACTGACATCTTTATGGAAATTAAGTATTTCATGTTTTCACCTAGCATTCACAACTTATTCTTTGAGTATTAATTCTATAGTTAGGTTTAGTGTTCTCTTGGTTCTACTTATTATCATTATCATGATACTGTTCATTATCATGTGTAATTCTTTCCAATTTTTTTAATTAGCCTGCTTCTTATGACAGTAGTATACCACAATTTGTTTAGCCATTCCAAAATTGATGGACATCTCCTCAATTTCTAAATCTTTGCTACTGCTAGAGAAATACTATAAATATTTTAAAACATGGGTTCTTTTCCTTTTTCTTTGATCTCCTTGGGAAATAGACCAAGCAATGGGATCTATAAGTATACACAGTTTTATAACTCTCTGGGTATAATTCCAAATTCCAAAGTGGTTCAACCACTTCATGGCTTCACCAACAGGGTATCAGTGTCTCTATTCTTCTACAACCCTTCCAACATTCATCATTTTTCCTTTTGTCATTTTAGTCAGCCTGATGGGTGAGAGATGATACCTCAAAATTGTTTTGGTTTGCATTTCTCTAATCAGTAAGAATTTAGAATATTTTTCACATACTTATATGTGGCTTTGATTTCTTCTTTTGAAAATTGTCTGTTAATAGCTTTTGCCCATTTATCAATTGGGGATGCCTTTATTTTTTATATTAAATGCTTACTAGTCTATTAACTGGGAAGTCTATATTTACTAGACAGGCTACTTGTAGGGGAGATAAGAGGACAGAAAAGACACATTCAGGTCCTCTCCAAACTTAAGATTGGACACATTAATTCATAGTTGCATACTTTCATTCTACAAAGTTTTATTATGTACCCACTACATAAATTATGATGAATTTAATATAAAAGTGATTTTGGATTTGGAATACCTAGGTTCCTATATTCAAATTCTTGCTCTAACACTTAATAGCTGTGTGACCATATATAAATTATGTAATATTCTAGAGCTTCAGTTCCCCTGTTTTCAAATATAGAGAAAATATGATATTTTAATATGTCTGTGTGTCTTGCAAACTACATCTCCCAACCACTGTTTAAAATAACTAAATGCAATCTGGGGGCCTGCTCCAAAGAACACTCATTCAGGAGCTTCAGAATACATTTAACCAATCAACCTCAATATTTATAATTGATAAAATTGAGGCCCGAGGTGGTCAAGGTTTTTTCCTGATGAGAGAATGTGTCAGAGGTAGGAATCAAATGTATTTCCTCTAACTATGGCCAACATTTTTTCCAGTGTAACCTAATGAGCTCATCAAGACAATTAATTTATATCCATTTACCAAAGTCAAGGTTCTTTCCCAAGTTGTCCATCCCCAAAGTATTGGAACCAAACTGTTCATCCTTTACAAATGAAATTAATGTTTCAGGAAGCAACAACAGTTTTGTCTACACTCTTCTATAAGTAGTTAGTCAGCTTGTTCCAGGCACTGTAGTTAATCCAAGGGATTCAAAAACAAGTAAATTTAATAAATTATAGGAGAGACAGTTAAAACAAATACGTAAAAACAAGATTTATATGTAGTCCTAGACATAATCTCAAATTAAAGGAACTGTGATTAAAGAAAACTTGGAAAGTCTTTCAGAAGCCAAGACTTTAGCTGAAACTTAAAGGAAGTTAAGAAAATTAAGAGAAAGAAAGATAAAGAGAGTTCTAAGCATGTTGGACCTGCAGTAAAAGTATCAGGAGACCCCCAAAAAAGGTATCATTCAAGGAAGAACAAAGAAGTCAGTGTAGAATGGTTTGCCTTGATGAGAAGGATCACCTCTTCATGAGAAATTGAGTAAAGAGGGTCATGGTTTGTTATACATCTGAATATGAGATGAAGAGGAGGGAAGATGGCCCTTTTTTGCAAATTGACTTCATTTTTTTTCAATAAAATATGTTATCCCCAAATTCTTAGTGCATTATAAATCAATTGATGATTAATTTGGAACAATATCCTTTATGAGGCAGGATTATCAACTGAGAAAGAGTTTGAGAGAGGGGGGCTACAAGAGTTTGAATAGAGATGAAATGTTTTAGAAAAACCACTTTAGCCAGTGAAATAAAAAATTAGAGAGAAGCAAAAGAAGTGCCTTGCTGTAGCAAGGACCCAGTTAAGTTTATGGAACACAAATTTAAAATTTAAAATAAAAATACATATATAGACATGTCTATTTCACAGGATTGTTGGAAAGAAGGCTGAGAAGTATTCTAGAAGTGTAAGCTATTATAATGTTCAAAGAATCAGTTTTGCTTGAGAGAAAAAAATACAGTTCTCCTCTACCTGATATAAGGGCAGGGAAAAGGGATAATAGTATTTATAGAAATTAGAATGTGATTAGTAGAGAGAAGAAAAGAAGTCAATGGAGGAAGAGACCACTGTGCTCACAGACTTCTCAGGTTTATAGTGGAGTTAGAAACTTAGTTGGATCTTAGAGAAAAATAAAGCCTTCAGCAAAGAGAGGACTGTCTCTTTTTGATGTGAGGGACACAGCAGGTAAGAAGGCAGAGAGTCAAGAGAGGGCAGGATGAAATCAGGCATCAGAGAGTAAACTAATTTAGAAAAATAGAGTGGTTGTGAAGGAGGAGGAAAGACTGGATAGATGGGCTGAGGCCAGGTTGCGGAACACTTTTTAAAACTATGAAATGCTCTGAAAATGTCAGAGATTGCATAGCAAAATCACTGCCCCTATGAGGACCCCACATACCACACAATTTCAAGGTCACTTTGAAAGAGTCAAAAAGAACATTCATAGACTCATTGAATATACTTTAGATGTCATTTATTTGCCCCACCTCCATTTTACATATAAATAAATGTAAGACTTGAAAAGGAGTAATTTACTTAGTCACATGCCTAATTAATGACAACTGGAAATAGAACTCATGTTTGTTGAGTGCCATTCAGAGATATGTATTGGGACATGGGAATAGAGATCAGGAGTGGAGATAAATATTTAGTAATCATTCCTATGGATGGTATAGTTGAAGCCTTGAAGGTTGATAAAAGGATAAAATCTAAATATAACCTATTTAAAAACTTTTAACTGACATTTTAAAAATTTTAATTTTATTTCATAAATTTAGAACATTATTTTTTGGTTACAACAATGATATTCTTTCCCTCCCTCCCTCCCCCACCTCTTCCCATTCCAGTGGCTATTACATGTGTCCTTTTTTCCATGTTTTTGATGTTTGCACTAGGATGATCATTTAGAATCTACATTCCCCAGTCATATCCCCTCGACGCATGTAATCAAGCAGTTGTTTTTCTTTGGTGTTTCTACTCCCACAGTTTTTCCTCTGAATGTGTATAGTGTTCTTTCTCGTAAATCCCTCAGAGTTGTTCAGGATCACTGCATTGCCACTAATGGAGAAGTCAATTATATTTGATTGTACCACAGTATATCAGTCTCTGTATATAATGTTCTCCTAGTTTTGCTCCTTTCACTCTGCATCACTTACTAGAGGTCATTCTAGTTCAAATGGAATTCCTCCAGTTTATTATTCCATTGAGCACAATAGTATTCATCACCAACATATACCATAGTTTGTTCAGCCATTCCCCAATTGAAGGGCATTCCCTCATTTTCTAACTTTTTCCCACCACAAAGAATGCAACTATGAATATTCTTGTGCAAATCCTTTTCGTTATTATCTCTTTGGGGCACAAACCCAGCAGTATTATGATTGGATCAAAGGGCAGACAGTCTTTTAGTGCCCTTTGGGCATTGTTCCAAATTACCTTCCAGAATATTTGGATCAATTCACAACTCCACCAGCAATGTGTTAAAGTCCCAACTTTGCCACATCCACTCCAACATTTACTATCTCCATTTTCTGTCATGTTAGCCAATCTGCTAGGTGTGAGGTGGTACCTCAGAGGTGTTTTGATTTGCATCTCTCTGATTATAAGAGATTTAGAACACTTTTTTCATGTGCTTATTAATAGTTTTGATTTTTTTAACTGAAAATTGCCTATTCATATCCCTTGCCCATTTATCAATCGGAGAGTGGTTTGATTTTTAGTACAATTGATTTAGCTCTTTATAAATTTGAGTAATTAGACCTTTGTCAGAGGTTTTTGTTATGAAGATTGTTTCTCAATTTGTTGCTTCCCTTCTAATTTTGCTTGCATTGGTTTTGTCTGTATAAAAACTTTTTTAATTTAATGTAATCAAAATTATTTATTTTACATTTTGTGATTTTTTCTAACTCTTGTTTGGTCTTGAAATCTTTCCTTTCCCAAATATGTTACATGTATACTATTCTGTGTTCACCTAATTTACTTATGGTTTCCTTCTTTATATTCAGGTCATTCACCCATTCTGAGTTTATTTTGGTGTAGGGTGTGATGTGTTGGTCCAACCCCAATCTCTTCCCTACTGTCTTCCAATTTTCCCAACAGTTTTTATCAAATAGTGGATTTTTGTCCCCAAAACTGTGATCTTTGGGTTTATCATAAAGAGTCTTTCTGAGGTTACTTATCCCAGGTCTATTCCACTGATCCTTCTTTCTGTCTCTTAGCCAGTACTATGTTGTTTTGATGATCACTGCTTTATAGTATAGTTTGAGGTTTGGTACAGCAAGACCCCCTTCCTTCACATTTCTTTTCATTATTCCCCTGGATAGTCTTGATCTTTTGTTCTTCCAAATGAACTTTGTTATAGTTTTTTCTTATTCAGTAAAAAGTTTTTCTGGTAGTTCAATGCATATGGCACTAAATAAACAAATAGATTTTTGTATCTGTGTTAATTAAGGAGATTGATCTATAGTTTTCTTTCTCTGTTTTTGACCTGCCTGGCTTTGGAATCAGTACCATATTTGTGTCATAAAAGGAATTTGGTAGAAGTCCTTCTTTGCTTTTTATGTCAAATAGTTTGTATAGTATTGGGATTAACTGTTCTTTGAATGTTTGATAGAATTCACTTGTGAATCCATCAGGCCCTGGGGATTTTTTCTTAGGCAGTTCTTTGATGGCCTTTCTTTGGTATTTCTTTTTCTGATATGGGATTATTTAAGAATTCTCTTTCTTTTTCTGTTAATCTAGGTAATTTACATTTTTGCAGATAATCATCTATATCATCTAGATTACCATTTTTAATGCCCAATTGGGCAAAATAGTTTTTAATGATTGCCTTAATTTCCTCTTCATTAGAGGTGAGGTCTCCCTTTTCATCTATGATACTGTTAATTTGGTTTTCCTCTTTCCTCTTTTTTTATTAGATTGAGGAGTACTTTGTCTATTTTGTTTGTTTTGTCAAAACACCAGCTTCTAGTCTTATTTATTAATTCAATAGTTCTTTCACTTTTGATTTTATTAATTTGTCCCTTAGTTTTTAGGATCTCTAATTTAGTTTTCATCTGGGGGTTTTTAATGTTCTCTTTCAAGTTTTTTGACTTGCATGTCCAATTCATTGACCTCTGCCATCCATAATTTGCTAATATATGAACTCAAGGATATACATTTTTTCCTAGTATTGCTTTGGCTGCATCCCATAGATTTTGAAAGTATGTCTCATCATTGTAATTTTCTTCAATGAATTTATTAATTGTTTCTATGATTTTTTCTTTAACCGATTTTGTAGAATCATATTATTTAATTTCTGATTAATTTTTGAATTGGCTCTCCATGTACCTTTACTGATTATTATTTTATTGCATTATGATCTGAAAAGGTTGCATTTATTATTTCTGCTTTTATGCATTTGTTTGCCATGTTTTATGCCCTAGCACGTGGTCAATCTTTGGGAATGTACCATGTGATACTGAAAAGAATGTGTATTCCTTTTTTTCATATTTATTTTTTTCCATATATCTATTAACTCTAATTTTTCTAAGATTTCATTCACATCTCTTACCTCTTTCTTCTTTCTTTTTTTATTTAATTTAACTAGATTTGATAGTGGTAGGTTCAGGTCTCCCACTAGTATAGTTTTACTATCTACTTCCTCCTTCACCTCCACTAGTTTCACCTTTAGAAACTTGAATGCTATCCTATTTGGTGCATACATGTTTGTTACTGATATTTCCTAATTTTTATACTGTCTTTTGTCAGGATAGATTTACCTTCCCTATACATTTTAATCAGATCCATTTTTACTTTAACTTTGTCAGATATCATGATTGCAACTCCTGCCTTCTTTCTATCAGTTGAGGCCCAGTAGATTTTACTCCAACCTTTAATTCTAACCTGTGAGTGTTACCTGCCCCATGTGTGTTTCTTATAGACAATATATGGTAAGGTTTTGATTTCTAATCCACTCTGCTATTTGTTTTCATTTTATGGATGAGTTCATCACATTCACATTCAAAGTTATGATTTCCACTTGTGTATTCCCCAGCATTTTGCTATCCTTTCCTGGTTCTGTCCTTTCTTCTTTTGCTTTATGCTTTTAAACCAGTGGTTTGCTTATAATCAATCCTCCTAAACCCCGCCTGTAATATGATTCCCATTCTGCCCCTTCCATTTTTGTTCCCTTCTTATTTTTTTAGGGTCTGTTAAGTTTATTTCCCTCTCTCTCTCCCTCCCTTTTTCTACTTCTTCCCCTTTTCTCCCTTAGTTTTCCCTTCTCACTTTCCCTGAAGGGTAAGATAGAATTCAATACCCCAATGGATCTAGATGCTCTTTCCTTTCAGGATTGGTTTCACTGAGAGTAAGATTAAGATATTTCCTATTAGCACTCTCTTCCTCTCCTTAAAATAGTATTCTTCCCCTCCCCTTCCCATGTGCCTCTTTTTGTGGTATAGATTATAATATTTATCTTATTCCTTCAAGTTTCTTTTGGTGCCATCTTCTATTCCCCCTCCCTTTTTCTTTTTCTTTTTGCGTATTATCTTATACCACTTATTATCCCAGTCTTTTCCTGTGAATGATTCTTCTAATTACTATAATAATGAATATAATTTTTAAGTTACACATAACATTTTCCATATATTGATGTAAACAATTTGATCTTATTGAAGCCCTTAATGAAGAAAGTTTGAATAAAAAGCATTTTCCCCCTTTCCTCTCTCTTATTTACATTTTCATGTTTTTCTTGATTTTTGTGTTTGGATATCAAACTTTCCACTTAGCTCTGGCCTTTCCTTTACAAATACTTGAAAATCTTCTATTTAAAAACTTTTACTGACATTTTTGAAAATCATTTTTAAGTGATGGATAAAGGCATCAATGGCTTGATTATTAAATTTCTGGATGACAAAAAAACTGTGAAGGACAGCTAATATATCATAGATTCAATATCTCAAAGGATTTGAATAGTCAAAAATTTTGAACCAAATATCATTAGATGGATTTTAATAGGGATAAATGTAAAGTCTTGCACTTAGGGCTAAATAATCAACTATATGAAATATGGTAAGAGGGATGTGGAAGCAGGAAAGTTTGTACAAAAAACTGAAGATTTTAATAGATAACAAACTCTATGAATCTTGATTATGTTTAGTTCCAGCCACCATATTTTTAGGATTTTAACAATCTGGAAAGCTTCCAGAAGCATGGATCATGAAGGGGCACAAAACTATGCCATAAAATGAATTTTTAAGGGAACCTAGGGCATTTAGTATTTGAAGGGATGTCACTAGAAGGATTAAACACATTCTGCTTGGCTCCAAGAAACAGGACAAGGCTTAATTGGAGGAAACTGCAAAGAGTCAGATTTTATCTCTTTACAGGGGAAGCTTTCTAAGAAATGGAGCCTGCCAGAAGTCTAATGGAATGCCACAGTGGTAATACATTACATGTCTCTGGAAGATTTTCTAAAATGAGTCATCAGACCTATGTTCAGATCCTTACTATATCCAATTTACTTCATGCAAAAATTTGGACATAATGCCTCTCTGAGCCTCCGTTTCCCCATTTGTGATGGTTGGGGCTAGATGGTCCTTGAGATCTCTTTTTCCTCTGCACCTAGGAGCCTCTGATCCCACAAAGGCTATATCTCCACTCTTTAGGGACATGTTTAGTTATATTCTTGCTCAGATTTTGTCAATATCTGAAATTATGACATTGTGAGTAGAAGAGAGTACTAAGTACTAAGAATTCAAAGGAGGGCAAAATTAACTGTTGGCAGGAGTGGCCTGTGATTTCATTGTAGAGTAGAGGAGAAAAAAAGGTGAAGACTTTCACTGGTCTTTAAAGATTGGTTGAATGTGGCTAAGTGAAAAGGATGTTGGAGAACAGATACCTGGGCTGTTATACAATGTCACTGCCCTTGGCTTTCAGCATCCCTTTTCTCTCTACCTTTTGAAAACCACTTAAATTGTAAGAGGAATTTAATCCATGGTCATTCAATTCATTGACACAGCTCCCAACAAAATATTACTTTTAAAATGCAGCTTGATGTTTTCCTGCTGTTAAGGGCTTTTTAAAAATAAGCTTTCTAAAACTCCTTATTTAAAGCTTTAAAGTCTTAAGGTTTTGTCTGGCTAAGGAATGCTGAGCTCAGTGATTACTGCAGTGTTATAACTGGAAGGGACCTCAGGACACATAATATTAAGAAAGAAGACAAGAATGTTAGGGCTCAATGTATCCTTGAAACGTAGAATAGTAATGCTGGAAGGAAATTTAACCTGAAATTTCTCAGAACTAAAATGGCATTGAGGACTGAAACTATGAGAACTTAGAAGGTCATAGGTTGAAGGAACTCTATAGGTCATCTAGTCTAAATTCATCATTTTGCAATAGAAGAAGCTGAGGCCCAAAGAAGGGAAATAACTTAGCCAAAACCACCATAGTTACTAGCTAAGTCATGACCAACTAGTCCAGATAATTAACATATCTTTATTAAGGGTTAACTATGTGCCTGACACTCTGGTAGGCACTGGGGATATAAGGAAAAGGGAAAATCCCATTCCCAAACTCAAAGTGGTTCTACTTAAATGATGGACATAACATACAAATAACTGTGCATGTAACATATTATGTGTGCATTGTATATATACATATATAATATAAATATATAGACAAAGTGAATGAATTCCAATTTGTGTAACTGATAGAAATGCATATCTAAATATGTATATAAGTATTTATATGCATGTATATATTATCAGAGAGAAAGAGAGTGACAAAGAGACAGACAGAGGTGGGGGAGAGGATGAAGAGAGAGGAACGAGAGAAGGAGAAGGTGAGAGAGAATGAGGAAGGAGGAAGAGAGAAAGAGGGACAGAAAGAGAGAGTGGGAGAGGGAAAGGGAGAGAAAGAGAGAAAGATGAGAGAGACAAAGAGAGATAAGAGAGACATAGAGAGTGAGAGGCAGAGAGAGAGGGTTGAGGAGAGGGAGAGGGGGGAGGGAGGAATGGAGAGAGGGAGAAGGAGAGAAAGAGAGATGAGAGAGAGGGAGAGAGAGATGGGAAAGAGAAGGAGGGGGAGGGATAAAGAAAGAGAGAGGGAGGGAGAGATGGAGAGAGAAAAAGAAACAGAGAGAGGGAGAGGGAGGTGGGAGAGAAAGAGAGATAGGGGAAAGAGAGGGAGAAAGATGGGAGAGAGAGAAGGAGGGAGAGAGAAAGAGAGGGAGGGAGGGAAGGAAGGAGGGGGAGAGGGAAAGAGAAAGAGAGATGGGAGAGAGAGGGGAAAGAGAGAGGGAGTGATGAGGAAATGGAGAGTGTTAGAAAGAGAGGGAGAGGGAGAGAGGAGAGAGAAAGAAGAGAGGGGGAGAGAGGAAGAGACAAAGTGAGACAGAGAGGAGAGAGAAGGGGGAAGAGCAAGGGGGAGATTTTGTTGTTCAGTTATTTTCAGTTGTGTCTAACTCTGTGACCCCATTTGAGGTTTTCTTGGGAAAGATACTAGATACCCTTCTCCAGCTCATTTTACAGAGAATGAAACTGAGACAGAGGGATAAGTGATTTTCCTTGGGTCACACATGTAGTGAGTGTTTGACATCAGATTTAAACTTAGGAAGATGAGTCTTCTGACTCCATGCCATGCATGATATGTACTGTGCCAGCTATCTCCCCAAGATGATTATATACAATGAGTATATGTATATATATGTGTGTATATATACATATATATTATATGTTTATCACAAATGGGGGTAATTTCAGAGGAAAGACACAAGCAGTGGAAAGGGCAAGGCAGGGAGTGAGATGTATTGAGAAAAGCCATTTCTAACAATAAGATTTGACCTGGGAAGTCAAGGAAGCCAGGAGGCAGAGATTAGCAGGGGCCAGTGTCCTGGAATGGGGAGCAGCTTAAGCAAAAACTCAGTGGGAGATGGAATCCTCATTATGTTTCTCAGTTTTCTCCTTAATTTGCTGAATTTGCAGCTTTTGGTAGAGCTTTAAGGCTTGGCCATACTGGCCTGTCTAGCCCTGATCAACCTAATTTACTCATTTTACTTTCTCTCTCCTTAAGTGTTCCTGAGTAGTTGGATAAATTAATTAACTGTATTCAGCCTCTTAATCAGTGGTGGCCCCTGCTGACAGGGAGCCACCCCAGGGGGCCAGTACAACAGCTGCTTAGGCTGTATCAGTCTACACAAGGTAATGGAGCAGAGGACCACATTCAATTAACATTTCAAGGGAAAATAAATTTAGCACATTGTACCTATCAGCCATAGAAATTAGAATTCATTCTTTCAACCAAGGTGCACCTCCAACTTTTATAATGTGGTATAATGAAAAGAACACTGGAATCAAGTGTATTAGACTGTGAGCTCCTTGAGGGCAGAAGATATTTTTATCTCTCTTTTTATCTTTATCCTGAGTACTGGACACAGACCTTGAATATAAAAGGCACTAAATAAAATGCTTATTGACTGCTGACTAGGGATTGGCAGCCTTGGACACTAATTTTAAGTATTTAGAGCCAGATAAGTTAAGTAGTGGGACTGGGATGAAGAGGACTTGAGTTCAAGTCTAACATCAACCACTTATTAGCTATGTGATCCTGAAAAAGTCACTTAATCTCTGCCTTTGTTTTCTCAACTATAATATAGAGTTAATAATAATAATATACATCACAGGGCTATTGTAAGATTCAAATGAGATAATATTTGAAAATCCCTTAACATAGTACTTGGCACAAAGTTGGCATTCTATAAATGCTTTTTCCTTTCCCTTTAGATCATTTTTTGCTAGTCATCTTTGTGGTTCTTCATGCTTCTAATTCCTTACAATTTCCGTATCTGTGGGATCCTGGTTAGTGTTTCATGCCTCACTGCTTATGATGCTAGTTTTTACATCTCTGCTAATGAACACTGTGACCTTAGATGAATCACTTGACTCCTTTGGGCTTCTGTTTTTATTTTCTCAAAAATGCAATGAGTGGATTAGAGAAAGGCAACACTGGGTAGTTTCTATTATTGTTAAATCATTTTTCAGTCAGGAAAAGAAAAAATGGAAGGAATTAGGAGATTGTAATTTTATTCAAGACTTTACTGTTGATAAAGTGTGTAGCCTTAGATGAGTGTCCCTCCCTGTCCTCTTGAGCATCAATTTGTAAAACCAGGAACTGTTCCTTAGAAGTCATGTAATCGCCAAGGCCTCTTCCAACCTTAGAATTCTTTTGTTATGACAATAATCACTCTCATTTCTATAGCATTTTGTTGTTGTTGTTGTTGTTCATTCATTTCAGTTGTGTCCAACTCTTCATGACCCCCATTTGAGGTTTTCTTGGCAAAGATACTAGAGTATTTTGCCATTTCTTTTTCCATCTCATTTTATATTTGAAGAAAGAGAGGCCAACGGGGTTAAGTGACTTGCCCAGGGTTACACAGTAAGTGACCTAGGCTGCAAGTGACAAGCTGCATGACCCCAGGCATGTTAAATTTTACTAGTCGCTTTCCCTATAATACCCCTGTGAGGATGGTAATACAAATATTTGTATCCACAATGTTAGAGATTTTTTTTAAATGAGTCTCCAAGATGTTATATCTTTATACACACTCACACAGCTGGCAAGCATCTGTGGCAGGATTCATATAGCTGCTTCCTAACTCCACAGGTCAGCATTCTTTCCATTATACCATCCTGCCTCTCTAGCTGTCCCATTTCCTAAGAATCCTCATTCTTGTTGGCTTTGGCAAATGGATCTAGTCATAGCTGCCTGATCTACCTCCCAAGACTGATGTGAGGTGGGGAGTGGAGGAAATAGCTGTGAAATGTGAATTTTAGGGAACTCAGAAGCCCCATAGAAAACTTAAGGTGACCAGTCTACCAGAACCCTTAGTATTGCCTTGTGTTTCCAGTGGGATCCATCCCCCCTTCACCCCTAAACAATAGAAGGGCTTCAGATATACTTTTCTTCCTCTAGGTATAAATCATATGATCCTAAGATAAATTGAGTCACAAGTAGGGGCCCCCTTTAGTTTCTAGGCAAATGCCTTTAGTGCATACTACAAAAAATTTCCCTATATTCGAGCTCCATCTATTGCCCATTATCCACACTGCAGGAGGAATAAACCCAGAGGAGGTATTTGGACTATAAATTTGAAGATTTTTTGAAGCATGACTTTCTTTAACTTTCTCATGTCACAATTGCAAGATAATATTTGTCTGAATCATAAATTTAATTGTGGAATGGACATTGGTGGTCATCTAGTCCAGTTCCTTCTTTTCACAAGTGAAGAAATGGAAAAGTCAGAGCTCTTAATTGATTTGCTTGAGGGCACATAGCTATGAAATGGAAGAGATAAACTCCAAATCAAATCTTCTTTAACTCTAGCTCCCTTTCCTCATCCTAGACCCAGTGTTTTTTTTGCTTGTTGCAAACACATTTTTACTTTACAAAGCCCAGATTCTTCAATGAAAATGCTGATCTTAAGGATTAGGGACTCTTGAGGGCTTTTCCCTCTAGCTAAAGTCATGCCATGGCAATGGAGGGTGCTGGAAATATTAGCAGATTAGGCAACAGGAGACATTGATTGGAGTCCTATTGTTGCTTTTGCTTTCACCAATTTACAATTATTATTATCTTGCTTGATAATAATCATAAAGTGCTAAGCACAGTGCTTGACAAGTAGCAGGCTACTTCTTCCCTCCTTCCCCTACCAGTCTTTGTATATTTGTACAGTATATTATAATTTCAAAATTGCATTCACACACAGCATCTCATTTCGATGCTCATGAATAGGATGTTAGACCTTGAAGGGACCTTAGAGGCCATCCAGTCCATCTTTAGCATTCTAGAAATGTGGAAAGTGAGTCTCCGAGTGGCTGAAAACTTGGCAAAGGTCAGAAAACTAATTAGCAGCAAAGCATAGATTAGATAACCCCAGGTCTTCTGATTCCCATCTAATGTTCTTTTCAATTCCATCATATTTTTCATATGGTCAATATGGATTTTCTCTCACTTTCATTGCTGAATGACTTATTTGCTCATGGCAAGAAGACTTTCATTCTCATGGGAGAAGTTATAGAAAAATGCCCTGTCTAGGTCATCCATATTGAACATAGAGTGCCCTTTGACCCAATGAGCCAGAACTCTCCTCTAATATGATGAGTCCTATGCAAATTCAGCCACCACACTGGTCCATTTATAATGGTATTTTTGACCTGGAGAAGGAAAGATTAGTTTTCAGTTTAAATTGGAACTAGAATCCATTTTGCAAATAGTCCATCCACTGCCCATTGGAGGCATCAGGTTAAATCAATCTCTAGGGGTTAAAATGCTGTCATGAGATCAAGCCTTGACAAGCAATTACAGTGGTATCTGAGCTCAGAAAACCACATGCTATGATATCCAATTATGTGTAATTCTCTGGTGCCTCCCATTACACCTCCATCACATTTCTGCCTTCTGAGATCCTGCCCATCTTTAAGACAAGCTCATCCTGCCACGTCTCCCAAGAATCCTTGCTGAGTCCTTCTATTGTGGGACTTAGCTGGAAGAGGCTTTAGGAATAATTTGCTTGAAACTTCCTTCCCCCACTTTATAACTCAGAGGAAGGAAGGGGATCACCCAAAGCCTCCCTGACCACATAGCCCAATGGAAGGAAGGCTAATATTTGGAATTGGAGGAACAGATTTTGAGTTCTGCACTTGCCTTTGGTTGTTACATGAAAATTGGTACCTCAGTCTCTGAGCCTTAGTCATGGCATATAGATAATATTGGTACTTCATGCTTTTCCAATTTATCTCATGTACAACGTGTTTGTCCATGGCGCTTTGCATGATTTCACCCCCATTAGTTTGTGAACTTCTAGAGAGAAGGGACTATTTTTTTGTCATTTTTGTTTGTTTGAGGATTTTTGTATCCCAAGTGCTTAGCACAGTGCTTGGTCCATAGTAGGAGTTAATAAATGTTTCTTGGCTAATAGGTGGTGAGGAAAGCATTTGTAAATATTAAAGTGCCATAGAAATTAAGAAGATATTAAATGATAGCTCTCAGACTTTTACCCAGGTCTTCAGCCTCCAAATTCAGTTTCCTATAAAAATTCCATCTACTGGAAGTGATTTCCACCTTTATCTGATTCCAAGTACTTATTACTTTTGTCATGCATTGGTTGGAATCCATGTTGATATTAAATTCGTCATCTTTTTTTAAAACCTTTGCTTTCTGTTTTTAAATCCATACTATATATTATTATATATATTATATATACATAATATATATGTTATATATATATTAGTTGTAAGGCAGAGCAATGGGGGTCAAGTGACTTGCCCAGGGTTACATGCCTAGGAAGTGACTAAGATTATGTGTGTGGGTGTGGGTGTCTTATCTCCTCTATTAGATAGTAAACTCTTTGAGGACAGTAATGGCTTATTATTTTTTTTTTGGTCATTATATTACTTCCAGAACCTGGCACAGAACTAATGTTTGCTGAAAATAAATTTTATGTTGCATGCCATGGTCTACAAAGTGTCTACCTTTGAACAATACACAAAGTGCAACTGTTCCTATGCATTTCCATTTTATATTGAGAAAACAGACACTTGGAATGCTAGCTGACTTGCCCACAGTTTTGAACCCAGATATCCCTTAACTCCAAATCCTATGTTCTTTTCACTTTACCATACTGAAAGAATAAAGGATTTATTACCAACATTATCAACTAGAAAAGCCATGAAATAGACACATAATAAACAATAAACTTTTTTGATGGATTGAATCTATTTAAGTTATTAAAAGGACCACATTTTAATGCCATCTACCTTCAAACATGCCACAGGAGCTATGAGAGGATAACTCATCTTGGTCATGTGTGATTCTGGTGATATTTAGTAATAATATATCATATAGATGCAATAAAACCTTTGTTGAACTGTATGTCTCTAAGAGAACAATGCCAATCATTTTTGTTTGCTAGTAGGAATATTTAGTAATAAGATTGATATATTTGTGTATATGCATGTATCTGTGTATTTTTTCAAAATATCAGAATTTTTCTATACAAATAAGTGTTGGCCCCTTTAAAGTAGTGACCTCTACAATTTAACCCTTTATTTCCCTTAGCCCAGAATTGCCTAAAATATTTTTAAGAGAGTCCATGGCATGCATGCCTCTGATAAAAAAGTTTATTTCCTTTAAAATCTCAAGCCATTTGGAGCCAATTATACTGTTTGAACTTTTGAAATGACTTTAACGATAATGGACCATAGTCTTAGAATCAGAAGTATATCAGCCATGTAGCCAAAGCAATCTTCAGAATTTCTCCTTATTACAAATTCAGGCTTCATTTAAATAGTGATTCCTTGCCTCCCAAGGACAGTAACAAGGACCACCACCACAAGGCTTAAGACATCTGTCAAAGACATTTGTGAAGACTCAGAATCATCCTTTGTGGCCTCTCTTCCTTGCACCTGAGAAGAGAAGTAGAGATATGTCCACATCAGATAAATATTTTCCTTGGGAAACCAAGACAGGAAAGCAAGATAGGACGCCTTTCCCAAATGGTCAAGATTCACTTGTACTCTCCCCCTACAAATAATCCAAAATCCACCTGAGTCAAAATTTGGATTCCAGTTCAGTAAGACTAGCAAATTCCAATGAGCGACCTTCTTCCAACTTCAGGTACAAGCATAAAATGCCAGCCTTCCCACTGCCCCAGAGGTGTAATGGACACAAAGGGGGATGTAGCTTCTCCCTTACTCAGGGCTGATCCAGCCTGGTTTTCCATCTCACTGACTTATTGCTTTGGCCCTTGACTCTGATTCTGTCCCTGTCCTCGGATGCTGTTGCTGCCTTTGCCGCCTGACTGCATCCTTGCCTTAAATAGATAAGCCCTTTGCTTCTGCCTCCTTTGAACTGTCTTTTGACTGTCCCATTACCAACCTCTAGAGGCAAAATGCTTACCCTTTTCTAGACTCTCAGCCTGTGACCTGGTTGCAGACTCATTTTTATAAGTCGCACTGTGCTTCAGTGCTATTCTTGTCAGAAGATAGAGGTTGGAGTCCTGGCTAATAAAAACCATATGAATACAGGAAAATGACTCCACTCCCCTGAACCTTGACTTATGTATCTATTAAATGGGCATAATTCTATAGAACTATAAATGTCAGTATACTTTTTTTGTGAAAAGTACATTGTAATTTGTTATTTTTCATTATATATTTGACCAAAAAACAAATATATTTCCATATGTGTTCAGTTGTTTTCATATATACATACACAAACAAATATATTGCATTGTAAATCTCAATATGCTATTTTGAATATTATTACTGTGTCCTAAGATTCCTTGCCTAATGCTTTTTTTAAGATTTTCATATAGTCCAAGCCTCTAGGCAGAGTAGATAAAAAAACAGCTTCCCCAATGGGGAATAAGTTCAGGTTTGTTTAAAAATATACTTTATTTTGGAATCATGAGGTTAGATACAGTTCTGTAGATTAAAATGTCACTCTTAATATCCAACTTTGCCAACTAATCCCATTTATTCTTCTTTCTTTAATTCTCCAAAAGATCCATGGTTTTAGTGGTAGACGTGCTCCTTATATAAAAGTAAATTATAGTCCATCCATACCTTGAATGACTTTTGACAATATTCACTGTAGGGAAAAAAAAAAAACCAACTCATTGCTGATGAGCTTTGTTGCATTTAGCTAGACTAATCCTTCATGTTACAGAAAGCAATTCTGGGGCTGGGCCTGTCTTATTGTCATTCTTCCAGCTTGGCAGGACCTATCAGAGCTCATGCTACATTGGCAAGAACTCAGGGTAAAGTGATGAAGCATGATACCCACCTGTTGACCAAAGGATAGAGCTCTCAAGATGTATAATGAGAAATATATTTTTGGACATCGCCATGGTGTGGATTTATTTTTCTTAATTTGATAACTGGATAATATTTTTCACATATTTTTTGGGGAAGGGAACTACTGATGGTATTGTCAAAAAGATAAAAAGAAAATAAATGAGAGAGAAAATGCAAAAACTAAGAGAGGGGAATAGAAGAGAGTTCAAAAGGAAATACACCCAAGCAGGACAGTTTTGAAACATACATGATATATTTTGAGATACATTTGTGTGTATGTATGTATATATGAAAACTGAACAACACATATGGAAATATATTTGTTTTTCAGTCAAATATATATATTTGATTAAAAACAACAAGTACATATTTATACATATTTGTCGTTTTTCATTTGTGTTTTTTTCATTCATTTTCAGTAATGTCCAATTGCACATGGTCCAAAAATTCATTTGGGATTTTCTTGGCAGAGATATTAGAGATGTTTGCCATTTTCTTCTCCAGCTCATTTTACAGCTGAGGAAACTGAAGGAAATAGGGTCAAGTTAACTGGGCCTAGAGTCATACAGCTAATAAGTGTCTGAGGCCAGGTTTGAATTCAGGAAGATGAGTCGCTATCTATTATGCCACCTACCTTCCATATACATAACATACACATAAACACATGCATATACACATATATAAACATATGTCTGTATACGTACATATATGTATATGTTTAGATATACACACATCATACACACAAACATGCATATACATATATTATTCATGCATTTATAAAAATAAGTAAATGCATATTTTTACAGAACTCACCACTTCACACCAGGCAGTATCTGGCAAAAACCTTGGCATTTAATTTTTTGGAAAAAAGAAATAATCACCTGTTTTGAATTCAAGCTGATTATAAAGGACACCAGAGTAATGGTTGGAAAGCTGCTTTATAATAATATGACCAACCTGGGCACAATGTAGTGGAAAGAACACTGGTCTTAAAACCTAATGATTTGTGTGTGAGCTCCTGGCTCTTTGCTAACTTTGTGACCACTTCTACTCCTTGTACGTTAGCAGATATGTCTAGAAAATCACTCCACGGCACCTGATGATCTCTAAATACACTTCCAGACTTAATATTATACGCTCTTAAGTACCATAACACTCTGTGGTTAATGGAATTTAACTTTACCTTTAGATAGTGTGCTTGTAGTTATGTTTCTCTCCTTTGAATGATTTGACTTGAAGTATGCCCAAATCTAAACTTGCTTAATGGTAAATCATAATATTGGAGGATTCTGACCTTGGAGGGATTGAGAGATGATCTAGTTAAAGCCTTTCATTTAATAAATGAGGGAAACTTAGTTTCAGAGAGGTGACGTGACTGTTATAAGGTCACACAGGTAGCAAGCTGTCATGGCTAGGACTTGAATTGTGTCCTCTGATTCCCAAAACTAGTGTTCTTACCACAACACTGGATTGTTTCCCTCATTTTACAGAAAAGGAAACAGACTTAAAAAGATGAAAAAAATAATTCTTCAAAGATGGTAAATGGGTCAACAAGAATTAGAACTCAGATATTCTAATTCCCAGACCAAGATTTGCACAAAACATGATCAAATTGTTTTATACATCAAACTTCCATGCTGCAGTGCTATCTTTCACTCAGGTTGGTGGGGCCAAGAAATCATAATGGAATCAAGTTCAAGGGGGAATTCTTCCCCTTCTCCATGTATACTTTGATCCCCAACATAGCACATGCTAAGTTCTCAATAAACACTTATTGGCTACAAAGCCTCTCTTCTCCATCCCAAATTCACCAATGTAAACATGTCTTCTTATATCACCTACTGAAATAATCGAAATAAAAAAGAGAAAACAATGCATTTTTCTTCCTTCATGGAGCTTATATTCTTTCAGAGGTGAGAATGCATTTAAATATAAGTATATGCAAAATAAATACAATATGAATGTAAGGATATTTTTTGGAGGAGAGACACTAGCAGTTGTGAGAATCAGCTGAGCTTTGAGGGAAACAATTCTAGAAATCAGAAACAAGAACAGATCCATTCTAGGTCTGGAGGACAGATAGCCTATGTAAAGGTAATTCATTAGGTCATTAAGAATAATGTGTGAGCCCCATTAGGAAGGCAGATTTGTCTGGAACAAAGCTCTAATGAAGCGAAGTAGTGTATAATGAGCCTTAAAGGTGGGTTGGAGACATTTTTGGAAAGACTTTAATTGCTTAACATAGGCATTTGTATAGATCCTAGAATGAATAGGGAATCACTAGTTCTTTCTTTACTTTTGGTAGATAGAAATTTTTTTTATTGTGAGGGAACAATAATATTTGAGAACCTTGACTACAGAAAGCTACAAGAAGTACAGTGGGGAGTAAAAAGGCATGAGAAAGTGGGCTTGGGAGAGGATAAGTATGGTCCTAGGTATTTTTCTTCACAAAGGTGCCAAGTCCTGATGCTCTTTGAATGGAAATGGGGTAGTTAGTTCAGGAATTTATGTCAATTTATTGCTACTAAATCAAGGGAATTTGGGGATCAGATTAATTTCATCTGCACATAAATAATTCCATTCTGTCTAAGCTCATTTTTTATCTTTTCCCCAATAATGACTAGTAAAATAATTTTAAAAGTATAAACTTTCTGCACTAAAGAGAAAATATATCACTCAATGTGATAAAACCTGTAAGAATTTGAAAACTCTCAAGGGCAGACACAGAAAAGGTTATCTGAAACCTTACCCACATTTCCCAACAAGTCTTTACAATTAGTGTAGAAATATAGAAGTTAAGAGACAGAAAACAGGATGATGAACTTTTAAGGTGAAACAGTTCCTGAAGACAATTTCCTAAATTATAGAGGGATTATAATCTGTGCTAGAGGAGAGATTCCCCACATTGCATTTTGTTAAAATACTCAAGAAAGTGTTATGTGCCTTTTTTTAGTGACTTTTAGACAGTAAAGTTGATCAGGGCAGAAGCCATAAGTTACCTATATTTTATATCTGCTCCAGCACCTGGGACAGAGCTGCAAACATAATGAGTGCTTAATAGGTGTTTGTTATATTGATTTGTAACCATCATAATGGAAGCTGAATTGTGTGCTCTGTTGCAGCATTGTCAGTTATTTGCTCTTTGTTTTGTTAGGGAGAGCGAGGTCTGGATGGATTCCCTGGAAAGCCTGGAGAAGAAGGGAAGAAGGTATATAAACTCTTGAGTTGGTAAGAAGCAGATGCTGATCTCTGGAAAGAGAGACTGTAGGAACTGTGAAACCATCATGACCTTTTCTCTAAGCCTTTTGCTTCCAGACATGGCAGCATCCCTATTCGTTTGACCAATAGTACTTGTATTCCAATTAAATTGTTTGGATCTTTTTCCTTACTTATATGGGGTCTGTAATCCCCTTTCTAGGTGATAGGTCTCTGTATTTCCTTTACTCTTTCACTCTAAGGTTTATCTGAAATAAAGTTGCAATGCAAGTAAATATAATCATTTTATAAAGTGCTTAAAAAAACTTCAAGTAGAGGTTTGATTTGGTGAACTATATGTTTCCTTCCAATCCCACAATCTTAAATAAGAGTACATTGGGAATTTCAGGAACATGGAGGTTTAATCCTAAGAGCAGTTAAGTACCACTCCATCACAGTTTAGAGGTATCCACCGATACTGCCTATTCATAGCATCATCCCTGGTAAACATCTATTAATGATGATATTTATAATCATTTTCTCAGCTATTCCATCCTAATATCATGATCTCAGGTTTCTCTGAGTGACCTGGAGGATGGAGAAAAAAAGAAGAAATTAACTTAGATGAGGAATCTTCAAAAGTAGAATTGAGATTAGAGGATAGATATTTTTATAGTAACCAATGGACAACCTTACAGATATACATTTGTACTACATTCACCAGGAACTTTATTATCTCAGTACAAAGGGAAGTATAATCTCTGACTGATGTTAGCAATGCTCCCAACCCTGGATGACAAACTGGATTATCTCTCTGTCTTAAATTGCAGTCTGATTGTAAATTCACTCTGCTATTGGAGTCATTTGGCTTCATGCAATGGTTGCTTGTTATAAGGTCTGAAATCCTTTTTGCTGTAGTAGAATCACACCTTCATCATCCCAACAATAACAATTAAATGTTCTCCTTCTTTCAGGGCAGTCCCGGTGCTCCAGGTATGGCTGGTATCCAAGGAGAAAAGGTAAAAACAGACCCAACATATGGAAAACCTTTGTTTTTGTTTTTTTTGGGGGGGAACAAATTAATTAATTCTTTGTATTATTTTTTTAGTTATATCAGTCCCTGAAGTAAATAGCATTAGTATTATCTCATTTTAGAGATGAAAATGACTGAATTTTGGAGAGGTTAAATAACATAACCACAACGATATTCATTGAGCCAGTAATTTTAAAGCCTGGGACCCAAACTTTAGTCTGCTGACTTTTAGCCTAGCTCATGATACTGACTCACAGATTTTTTTTTAACTGGACAGATTTTTTAAAATATCGGGCTTTGAAAAATCAAACCTCCTAGATTGGAATGTAATTTTTGACACTGGAAGAAAGAAGGTATCTGTGTTAAAAGCAGTGAGGCCAATTTCAGTTCAATAGCATTCATAGGATCAAGAATGAAAAGATGCTTTAGAAACCATTTAGTCCAAACTCCTTATTTTAAAGATGGAGAATCTGGGTACCAAGAGGTTAAGTGGCTCATCTAAGATCATACAAGCTAGGAATGGATGAGCAGAGGACTGAACCCTCAAACTCTGGCTCCAAACAAATTGTGCATTCCACTATACCACATGGATTTATAGAGCACTGGGAAAAATATCTTTATCTCAAATTTCTGTTGTATAGCAATGATTATAGCAGGAACTTTTCTCTACAACCGTGTGAAAAAAGAAGTAAAAATACCATTCTTAACAACAGCTGAATTCACATAAAAATCAATGTCAATCCATACAGTTCTAAATATACATTTATATTTTTTCCACACGTTTAATTTCACCAGGTGTTGTTCTACTTTACGTTGATATATCATCAATGTAACGCTCTTCACAAATGCTAAAATCTAAAATACTATATAAATGTTACTGTTATTATAACTCCTATTGCCATTATTATTATTATTAACTGATTAGATTCCAAGTTCTTTGAGGACAAGAACTGAATTTTGCCTGACCTATTTTCTTTAAATCTCCACTGCTTAGCACAGTGCCTGGCACATAGTAGGCACTTAATAAATGTTTATGGATTGAAAGATTATTATTATCCATTCTTATCCCCATGCCTCTCTAGGAAGCCACTATGAGTTGTTTGGGCTGAAAAAGCAAAGCAAAAATAAAAGCATACAACATGGTGGCCAAAATTATTATGAAGAACTTTTCTTTTCAAATAGACTGGTTTTTAGACAAAAGCCCATAAGTTATTAGAGGCCTGCTGCCAGTCCAGCAACATAGACTTTACAAAGTCAGGGTCACCTCCATGCCAAGAGTTGGCATCTGAGAAAGAGGTTACTAGAGGTATTATACAGAATATACTCAGAAAAACCCCATTGGTGTAAGAATAGGAACTGGAAATGTTTCTATTCTTTTCAACCTCCCCCCTGTCTCTCTCTACCTCTGTTTAATTATCTACTTCTCTTACCGGGTATTTTTAGGGATGTCTTACATTGTTATTTTTAAAATAGCTATTAAACCTAGAAGCTCATGATACCTCTCCAGGCTGGTGTCAGGTTTTTAATATACTCTAAACAGTTACTTGACAGGGAATGCAAAACCCTAAAAGAAGCTATTTCACTTTGAGTCACTAAGTAGAGCAGGAATGATACTTGAAGGTTGAAACCAAAAGGACAATTACTCTAGTTTCCATTACACTCCATATTACTATTGTTTTACAAATTGACTCCCAAGCACTCTACCATTTTGAACATTCCAATACTTCCCCTCATTTGGGGAAACACATGAACCAATTTTGCTTATCATAAAATAGAAGCCAAAAAAAGAAATGCCTCCTAGTGTCATTCTGGAAATTTTGCTGAAGAAATGAAGGTACTTGAAGCTTTTAGGTATTAAAATTCACCAACATTAACTCTTTGAGAGAAGATCATGGGATCACAAAACAGGAATTTGGGAAGGGACTTCATCCTATCAAATGCAACCTACAATCTTTGGTAAGTCATAGAAGAGATCATAAAGATAAACTGAGGTCCAAAGATTAAAGCAAGTGACTTAGAAAAGGTCACATGGTTACTAAGTGGCAGAACATAAGCCAACCTATATGATGAATGCCCTGAGATGCCCAAGATTATGAGAGTTGATATAGCACAATAGAAAAATGCTTCATTTTGAATCAGAAGACCTGAGAATCATATCCTTGCTTTGCCATTTTCCTAGCTGACCTCAGATAATTAATCACTAATCATTTATTAAATGTTTGCTAGGTACCAGGCCCTAAGACAAGAAATGGAGTGACAAAGAAAAAGCAAAAATTATCTATGTACTCAAAGAGCTTATCTTCTAATGGCATGTCACTTTACCACTTGAAGGCTCTCTTTTCTCATATGTGAAGATGAGTGGTTTGGACAAAAGGCCACTAGGGTTTCTTCCAGTCTTAAATACAAAGTCCTCCTAACTTTGGCATTTACTACCTGTATGATCTTGAGCAAGGGCTTTAACCTTCCTGAATCTCAGTTTCCTTATATATAACATGGGAGATTTGGATTAGAAAGCCTCTTTGGCTTCTTTAAACTCTCAGTCTATGACTGATCCATAGCTTTAGATTAAATTAAGATAAAATTTGATTGACTACATAACTTGAGAAATTAATTTTGAATAAGTGAGTCATTAAGTTGACCTGCCAATTATACAGTATTCTTTGTACTCTTGAGTTCATTTTGATAGACTAAGACAGATTGTTCTACACTCTCCTGGTATGCCCAAAGTTCTAGAAAAAGCTGAGATATTTGGTTTGTAATTTATAGAATTGGGGAAATCTTAGAATCGTGGACTCTTTAAATTGGAAGGAGACATTAGGCACCTATTACAAACCCCATCCCATGTAGGATCCTTTTTTATAACATCTCTTAACAGTTGAAATTGAAATATAATTAATAGATTTGGCTTGGTTCCTGATTTCTCTTTTAACTAGTTTCTGAGGTTTAGCATGTGGCACAATGGCAAGTATTCCTAATCAGTGCTCAAAGGTTTTGAAAGATAGAAAAACAGGTTTTATGCTCTGGTCTGTTAAGTATAAAATTTTGTCAAAGAAGAGGCAAAGAATGCACATACAATTCAACAAAAAACTAGAAGGATAAAATGTAATAAAGGCATTAATAATCACTCTCAAATTATTTGTTCCATTTTATAGGGTGAAGTTGGACCATCTGGGCCACCTGGAATACCAGGCTCTGTGGTAAGTATTTTCATCTTTGAGGTGAGGGGAAAGATGGAAGTGTGTCACAGCCTAGAATCTTTGTAAGGACTCTTTGAAGAGGCATTTCTACTAAAGGAGATCAGCACCTAGTCTGTGGTATCTATTCTTAATGGATTATCTGGGGTACTGAGTGGTTGTCACTTTCCCACAGTCACAAAGCCAATTGACATCAGAAGCAGGTCTTGAATCCAGTTACTTTTGACCCCAGGGCCAATCTTCTGACAATTTTATCTTCTACCTCTTCTGATAAGTCAGAACCTTAGGCTTATGATTGATCTTGAGCAAGTGCTTTGACCTTGCTGAATCTCATTTTCCTTAAATATAACATGAGAGAGTTGGCTTATAATCCTTAGGCTTATGGAATCTTAAAAGACCATTGTGTTCACCTGGTCAAAAAAACCCAATGCATCTAGACATTCCTAACATGTTGATCATTCAACGTTGGCTTGAACATATTTAGTGATATGAGGTTTAATTGATAGGGCAGAGGCTTCCCATTGCAAAGCTTAACAGATTTGTTACAGTTCTTCCTTATATCGAGCCCCAATCTGCCTTCTTGTTACTATCACCCATTTCTTATCTCCATTTTTACAACTCTAGAAGGAGAAGACAGGAGAAGAAGAAGAGAAGGGTAGAAGAATTATGAGGAAAGTAGAATAATTAATATCAGGATCAATATTAATCCATCAGTCAATAAACACTTATTAAATGCATACTACATGCCAGGCATTGCTTATTGCTAGAAGACTGTCTTGGGAGAATCAGAAGGAAAGTTCTCAAGAGCAAAGATATAGTGGATATATCTTTAACCACATGGAAGGCAGAGAGAATGAGGATGGAATGGTAGAAGATTTAGGGACATTTTGAAGTATATAGTGAAGCTGAAGAAGCTCAGGTCAGAACTTAGGCTCAGTAAAGTAGGAAATGGTGCAATTTGCTAATGAATTATTAAAATTACTTGCTGATAAATAATTTAAAAAATTAAGAAAAGATGGTGGAATTGGGGATTAAACATTTAAACAGATGATTTAGAGAATAATTAGCAAAATATGACCTAAAGGTTTACCTTGCAGCAGAAAGCCCTATCTGAAGTCAGATAAAATGAAGTTAAACTGAACCCAATAAACATGATTTCTGAACTCTCTACAATAGATCTTGGCAACTTTGTTTGGAGGATGGGGATAGTAGAGAATGATGGGTGATATATATTAGATACTTAGGAGGATAGAACATCGAAAGGCTAAGGAGCAAGAGATAAAGGATAAAGGAAAGTTTTCAACAAAGTGATTATGTATTAGAAGAAGATTGTCAAGGTTATGAAGGGAAGCCAGAACAGGGATAAGACACTAGAAGTAGAACACTAAAAGGGACACAGGAATTTGTTCATTTTCCTGAAAGACCTTTCATTTGGAATATGTATGATCTTAAAAATGTATAGTTAAAGCCAAGAGTGTGAAAAAATGCAAAGAAACCTCATTAATTCAGGTTAAAATAAGAACAAAGAATAAGCATAGGGAGCAGAGGGCATAGGGAACAGAGAAGTAATTGTATAACATAAACAGAGAAAAAACAAAAAGAGTTGGATCCTGGTGGATCCTGGGCATGTTTAGCATTTCCAGAAGAATAGTAAGCCTTTTGCCTCAGCTCATGCCTCCTTTTATCTTTCAGGTGCAGAAGGAGGGCTTGAAAGGAGAACAAGTAAGGAAAATTGTTATCTTCCTGTTGTACATTATTTCTGAAAATGGAATGGACTTGATAGTGGTTGACTCAAAGCCCTGGGCTAGGATATTGGTTTGCAAAGATATGCAGACTCAGAATTAAACTAGAAATGTTTCAATCTGCCTCTGAGGGGAAATGGGTTGTTTTCATAATGGTGGAAAATCTAGCCTCAAGAAATAATATTGATAAAGGAGACTGACTATGTGCTTGTCCTTAGCCTTGTTATTGGTTGAAAGAAGTATGGGCCTGATATGGACAAGTGTCTTCAAAAGTACATTTGGGGCACAAAGACCCAATGAAACAAATCTTGACTGTACACTGTAAGTTCTATTGGGCTCTACTAAAATTCTCCTTTTCAGTATGACCTTGCCCATTTGAGAGACTTAGATATGGAAAGCTTTCTTGCAGTATCTGTGTTGTTAATCTTATTATCTATAATGCAGGACACTAAGTACTTAGTCAGGCTCTTCAATATTCAGAGTGTAGAGATTGGAGCTAGAGATGATATAAGTTTTAGATTTGACTCTTCCTCTTTAGGAATTGAGAAATCTAGTTGGTAGATAGGATAGCCACAACTATTTGTAATCCCACTTCTTCCTTCTTCAAGCCTTTGTACAATGAACCAGACAGTTTATCTCTGGATCATATACTAGGATGAGACTGGTAATGGGAGAATATCAGAATAGTTTATATCTGTATGATATATATATACATAATAATGTATCTAATTTCTTATTGTTTTAACAGGGAGCTCCAGGACCTCGTGGTCATCAGGGTCTACCTGGTCCTCCAGGATCACCAGTAAGTCTTTTACTTTCCTCTCATTCTGATCCAAATAAAATTTAGATGTTTATTTATTTATCTTAGTATATATTTATTTATGAATGTATATAAATGTATATATGTAAATAATGTATATATGATGTATAAATTTAGCTTAATATATGCATACATGTGCATATAAATTTAATTTTTTAATTTTTAATTTATTTAATTTTTAATTTATATTCATTCTTTAGAAGAACTAATTTATACTCAAAGAATGAGTAGATTCTTTATAAAACATCATTAAATCAAAAATCATATATTAAACTCTTACCACATACCAGTCATTGAGCTAAACCTTTGGGGATATGAACACAGAAGTGGAACATTCTTTGCCCTCAGGGAATTTTTCATTCTGCTTTATCATGCCCATATATATGTTAAGGAAAACATTTTGTAGTAGAAAGCACATCAACCTTAAAATTAGAAGATTTGAGATTAAATTCTTTTATCTCTCTTTACCAGTCATATGATATTATATAAGTAAATTGTTTTTATCTACAACATCCTTTAATCTCTGTCTTTTATAGCTTGAACCCCAGAAGTGTCATGAAGTCCTTTATCTATTTGCCTTATACAACTTTTATAGAACTAGAGAATTATTATATTTTATGGAATTTTATAGGATTATTTAGAGTTAGAAATGGCATTGGAGGTCTTGGCTGTTCATCTGAATTGTACTTTACTACTTCCTTTGTGTCTTTGATCCTTACAAAAACCATTTGAGTTAGAAAATGAGGTATTCCTCTCATTTTATAAATGAAGATGCTGAAGGCAGAGGGGATAAGAGAATTGTCTGGGGTCAAGGACCCAGTCAGAGCTGTATCCAGGTCTACAGTGACGTCTCTTGACTTAGGGTTCTTTCCTTCACATCAGGATGGCTTTAGGAAGAGAGAGAGAAAAATGAAGGCAGTGTCTTTCCCAGTAGGTACCACATAATACTCAAACTGGCGTTTAGGTAAATATTTTTTGATTAGGCTATTTTATTATTACACTGTCTCAGGATTGGCGTGACAGCATTGGTAAAGTACCCCCCACCTGAATCATGCAAGGACAAACCATTTCCTCCCTTGTCCACAGACACTTTGGGGAAGCACTTTGTGGTTGCTTTTCTCTTACCAAGTGATCAGGTGACTTTATGATCATATTTTTAGGCTTTCTTGAGACTAAGTGCAGGTCAGTAAATCACATCAGAGCTGCAGAGCTTGGGATAAGAAATGGTGAATGAATTAAATTGTAAAATAGTGTCCTGGGTGTTTTTGATCTAATCAGGACTTTGGCTGACCTTCTCTCCCCTATTCTTGTAAGTTTCTAAGGAAAAATAAATCCCTAATAAAGTCCAGCTGGCTAAGGTCTTAAGCAAGGAGGTTAAAAAGAACAAACATGTGAAAAGGATTTCTAGTGGCACTTTTAAAAGGGTTAAGAACTGTTTATCTAATGGAGGCTCTATGCCATGAAAAAAAGTGACAATGTATGGCTCAGCTAATCAGAGACTTTAATAATAGTTAATAATATCTCTGTTTTCATAGCACTTTAAAGCTCACAAGGAGTTTTAAATATACATCATTTTATCTTCACAATAACCTTATGAGGAGGTACAATTACAATTTTACATACAAAGAACCTGAGGCAATGGAGTTTAAATGACTTGCCCAGGATTGTAGAACTATTAAATGTCTGTGACCAGATTCAAAATCAGATATTCCTGACTTCAGTAACAGTTATCTATCCAATGAATCACTTTGCTGACCTTAAAAATAGTGTGATCCAACCTCCAACCCACTCATTTTTAAATAGGAACAAAAACTAAGGTTAAGAGAAGACTAGGGAAAAGAACACTATCTGTATATTGTTTATTTTATACTTAGTAACCACCATCACCACCAAAAAACATTTAAAGAAATGCATAAGATAAATTATGTGTAAAACCACAAACTTCCCATTCCTTACAATTTGTCTAAAATATGTAAATTATGTATGTGTGTTAATATAAACATCATCTGTTTTTGAGTTTCCTTTGATTTGTTTTATTTTGATACTTTTTTCTCTTGATTTTTGAGAACACTATATTTTAAACCAGAAAATCCAGTTCTATATTAACAACTAAATCCAGTAGCAAGAGATAGAGAAATTCTATTTAAAATGACTAGGCAATATGAAATACTTTGGAGTCTACCTGATGAGAAAATCACAGGAATGATATGAACACAATTACAAGGCACCTTTCATATAAATAAAGTCAGATCTAAAAAAAATGGAACAATAGTCATTGCTCATAAGTAGGCCGAGCTAAAATTTTAAAAATGACAATTTTATCTAAATTAATTTATTTATTCAGTGCCATATCAAAAATTATAGAGCTAAAAAATCAATTGCAAAGTCCATCTTGAAGAATAAGTGGATAAGAATATCAAGGAAATCAATGAAAAAATGCAAAGGAAGGTTACTCAGCCATATCAAAACTCAAAATGTTTTTCAAACCAAGTCATTAAAACATTCTGGTACTAGATAAAACACAGAATAGTAGATCAGAGGTATAGATTAGGCACACATTCAATACACAGTAGTAAATGACTATAGTAATCTAGTGTTTGATAAAACCTCCGATCCAAACTTTTGGGACAAGAACTCAGTATTTGACAAAAGCTGCAGGAAAAACTGGAAAGTAATTCAGTGGGAGGTAGATATAGGCTAAAATCTCACACCATATATTACCTTCAAAATGAATACATGACTTAAATATAATGGGCGATATAAGAAAATTGAGGGAGCATGGAATAGTTTACCTTTTAGATCTAAGGATAGGGAAGAATTTGTGATCAAACAAGATAGAAAACATTACAGTATATAAAATGGATAATGTTAATTACATTAAATTTAAAAGGATTTGTACAAACAAAACCACTGGAAGAAAAGCAGAAAATGGTGAGAAAAAATGTATAACAAGTTTGTCTGATACAAGCCTCATTTCTCAAATGCAGAGAGAAATGAATTAAATTCATAAGAATACAAGTCATTCCTCAATGGACTAGTCAAAGGATATGGACAGGGAGTTTTCAGATGAAATTAAAACTATTAAAATCATATGGACAATGCTCTAAATAGCTATACATTGGAGAAAGAGAAATCAAAACAACTGTGAGGCACTGTTTCACACTTATAAGTTTGACTGATATGACAAATAAAATGATAAGTTTTAGAGGGAATGTGGGAAAACTGGAACACTAATCCACTGTTGATAGAGTTGTGAATTGATTCAACCATTCTGGAGAGCAATTAAAACTATGCCCCAAAGGCTATAAAACTCTGCATACCCTTTGATTCAGTAACAGTACTTTATCCCAGAGGTTTTTAAAAAAAGGAACAGTACCTATATAATTTAAAAAAAATATTTAGAGCAGCTATTGTTGTGTGTTGGCAAAGAATTTGAAATTGAGTGAGTCCATCAATAGGGGAATGGTTAAACAAGTAGTTGTAGTATATGACTATGATAGAATACTAATGTGTTATAAGAAATGATGACCAGGATGCTTTCAGGAAAAAAAAAAACCTGGAAAGACATGAACTGATATAAAGGGAAGTGAGCAGAACCAGGCAAACACTGTACACTGCAACAGCAATATTGTATTATAATCAACTTTTAATGACTTAGCTATTCTCTGCAATACAATAATGTAAGTCAGTTCTGATGTACTACTGATAAAAAATGTCATACACATCCAGAAAAAGAACTAATCAGTCTGAATGGAGATCAAAACATACCTTTTAAAACCTTTTTTTTGGGGGGGGTTTCTTTCACAACATGATTAATATGGAAATGTGTTTTGCATTACTGTACATGTATAACTTCTATCAAATTGCTTCACCTTCTAAATGAGTAGGAAGAAAGGAGACAATTCAAAACTCAACATTTTAAAAAATGCATGCTAAAATTTATATTTATTTGGAAAAAATAAAATACTTGGAAAAAAAGAAAAACCACGCATCTGTTACTATCTACCTATTTGACCTTAGGCAAGACATTTAATGTCTTTACTGGATCAAAGTATGAATCGAGAGCTGGAAGGAACTTTAGAGACCAGCTTGCTCATTCTGTTCATTTCATAGATAAGGAAACTGACGCCCATGTTGTCCCAGGTTATAAAGATAGTAAATGGCAGAAGTGAGATTTGAACTCAGGTTTTCTGACTTCAGATCCATGGCTCTTTATAGTATGCCACATTGCCTTCTTGGTCCATTTCTGAATCTGTTTCCTTATAATATAATAGATAGTCTGGGAAAAGAGAGAAGGGCAGACAGAATTATTAACCTTATGTTTCCTAAATATATCATTTGCATTCCCACTTTTTCTTCTTTGCCCATACTGATCCTTCTGGTTAGAATATACTCCTACCTCAACCTACCCTATACTTACCCATCCTTCAAAGCTTACCTCAAATGCTATGTCCTTAAGGAAACCTAATCTGGTGCTTTCAATTAATGATGATCTTCCACTGTGAATTTTAAAACTATTCCACCCTAATCAGACCATACTTTAGAAGATATGATTTAGCTATTTTCTGATCAATAACAGTAGAGATACTTGGACTAACAGAATCAGGTCTTGGGAACCCTGAATTTCTCCATCCTCCTTAGTTTAACAAGATTAGGAAGGTCTACTCCAAACTCAAGATTTAAATATCTGAGGAGATGGCCTTCAACAGACATGTGCAGAAACAGTGGACAGACCCTTGGGCTGTCCTAAATCAAGCTAAGCTATCAATGGTACAGATGAGATGCAGGAAAGTGACGTAAAACTGTCTATATAAGGCATGTCACTTCCTCTCTCTTCCTCTTTCCCTGGAGAGGTGACTCTGGCCGGCAGCTTGCTAGGTGATCCTACAATCTTGGAGTGGTGGCAATTATTTTGTCTGGGTTTTGCGGTGAGTTTGCCCTGGAGCTGATTTCAGGTTCAGGCATCCTGGCTTAGCCCTTTCCTTTTTGGAGTTCAAGCTGATTCCTTCCTCCTTCATACTCCAAAACCTTATCTCCTAATCTCCCCACTCAGTACTAGCCAGGTTGGGGGGGGGCAACCTACTCCTTTCCTTTTTCCTTCTCCTTAATATCCTCCACTCTCAATTAAATCACCATAAAATTTCCAGCCAACTTGGGTGTTTCGTTAGAATTTTATAAATAAAATCCTTGGTGACCAAAATAATTATTACATTCAGTCTTAACCATAATTTTAACCTTTACACCACAAACTTCATTTTGTTCATACTGCTGGTGTGTTCTTATCGTATTCTACCTTGTAGCATATTTAATTCTGACTGCCATTTCCTTTTATACTGTGAGCTTTGTGATGGCCTTGGCTGTCTTATATTTCTGTTTTCATTTCTCATAGTGCCTGGTAACATAAGAACCATAGCAAGTGCTCATGAACTACTTTTCTGAATGAATGGATGAATTGAGCAAAGGGATTATTTAACTTAAAAATATGTTCATAAGTTTAGAGCTGAAAAAAGCTTCAAAGATCATGCAGTCTTACCCAGTTATTTTATAGATAAGGAAATGGAAGCCCAAAAAGGCAAGCTGACTTGCCCAAAGTCACATGGGTAGTAAGTGGCAGGCTCTGAATTTGAGCCCATTTCCTTTGAGTGCAAATCAAGCATGATTTCTACTATTTAAAATTGGAATTTCATATATTAGTTTTGGAATTTTCTTCATCTCCTTTGGCATTAGATGAAGTTTGATTGTTAGATAAGATCATCTGATAAACTGAATCACTTGAATTATAAAAGCTCAATCTAAAACTAAATGAATGACAAATAAATAATTTATTATAATTAATAAAAATTATTGAGCATTTACTATATACCATCCAAATGCTATGCTAATCACTGGAGATAAAAAAAAACAACAACCAAGGAACTGAAATAGCTCCTGCTTTCAAGGAGCTTACATTCTAATAGAAGACTATACATAAAAAATAGAGGGAAAAGTGGAATTGGTTAGGGTGAGAGCATATGAATATAGCAACATTACTTGGGAAGTGAACAGTGGTCCAGAGAATGAACTAGGAAAAAGAAAAGCTCAATCAAAACTCAGGGCACTAAGTTTAGGAATCCTACTTCCTATGGGAATAGGAAAGGGACAGAGTAAGTGCCTTGAATTGGAGATGGTTGGACAGTATATAGGAAGAAAGGACTAAACTACACAAGATGAAAGCTCACCAAACAGAGAGTAATACCCCCAAGGCTCAGAGTATGATTTCTGCTATGTGGCAGCAAATCCACCATGACTTAAAGCTGGCTGAAATGGAAAATGTTGATTTATTTGTCCAGAATGCCAAATCATTTAGTGATTATTTCAAAGGTCAGAGAGAGAAGTATTTCTTACCCTTGGACTCATAATGGTGGGGAATAGCGTTGCACATTATTTATATCTTATATCAGATTCCTAAACCCTACCACCTCTCTGTCTTCTCAGCTCTCTTACAAAACATCAAGTGAACAAAACAATAAGCAGCTACTCTCTTCTGGGTGCTGCAGTTTCAGCTACTAAAGGAGATTGAATTCTAGTCAGTTAGGGAAAACATATAAAGATTCATAAAGTGCTGGTGACGAAGGAAGGCAATTTTGGTGTGTAAAGTTGGAGAGATGCTATTCTACAGGTCAGTGAATTATTATGCCCTTTTCAGAAGCAATGATAGAATTGATGGGATTTATATTCTCAGCAGTGGAAATAGGTAGTGGAGTATGGAATAGGAGCATGCACAAAGGGCCAGATGGCTGAGATAATTAGCTGAATGATATGGGAAACATGATCTGGGAAAGTTATAGTTGTTTAAGGTGTTTTTACTTTTTTATCCAAGACTAGATTGAGCCAGAGGATCTGACTTTAAAACTAGATATTCCATTTGCTACCTATGTGACCATAGAATGGTTGCTTCATCTCCTCAGTTTCTTCATTTGTAGGATGATGGCATATCAATTTGGATGGATAAAATAGATGCAATGAGCAATATATTATCGGGAAGCATCTTAATGGTATAGTGGATAGATCATCAAGCCTGTAGTCAAAAGGACCTGGGAACAAATCTGACCTCAGATGCTTCCTAGCTGTGTGACACTGGGCAAGTTCACTTAATCCTGATTGCCTAGCCCTTGCCACTCTTCTGTCTTAATTATCCAGAAGGAAAGGATTTTGTAAAAATTACCCTATCTACCCCATTAATCTTTTGTTCTTATTACACAGCCTTGAATGCTGCCTTTGAAGTAAAAAATTCATCTCAGAGCATGTTTAAAAATCAATGTTTAGAATTATTAAGTAAGCATTTAATAAAACATTTATTGAATCAAACAACTTTATTTATTAGGAAAAATTTCTACACCTTTTATATTGAGCAGACATTTTATCTCTTTGTAGTTTTTACCTACTGCTCCTTGTTCTGGCTTTTAGCCCCAAGCAGAGAAATCTCTTTTTTTTTATATATTAGTCCTTCAAATACTTGAAAGGAGCTGTCTTAGGCCCCTTCCATCTTTACTTCTTTAGGTGAAATAGTATCAAATTTTCTTCATCTAATTATCATCTGTCATGATTCCTAGTCCTTTCCCCACTTTGTGTTCCCCTACTGATTATGCTACATTTTTTCAGCATCCTTCTTTACCTCAGCCTATAGCAAAACACAATAATACCTCAGATGAAATTTGATGTGTAGAGTGTGTCTCTATTCTTCTTTTTTTTTGTAAAAGAAGTTCTGCCACTTTTCATTTAGCCTCATATTTAGCTTTCATTCTATTAAAACCCCACAATTTTTTTTTACATGAAAGGTTTCTATCTGTGGCTCCCTGATTCTGTATTTAGGTAATTTATTATTTGAACTAAGAGTAGATATTGACATTTATTCCTATTAAATTTCATTTTGTTAATGCCTTGTTCAGTTTTCTCATTTGCAACAGGACGGCATTTCCTTGTCCAGATAGATGTATGAAATGTCAAACAAAAAAATGTGATTTCAAAATTTTTATGTATACATTATATATAAATATAAATATATTCCCCTATTTACTCTTCTGTTTTTATTTCCTATTTTTTTTCCTAAAGGGTCCAATGGGTCCTGAAGGTAAAGAGGGACTTCCTGGTTCTCAAGGACAGCGGGTAAGTTGAACATCTACTTTTAATTATATCCCTTTCCCACACCCCAACCAGATCCCCACTACGCGTTCCTGGGTTCCTTTTAGGAAGCTGCTCTGTAGAAGAGGAGGTACTTAGAGGAGGGAACATGTGCTTTCCTAGTATCAAGTCTTTAGATCTTTTTTTTCCTTTCTTCTTTTTATTAAAGAATTTAAAATGTTGCCTATGGAAGATATGAATCAGATGTATAATGATATAATGTATTAATGTTATAGAATTCAGTCCCATCACATTGTTATTTCCAGTCCTCATGCAACTAGGGATTTACTCTGCTATTTATAAACTGTACAACCTTCAGCAAGATCAGTTTTATCATTCACTTGGCACTTAATATACATTGCTTTCTACACTATTTATCTTTGTTATGGATCCTGCCTTATAGAGTTATAGAATCCTCAAACAAGAGGATACCTTAAAAATTATCTTTTTATAGATGAGGAAATAGAAACAGAATGAAGATGCAACTTGCTGAAAGGCACACAATGAGTTACTGAGACTTGGTTCCAGGCCACTTGATCTTTCTGCTATACCATTTGCCTCCCTGTTCTGTTTATCCAAATAATTTCTATATCCATCAAGCAATGGTAGGCCATGATATGCTTATTTTCCCCTCGTCTTTATTTGCCCAGTGCCCTTGCACAGAGAAAGGGCTTTGATGAATGCTTGTTGATGCTAGTATTAATAGTTCCTGGACAGGCAGAAGCTATCCAGGTTGTGTGATAGACTTTTTGAAGTTCAAATCAGTCAACAAGTACTTTTGTTTTAAGTGTTCTGAAGGCTTCCTTCCCTTCATAAATAGGAGTCAGTCTAGGGGAACCTGATGCTTTGCAAAATGTGGAGAGAGAAGTACTTCCCAGAATAACTAGAGAGAGTACAAGACTGTGCAGCCAGGTACCAGTCCTGGCTCTGCCTTCAACATAAAGGGATGGCAATGGCAAGCCATTGAAACTCCCCCTAACTTAGTTATTTTAGCCATTCAAAGCAAAATGAAATTGCTTTAAAAACAGACAGTAATGACCATGTGAAGAGCAGAGGAAGGGCAAAGGCTGAAACATAGACAAGAACACATACAAATAAATACAAGATTGTTTATTTCCCTTCAAACCCCAAAGTTTCTTTTAAAAATATCTATTTAACTTCTACTGTGAAAATCTTTGATCTTGGTAAGAATAAATCACATTTTACTTTGTTTTGTTAGTGAGGCATGCAAGTTGGTGTTAACCTATAGTTGAATAACCTTGTTTTCTGTGATATCAGTTGAAGCAGGCATTATGATTTATTAAGGGTGTGCCAACAGGTAATACTAATAAAATAGGTAAAACAAATAGCTTGGGTCCACAATTAAATGATAAAGGAAAAATATCAGAAATAAACTATTTGCTCATGTGGCCATAATTGGACACATGGTTGTAGATAAAAGAATTGTATTATTTTCTGCAGAACATTGACTGAATAGATTATCATTATCACCATTTGTAACTGGCATTAGGGCATGTGAAAACTATCCACAAGCCACTAGACATATCTGTTAATGAGAATACTGGTCTACTTATGTTACAGAGGCTTATCACCAGGTTGTGGCCAGGGGATAATGAGCTTTTTAGTTATAGAGACATCTAAAAACTATTTGCCAAGTTCATGGAACTCAAGTTAAGATCCTTTGATCTAGTTTAACTCTCATTTGAAATAGAAATATCCTCTGCAGCACCCTGAGCTTCTGGCTATCCAACCTCAGTTAGATGACCTCTGGTGACAACAGTTACACAGTAGCCCATTCCTCCTTTGATAGTTCTAATACAATTTCTATTCTACACACTAAAAATTCTTTCCCACCTAGCACAGAAAGGCAGCTTGTGCTGAACAGCTTGACTACAACAGACCTGGAGATTTTAGTGGACTGCAAACTTGATATCAATATGGCAGCTATGAAAGTTAATGCAATCTGAAGAAGAGGTATAGGAAGAATAATTTCACTATCCTGGAAAGACTCCATTTGGACTATTGTATTCTGCTTTGTACTCTGAAATAATAAGTTGGTATACTGAGGTTTATTTGATTCCTCAGTACCCTCAGTGAAGTAAGGCTGATAGCCACATTGGGACCAGTTCGCTGTAAGGCCTCCAAGACAGTGTTGGTAAAAACAGGAAATAGGGATTTATTTTATAATAAACAAAAGAGTAGGAAGGGAGGATTAAGGAACAGGAGTTTCCTAGCTCTAAGAAAATCTCACTAGCCTCCCCCTTCTAAAATTCCCTCGCAGGAATTGCTTCTTTTGCTTGACACTCCCTAAACCCTGGCCTGTCTCTGGCTAAGATTCCCCAAACCTCACTATCTACACCTGAATCTAATTAATCTAAATAATTAATTAATCTAATTAAGCAGGTTGGCTTATAAAATGAAACACTTCTCCAAATATAATCAGAACTGAACTCTTGATGGCTGGGCCAGCTGGGCCAGGCCTGAGTTTGGCCTCAGGCCTTCACCAGCACTCTTTGGATCAGATCAGGCTCTCTGTTACATAGATCTTTTTGAGTTTTTCTTCTCAGTAAGGACAATACTTCTCAGCAGACAGTAACATTTTACTTTCAGTTCAATATAACTTTTTTTCCAGCAGGAACAACAGAGATAAGATATCTTAACTCTCTTCAGCTTCTGGGACAGGAAGCCAAGACCTCCACTCAGCTTAAGAGACAGGAAGCCAAGAGCCCTCAGGAGCAGTTAGTGTCCCCTCAAATCCCCTCTCTAAGCTCCAGAATTCCTTGTCATTTGGTTCCTGGTATGTGGCTAGCTCTTCTGCAAAACCTTTTCCTTATTAATATTCCCCTTCATTTTTCTCTCTCTCCTTCCTACAACTCCAAGGAAGGAAATTAGGAAGGAAATTGATAACTCATGGCTATAGGATTATAGTTTCTTTGATTAAGAGCTGGAAGGGGCCATAGAGGCCATCTTCCTCATGTTAACAGATGATGTAATTTATCTACCACCAAATCAAATGCAAGGTGCTCAGGAGCACTCAGGTCCTCTGACATTAACTCCCATTTTTTTGTTTTCTTTCCTATTGTGTACTTGTTCTCTGGAACACATATTTTAAAATTAATTTTTTAACAAAGCTAGAACTTAGTGGTAATGCCTAGGATGTAAAAATTAAATTAGTATCTAGTAATAAAAATATTATATATTTTATGAGTTTTATTAATGATTATTAGAAATCAAGGATACAAAATAAAACCACCTGCCCAAGGCTGATTAGCCCATTCAAAGTCCCCGAGCTTAATTTACCACTATAGTTTCTACATCTTGCAAAGGAAGGGAAGAAAGAGTATGGGAGGTGTTACTGCCAGTTAAATACAAATTGTGATCTTGCCTACATGGAGACTCAGGTGAGATTATAGGGAATTCTGGGAAATACCAAGGACTTCTGGGGATTGAAGTCTAGGATTCAAAATTTCCATTTATACAAGGACCCAGTTGAAGTCTCCTTTGTAATAGACAAGAACTGGTAAACAAAACATACCAAGACATTGATGATGCCCGATAACACATATCTCATTCTATACTTATAATCCATTACTAACTTGTCAAGAGGAATGACATGTTTGCATTCACTGAAACAGAATTCCAAGGGTTTTTTTCTGTTGCTTTTATTTAAATAAAGGATTGTGTAAATTTCTCTCTTTATTCAGTTTATTTCACTCAAAACACATCTTAAACACATCAGCTGACTCTGATTTCATTTCCCTTGTCTAGTTCTAGGAGACAATTATAGACTTAGAAAAATAAGGCCCACAGTTTGAGGATATCTCCTACACCCAATGCAGAAGATGCTTCAGATTTTTCTTCCTTCACCTCCCCATAGTGGTGAACAGAATGTAGAACATTTAGCATGGGCCATCCTTTGATGACTGTGAGAGGAAGGAACTGAGTCTTATAATTTTCCAGAGAATCCAAGGATACTGATTTATATTCTATAGGAGGAGAGAATTGAAGAAGAAGCATAAAAGTTTTCACTGATGCCTCAAACTGTGAATACAAGTATGTCTCTCCAAGGACAGACTGAGGGGAGATCAGGGCTGTAATCATGACCTCATCTCTCTCTACATTATCTCCCCTGGTGATTCCAATCCTCTCCTACAGTAAATACTAATCAATGTGCAGGATGAGCCAAGAGAATTGTTACAGAAAGAGATCATCTACATGCTATGATTTACAAGTAGTAAAAGGTCCTGAAATTCTTCTCTTATCCTCTTCACGCCCTAGCTGAGGTCCCTTCAGCTTTGAATCTGTGATCCTTTGATTAACAGTTAGCGATTTGGGTAATGTTAATTGATACCTTTGAAGACACATAAACTTAATTTTCTGAATGATGGAAGTAGAAGGTAAACTATTGTTTTGGTAGATGCAGCATGTAAAGTCGGAAGTGTTTTGGTTTGGTGGTTAGAGGCTCTGGATTTGAATCTCAACTTTGGAAATTATTTTTTTAACTACAGCAAACTACTTTTTATCTTGGTCTCAGCTTCATCATATGTAGATGAAAGGATTGGTTCATTTCTGAGGTCCTTTCCATCATTAAATCTATGAACCTATGATCACCAGTCTGAAATGGACATGACATTCCTACCATTAGGAATTACTTTTTAATTACTTCTTCATTACTTTGAACTAACAAAACAATATGAGACTCCTTGCCTACACAACCCATGCTTAGTTTAAAATATTTTCTCTCATCTCAAATATTCTTAAATAGTTTGGCCTGGTGGCCTATTCACTCTCATCAGTTGCTCCCAATTACTATATATATTTATATATATATCCCTAACTCTAATAATTTGGGCTAATTGAAAGAAAGCATTATACTTATGCATTTATGTATATACATGTGCACACACATGTAGAGAAAGGTATATACAATATAGAGGCAGCTATATATGTATATATATATATATATATATATATGGGGGGTAGTATAAAAGAGGGAATCTGCAATGCATGCAAAGGACATCATCTGTCAATCAAAAGGTAATATTCCATTTGGAATATTCCCAGGAAAAGACAGTTGGAGCCAAGCCAGGCTGAACAGGGCTGAATTTACTTTTGACCTAGGCCGAGAGACTGAATTTACTTCTGACCTAAGCTGAGAAACCTTTTTGGCTTCTGGAGCAGAGGGAGAAATTTTTGAACTAACTTTATCTGTTTGTGGTTGATGGTGAAGACCCTGAATCTTTTGCTGCCTGACTGATATTTGTCTGGCTGGTTAAAAGAAGAAAGAAGAAAAATAATTGTCCTCCAAACTCTCTAACTGTCCCTGCTAGTGACAGAACTGCCATTTCCCCAATATCATTCAAACCAAGGCTCCTTGTATAGACTAGGGAATACCCCATCCCTCTTACCTCATCTTCTATCCTTGTCCTGTCTTCCCCAATAAACCCCTTACTTGAGAAATTAAGAGAAAAGAGTACCTTCTTTAAATCTCAAAGTACACTCTGGGAAGGTGGGAGGAGGGGCAAAAGCTGAAAGGCTTTTGAAGAGGGAGGTGAAGGCTGGAGGGTAGAAAAAATCTTGATCCATTAGCCATCTAGTATTGATCAATAGACACCCTCAGAAGTATCTCTCTATCTCAGTGTATCCCCTCTATTACAACATTATCACTTTATTACAATAGACACCCTCTGGAGTATCTCTATCAGAGGTATCTCCTTTATTATGGTAGGTGTAAAAAAGTTTTACATATATATGCTATATACTCTTTGTCTCTAAAATTCACACACACACACACATACACACACACCCTTTTAATGCAGAGTATTTCCTCAAGGAGCCTAAATTATACTGGTTGGCAGGAGAAAATGCCTAGAGAATAAAGTGAAAGGTAGTCATTGATGAGGAGGACATCATGCTGAGACTTCTAGGGATAGTTGAGGTAGGAATAAACACTTTCAGCTGGGAGTAGAGGGAAGGATAGGATAAATGAACAATAATATTAAAAGGGCCATTCCTTATTTCAGGCTGGCAATCATACACTCATAGATTTGAAGTGGAAAAGTTCCTCAACAACATTTAGATTCTAGGCTCACCATTTATCTACATATGAAGTCACAACTGAGACTCAGGATAAAAATAGATAATATGTCTAAATACACACAAGTAACATATAGAAGTTGGCCTTTAAATCTAGGTTCCTTTAAACCCAAACCAAAATATTTTCCTCTGTACATGTTGCCTCTCCCCAAATAAGAGATGGTTAAGTAGACCATGCCCTCTCCATTATTCAGATAATTACAGTTGCATATTGCCCTTATATTCATATGTAGATAGATAGATAGATAGATACATACATACATACACACATACATACATACATAGTAGATAGACAGAAAGACAGATAAATTGATGGCAAGATAGATGGAGGGATGGATAGATAGATGGATGGATAGATATGTAGATAGATAGATAGATAGATAGATAGATAGATAGATAGATAGATAGACAGACAGACAGATAGATGGACAGCTAGATAGATATCCCTGCCCCATGAATAATAATGACAAGTATACAGCGGCTAGGAGAGTGAGTGGCCATGACTTTATGATTTCCTGACATCCAGTTCCATTTCTGTCTGGACTCTTCCTTTGGCCTCTGCTTTATAAATGAATGGGAGCATCCATGATGTTAGGAGTCTATTTTGCCACTATTCCACTTTCCCTCTCTATTTTGATAAGGCTCTTTAAGGGACTTTCTTGTGATTGTAAAATAAACTGTGGTCCTCATGCTCTTATTTTCCAAGAGCAGTGTCATGAACCTCTGAGACTGTCTCATACTGAGAAGATGCCTCAGTAACCTACAAGTAGCCCCTAGAGAAGGGAGAGGGGCTCATTCGAGGGGCTTGGGATGTAGATTTCTATGTCCCTTCTCACTCTTATCAAACAGGGTAGCTCTTCTTGCTAAGTTCCCCTGCTCTTCTTATCATGGATAATAGATTATCTAATCCAGTCAACCTGCCTTTCTTTCTTCCTCTACCCTAAAATTTTAGCTGACTGAGTCTTGGCTTTCTTCCAAGTGACTCCAAGTGCTATTGTATATAGTAGGTATTGAATAAATGCTCAATTTAATACTTAATAGCAATTTGTAAGTATAAAACACTTTAAATTTATTATCTTCCTTAATAATACCAGTTCACATTAGATAATGCCTGAACGTTATATCATCACGTATTTCCTTGACATTTCAAGATTTGCAAAGCACTTTATTCACAACAGATTATCATGCTCATTTTGTGGTATAGGAAAACTGAGGCTCAGAGAAGTTAACTCATTTTCATGGCTATAAAGCTCATGAATATCAGAGTCAGATTTTAACTTGGGTCTCCTAACTACAAACCTAGTATTCTTTCCATTCTAATGAACTTGATTATAAAGTAATAAACCTATAAAATCTTCTAATCTTATACCACATTAGGTAAAGTGATTCCAGTACATGATTATCTTGGTAGGTTCTTCTAACATCTCTGAGAAAGAGATGTAGTTTATGTTCCTAAACTCATTTTACAGATAAGGAAACAGGCTCAAAAATGACATACAAGATTGCAAAATTGATAAGTCCAGAATGAGGACCCAAAAATAGTCTCAGACTCCTAAAATAGTTGAAAGAAAACTTCAAGGTCATGAAAGCCATTCCATACTTGAATAGGAATTGCTCCTATTCTATTATGGATAAATAGTTAACAAGCCTTACCTGAGGGTACCTATTCTGAAATTGTGTATGAAAGCCAAATACCAACATGTTATTAGTTGCTACTTTTATAAATACCTATTTCTGTAATTCACATAATCTTCTCAGCTTATATTGCTGCATTTAGAATTGGACCATTGCAAGCATTAATTTTCATAGTAGTTAATTGGGTGGAAAAATACAGTTTATAGAAATTTGCCACACAGCTATTATCTGAAATTATAACAGAAAAAAAGCATTAAACATTATTAATGCAAAAGGCGTGAATATCAAAAACACAGCTTCTTTTCCATTTAGTTTAAATGTTTCCTTTTCTACATGGAGCCTAGAATAGCTAAGTGAATTAGCCAAGGTGAAGCATTAGAAATAAGAACCTTGAAGTCTTCGGCCTCCAAGTCCAATATCCTTGCCACAACACCATGCTGATTCTATAAATGAGAAATCATCTTTATTAATTAATTCAGAACTTAAAATGATTGCTCCCTGATCCTTTTGCAGGGGGCCCCAAACTTTTTACACAGGGGGCCAGTTCACTGTCCCTCAGACTGTTGGAGGGCCGGACTATAAAATCCTAACTTTAACCCTAACCCTAAGCAGGCAGCAGTATACACAGTGTGGAATCCCCTCCCCGTGATCGCCGCTCACCATGCTGACATCTTCCATTGTGCAGCCACATAATCCTTTGCATGGTGCATTATGTCACTGGAAAGTAGTACTGTACATGAGTGACACCTCTCTTTGTGGCACCACCACATGCAATACTCCTCTCACTGACCACCAGTGAAAGAGGTGCCCCTTCCCAAAGTGCAATGGGGGCCACATACATAGCCTCAGGGGGCCTCTTGTGGCCTGGGGGCCATGGTTTGGGGATCCTTGCTTTAGGGTCTGGAACTAATATTTTATCCCTATATGTGATTCCTTGCTAGAGATGGTTCATAGGTTTAATTATTGGCCTTGTTTTTAAAGCTCACTATGGGAAATTGGGGCAATTATCTTTGTCTTTGAGACTTACACTATTAGAAATCAATTCAAAGAAGGAGCTGGTTAGACAGAAGGTGATAAACTCTTCAGTAAATTATGGGAAAAGATGTTAGACTGAAAGAACAGTAAAACTGAAGCAATTTCCTTTCTTGAAGGAGTTTGACATATTGGAAAGGACACTAGATTTAGAATTTGAGGGCCTGGTTTTGAATACTGACACTTGCCAGCTTTGAGTCCACTGATAAATACAGAATCTTAGTTGGAAGGCACTCTAAGAGACAAATCCAATCCATACTTGAAAAGGAGTTCCCTCTATAGCAGTGAGAATACATGGTCGTCCAGCATTGCTTGATGTGGTACAGATGTTAAAGTCCTATACTTGAGCTTAAAAAAAGAAGAAAAAAAAAAACAGTGGAACTTCCTGATTAGCTGATGTCATCTCCATTTCTCCTCCTCGACTCTTCCTCTGGCTTCTTCCTCATCATTGAATGGGAACATCCATAGTGTTAGGAATCTATTCAAAGACAGGGTATTCACTACTTTTTGAAGTAGCCTATTTTACTTTTAGATAGTTTTTGTGTGTTTTTTTTAAATCCTATCTTCTTAAAGTCAATACAAAGTATTGGTTCTAAGGAAGAAAAATGACAAGGGCTAGACATTTGGTTTAAGTAACTTGCCCAGCATCACAAAGCAAGGATGTATCTGGGTTCAGATCTGAATCAAACACCTCCCATCTCCAGGCCTGCCTCTCTATTCAGTTTGCCCTCTAGTTGCTCCTAAATCTAGTTGTTAGAAAGTTTTTGCTTATTTTAAGCCTGTTTCTAGAGCTTCAACTTGTTGCTTCTATTTTTAACTTCTGGGGACAAGAACATGTCTGTTGCCTCTTTCACATAGTAGGTTAAGATATTTGTTGTCTTATCTAATATTTCTCATTGAAAACTAAACATTCCCAATTTCATCAACTAGTTCTCAAGTATCATAGTCACTAGTATTCTCACTCACTACCTTGGTCCTCTTCTTCATAAAGTGTACTGTCTACAATAAAACACTAACATACTTGTGGTCTAAACAAAGCAGAAGAGAATGGGATTTTTTCTTCCTATTCTTGGAAACTATGCCTCTCTTATTGCAGTCAAAGATTGCATCTGGCTTTTTTTTTGGCATAATTGACTCATATTAAATTTGAAATCAACTAAAAGCTTGGGGCCCTTTTCCCCCATGAACCATTGTATATTCACCTTTCCCTTCGTTCCATCATTGTGAAGGTGATTAAAAAAAAAATCCCAAGTGTAGGACTTTCACATCATCCCTACTATAAGTCATCTTCTTAGATTTAAGTCATCATTCTAACCTGTCAAGATCTTTTTGAATCCTCCTGATTCTATCATCTAATGAATTTGTTACTCTTCCTGCCAGCTTCATGTCATCTGACAATCAGACAAGTATTCCAGCTGTCTTCATCCAAGACATTGAAAAAATGTCAAACAGCACAGGGCCAAGGATGTATTCCTAGAGATCTCTCTCTCTCCCCACTGACATTATTAATGCCTAATCTCTGAGTTTGACCATTCAACCAGTCAATATTGACCTTACTATAATATCTTCTAGCTGATGACCATTTGTCTTGTCTACAAGGACATATAAATAACTTTGTCAAAAGCTGTGCCGATATCCAGGTTCATAATATCTAGACAATCCTCTGATCAACTAGCCTAGACACTCTCTCAAAAAGGAAATGGGATTTAACTGGTATGTCTTAGTCTTGATGTTGCCCTGCTGGATCTTTGTGGGAATCTAGAGTCAAAAAAAAAAAAAAACCAATATGAAACAGGATAACATAAGCAAAGATTTAGCATTATAAAGATCTTTAGAGGCCATCTAGTTTAAGCCTTTCATTTTATAAGTGAAGACCTGAAGGACAGAGAAGTTAAACAACATGCTTAAGGTTATATTGGTAATAGTATTGCTAGGAATCTAAATAATCACTCTCATTCCCAAACCAGTGCTCTTTTCATGGTACCATGCTTTCTTGTGGGATATGTTGCTAGGAAATGTTACAGACAGAATCTTTTTATTTTAATTGAAAATCTTTATTTAATTAATTAATTTAGAATATTTTCCATGGTCACATGATTCATGTTCTTTCCCTCCCCTATCCCCCCACCCATAGCTGATGAGCAATTCCAATGGGTTTTAATTTTGTGTCAGAGATGGAATCTTAAATTCAAGACTCATCCCAAGTACTATAATCCATATTATTTTTCTAAACAGACTTCCATGCTTCATTCTATAGCTTGTCATCTTCTCTACAGAGCCCTTAAATGTTATTTTGACACCTTTCTGATATCCCATAAAGCACATTTTATATTTTTTCTTAGTATGAACTCAGTTTCATAATTTAATTAATACATATTCTTTTGTATGACTTGGTTTCATGTGTTAAATTAATCTCGTTTCCCACCAAATATCATATGTTTTTTAAAGACAAGGATTTTGTAATATGTTTTTATATCCCTAGACTCTCCATCATTGTACTGTAGGAGTCACTCAATAAATCTTGGCTAAATAAAAATTGATTTTGAAAAGCCAGCATAATTCCTAAAAATATAGCACAGGAATGTCTCCCACCACTATTCTTTTAAATATACTAGGGCAACAATAAGGGATTTCCATTAGAATTTTGGATATTTGCAATTTAAGAAGTGTTTTTAGCTTCTCATTTTTTCAAAGCTATTTTGAAGATTGTTGGTTATCTATTTTCCAAATACAAATAGCCTATTTGAAATAAATGGAAAGTAGATTTTCTTTTCTCTAGTGTGATTTTGCAAAAGTAAATTGGCTTAAAACTCATGGTTTTGTAAATGGCTTTCTTACTGTCACTGGTTATTCATGAAGCACAAAATTGAGAAGGTGGTTTGGAAGAGAATTCTCTATAGATTAGTAAAAGAGTAGTTAGTGTTTTGCCGAAAGAGCATGGGTTGTGGAATAAGACTTGATATTCTTGCTGTGCTTATTTGGGCAAATCATTTTCCTTGTCTTTGATCTCCATATTTTATGAATGAATAAATATTCATTCATAAAATATGGAAGAGGGGTTAAACATTATTATCTTCGGTTGTAGTTTTAGAACCAAAAGATTCCCTCCAAGATTCATTATTCTATGTTCTAAGGTCACTTTCATTTTTAACATTCTATGCACATTATTCCAGCTTACAGCATTGTAAGGTACCTCAGGTGTAACGTGTTTTCAGTGAGGCAGATTTTCTGGGGTCTAACCATATTCAAGTATTGATTCAATGATCTATAATAACTATACACAAAATGCTAGGAACTATACTAAGTACTGTCGATGCCAATAAAAAGAATGAAACTTTTTACTCACAAGAAGTTTACATTTTAATAAGAGGACAAATACTTATAAAATATATGTGCAGCCTAAGTAGAAAGTTAATAAATAAAAACATATACAAAGTTGTTTAATATTATTTATTTTGAGGATGTTGATTGAAACCAATTTTAAGTTCTAAGCTTATTTTCTTCATCTCCTAACCAGTATGTTTCCAAGCTACTATCCATTCCTTCATTCTATATCATTGTTTCTTCTCCCCTCCACCCCAAAAACATTGCCAGTACATATCAAACACTGTTATCATTATATATATTTTGTTTTTAATATATTTTATCAATATATTTAGTTTCAATTTTACCCTGAATCCATCCCCTCTCCGTCTCAGAAAAGCTACCCCTTAGAGTACACCATCTTTAAAAAAAAAAGAAGAAAGGAAGAGAAAAACCATAAGCAAATCTCATCAATATATTGGCAAAATCTGATGCAATATACAAGTTCCACACCAATGGAACTCCTTTTGTAAGGAAGCAAGAGGAGTTGCCTTCTTATCTTCTTTGTTTTTTATATTTCCATAATATTATTTTTTGGTGTTGTATGCTAATCATTCTTTACATTCACACTATTGTGTATATTGTTTTGCTGATTGTTTACTTGTTTGTCATTATTTCATTTATTTCCATACTTTTCTATATTCATCACATCCATCATTTCTTACAGCATAGTAATATCGCATTACATTCATATAATATAGCTTGTTTAGTCATTTCCCAATGGATGGGCATCTACTTTCTTTCCAGTTCTTTGCTCCACAAAAAGTGCTGCCATAAATACATATGCATATTTAGAATCTTTCTTTTTATTAGTGATTTCCTTAGGGTATATGCCAGACAGTGAAAATCTATGTGTTAAAATAGGCATTTTAGTCACTTTATTTGCAAGGCATTCTTTTTAGTAAAATATTTCTAGGTGTGAAGGGGGTGGAGAGGAGAGAAAAAGAGAGAGAATGGAGAGAGAGAGATAGAGAAAAAGACCAAAAGAATGAGAGAAAAGGAGAGAGACAGAGTCAGAGACAGAGAGAGAGAGAGAGAGAGAGAGAGAGAGAGAGAGAGAGAGAGAGAGAGAGAGAGAGAGAGAGAGAGAGAGAGAGAAATCATAGCAAAAAGTTAGATTATCCTTTGGTTTTGATTATTACCTCAACTCCTTTGCTTCTTTCAATTTGTGGGAAGAACAGGAACAATCAAATTTGTGATTCATTCACTGCCTTGTCAAATTGACCTAGGGGAGAGCAAAACAACATAACACATAAGTGTATTCATTTGTGTATGCATGTATGTATGTATGTCACAGAAATGCACAAAAGTTTTCGATGCTCCTTGACTATAATATAATAAATTATAATAAATGTATAAACTATATAATAATTATATAATAAATTAATAAACATAATACATTATTATAAATAAAATCCCTCCTCCAATATGGCATTCAAATTCTTCCACAGTCCTTAGCCACCTGCTCATTTTAGCCTTACATCTTCTTTTTCCTTCCTTTCTCTTCTACGATTCAACTGAAATGGATAACTCAGTTCTGCCCAAGTATGTCCCACTATGTAGAAAATTTGTTATCTCCATATGTTTTCTTAGGTCTTTTCTTATATTATAAATGGCCTCACTGTCTCTTTTTACATATTAAATTCACACTCATTCTTGAAGACCAATAAAACTGCTACACATTCTAGGAATTTTTTAAATCCGCCATCTATTGGCAATGATGATGACTCCTCCTCATATCTCAGAGAGCATTTTGCTGGCACCTCTCTAATATGCTTACCATGTATATTGTAATCATTTGTGTTTGTGTTTTAAACCTATACTAATTGTTCAACTCCATGATGGTGGAAATATCTTATCTATTTTTTAATTTAAATTCTCATGTTTTACTCTGAACTATAACAACAAAAAGATCATTAACATATATACAGCAAGATACAAAAAGAGTATTCTATATAAAATTATGTATCCCATTTCATATTATTACCTTTTTTACTATAGCAAATAAATTTTACACATTACTTGTAAGAATGCCCCTCTTTCCATTTCCTACTGACCTTCCTGGGTTTCTTCTCTGTATTTAAAAATATTTCAGAAGAGTTACAGTTAGGTGGCTGTTAGATTGAGAGAAGGAAGGATTGAGAGATGGAAAGTCCTGGGTTCAAATCAGACCTTAGATACTTCCTACTTGTGTGTCCCTGGACAAGTCACTTGACCCCCATTACCTAACCCTTACTATTCTTCTGCTTTGGAACCCATACATAGTATTCATTCAAAGATATGAGTATGCATGTATTAGGTATATATTTTCAGATTAAAGGGTCTTCAAATCTCAGAGAACATCTAGTTTTACTAGAAAATGAACAAGAGTTCCCTATCATATATGAAAAGTGGTTCCCTGGTCTTTTCTGGAAGATATATAGTAAAAAGAAACCCACTACTTCCCAATGTAACCCATTCTACTTTACGTCAATCTTAAACCTGCCTCTATAAAATTCCCTTTTGTGTTGGATAGATGTAAAGAAACATGGAAAATTATTTTAAAATAAAAATTTTTAAAAAGAATAAATGTCATGAAATGGATCATATGCATATATATTGTATATTGCCTTTGTTGCCCAAAGTGGTGATTCAGTCTGACATATTAGAAAGGCAGCCTCTTAGTCTCCTATACATTTCATGGTTGCTGGATGGTCAGTCTATTAGGGTCAAAGTCTAAAAGCCTCCTAGAAGCTATATGTCACATGGGAAGTTATATGGAAAACCAGTTTCTCTGCTGCAATCCACGTGTATGTGTAGTTTGTTTGCCAGCTCGGTGTTAAGGGGCCCTTCTCTGCCTTCTTCTCTTCCTCTTCCAGATGGTAAAAGCTTCACTTAGATTAATATCTAATGTTTGAGTTATTCCACACAACAGCTTTGCAGTGTTGCATGTTAGAACTCCCCAGGTGTTTGGAAGGAACTGGGTTTAGCACTAACAGTTTGAAATGATCCTGTCTATCACTGAGAGACTCAGAACAAGAAGGAGGAAGAGGGAACAAATGGTGCACATTAGAATCATTTATATAAGGCATTACTGAACATCAGAATCATAGAGTTAAAAGAGAGAACTCTTTCTCTTGAAAGAGTTGAGTCGTTGAGGTCATGTTGCCCAACTTTTTCCTCAATGTGAATTTTTCTACAATTTAACCAGCAAGTACCATCTGCATTTTCCCTAAATTCCTGCAGTGATGGGGGAAACCATTGACCTCTGAAGCAACCCATTCCCTTATTGGCCATCTCTTATTATTAGGATATTTCTACATCTGGGGCGCCATTACATCTGATTGCCCACGTTCTATTGCCTCTTGCATAGGTCCCTTGAAGAGAACAGATAAGTCAAAGATTGTTATATTAAGGTCTCATTTTTCCTCTACTTTGGAAACATAGGAATAATAACCCAGAAGCTAAGGCTAGATTTACTTTTTATAGAACAACTACAGGAAGTTTCTGGTGGCAGACATGATGCTTCTCAAGGGCATTTGATATTACTATTGCTTTCCTGTCTTACATATTAGTTACCACATAATCCTGCTTGTGATAATGTAGGATCATACTTTTAGAGGTGAAAGTTACTTTGGATATCATCTAGTCCATCCCTTTCATTTTATAGATAAGGAAATTGAGGTTTAGAGATAAAGTAGTAGAATAAGAAGAGGAATTGTGATTTAAATCCAGTTCTCCAACTGCTGATCCAAACCTTATAGGATAATAGATTTAGCTCTAAAACAGACTTGAATGGCCTTTGAGGATAATCGCATTATTTTATAGATGCGGAAACAGGGGCATAGAGGATTAATAATTTGCCAAGGGTCATACTGCTAGCCAGTGTCTCAGGCAGATTTTGAAACCAGAACTTTTTGACTTAAAGTCTAGTGAATCATGTATAAATGCACAATTTCACATTGCTCTTTGTGCTATATCACGTTGCCTTTTCCAGTGTTAAGCTGGAAGTCAAAACTTTTAGTAACTTCCACCTCGTTGTTGCTGGTTCTGCCATCTGGAGCTGTACAGAGTATGCCTCTTCCTGATAATAGCCATACTTGAAGATGGAAACAATGACCCAGTAATATTTCTCTTCTGTAGGCAAATATTCAGATTATCTTTATATGACATCATTCAAATCTATTTACCATTTTGTTTATTTTTCTCTTGATATCCAAAATTTCCCCCCTGAACTTCTTTAGGTGTAACTAGGCTTGGGCATAGAACTATAGATGTGATCCAACTAGGGCAAAGTACAAAAGGAACATGATATTCCTCATTTTGGATACCACATAGCTCAGAGTCTGCAGTTTTGGCCATTGAATCACATGGTTAAAATACTTTGATTATGTCTTTCACTAAACTCTACTGGTATTTTAACCTAAAAAGCCTTCTATCCTTACCTTTTTCATCCATAGTAATGTAATTGATTTTTTAAACCCAGGCACAGGACTTACATTTATAAATAGTAAATTTCTTCTTTTGAGATTTGGCCTATTGCTCTAACTTGATGTAATTTAATTTTGTTTGGTTTGGTTTAATTGGATTCCAAGTCTGTCATCTGGCATATTAGCTTTCTCTGCCAGCTTAGTGTCAGATAAAAATTTGCTAAGCATACCTTCATCAGATTCATTATTTTCATCTAGTATGGCACCAAAACCAAATAAATAAATCCAATAAAAAGTATTGTATCTATTATAGGAAAGGCATTTGCCCTGGCTTTGAAAGGATATGAAAAATAGTTTCTGTACTTAAAGCTTAGAGAAAAGGAATTTATGCTTTGTGGTGGTTACAGAGATGATAGTGGACTGCTGGACTTGGGAGCTAGAAAATCCAAGGATGTGAGCCTCAGATCCAAATCTTTCCTCATATACGAATTAAATATGTGACATTAGGCAAATCACTAGATCTGCCTTATCCTTAGTTTCCTCATTGGCAAAGAAACGAAAATAATGGCACTTTTGGCATAAGGTTGTGAGGACTGAGTAACATAAGAGATATAAAGATCTTTGGAAAACTTAAAACACTATATAGATGCTAGTTATTAATGATGATAATTATTAATATAATTATGCAAATAGATTATCATGACATCTTGATTTTCGAAGTGAGAGAACACAACTATAGGTGTAAGGAAAGATTTCCTATAAGAGATAATATATGAGCTGAGATATCAAAGAAACTAAGGATTCTAAGAAATGAAGATGAGGAAGAAGTCCTTCTAAGGGAAAAGGTTTAGCCTTTACAAAGGCTATTTAGGTAAAAAGAAAGAATACTAAGTTAGAGAACAACCAGGAGCCCTAGTTGAACCTACAGTCTTTTTAATGTAGACTGGAGCCATGGCATACTAAGGGATTTGTATTTTAGACTAGGCAAACTAGGGAGCCATTGAAAGTCCTTAAAGCATGCACAATTGTCAGGTTTGCACTTTAGAAAGGTTAGTTGACCATCATGAGTATAGATTTGCATAGGGGAAGACTAGAGGATGAGAGGTCCATTAGACTACTGCTATATTATTAGTAATAATAACTAATACTTATAGAACATAATTATATATTTATAAATTATATATAATATATTAATATATAAAATTATAACTATGAGAATCAACAACTAGTATTTATGTAATACATTACAAAGTGCCTCACAAATATTATCACATTTGGTCCTCATAAGAACACTGGGAGGTTGGGTCCTATTATTATCCTCATTCTACATAGAGGAAATTGTTAGATTTAAAATAGTTTTGAGCATTAAATAGTTGTAGATAAGAGAGTGGGAGCCATAAACTGTGATAATTAAAATGTTTGGGAGCAAGGGAAATATATAACAATTATGACCACTGAAATATGTTTTCTACTGTGTCTTGGTTTTATATAAATATAAGATGGTCTCCAAGGAATATATTCCCAATTTATGAATATGCCCAAGCCAACTGGGTTTTATAGAGAAATTTAATTTATAATACACTGATTAATCAATAGAAAAAAAGAGAAAGTAAGAAAGGAATAAGAATGAAGGGCCTCAAGCCAATAAGGCCTAGACCTCAGTCCTAAGAGATAAATCAGTCAGTTGGTTTTATCACTCACCCAAGATCTCTCTAGGTAAGGCTTCTCATGCCAACCTCAGGCTCTACCTTAAAGAGAGCCTCCTTTCAAGAAATGTTCCAGAGAATTCTCCTCCTGACTCCTCCTGAGTTCTCCTTCCACAGCCTCCTTCAAGACCTCTCCAGGAGCTCTCCCTCCAGGACCTCTCTCCTCTCAGACCTCCTTCAGAGCATCAACCTCCCCCTCCTTCAGTCCTCAGACTCCACTCTCTTTAAGCAAACAATCTAAGTTCCCTCCCCTCAGTTCTCACATCTACCAATCACTGTCAATGTCTCCCCTGTGCCAATGGTGGCTCTAGCTTAACCCAGGACCGCCCAGAGGTCTGTCCTTTTTGCATATGTCTGTTGAAGGTCATATTCTCAAATAATTAAATCTTGATCTTTGCTGAAGCCCTTCCTAAATCCTGTTACTCTGAGTAGGGTGGGAATTGTAGTTTCCAAGACCTGGTTCTGTCATTCCAAGTATCTCTATTGTATCATTTCTAAAATCAATCATGACTCAAAGAACTTCCTGTTCTATGCTTAAGCATAGGTCAAAGCCCTTTCCATTGTTTAGCAAAAGGTTTCTGTCCTAAAGTAGTCTTAAGTAGGGAGGAGAAGGATCCTCCCATGCCAAGGAGTTTCATATTCCAATAGAGTTCTTACTATCAGTAGGAAATTTTTTTAAGTATGAAATTTCCCAATGGGGAAATTTCCAACATTCATAAGTCTAAGAAATTTTAAGGTTTACAAAATGAAGGCATGAAGAGGTTGAGTAACTTTACCCACATCACCCATCTAATAAGTGTCTAGGCTGAATTTGAACTCAGATTTTCTCAATTCAAGGTCTAGCTTTCTGTTCATAAAACCTAGAAAATTATTCCACATTTTGATAGACCATTTTAAAGCATCGAACACTTAGTTGATTCAGATTCTTCTGCCAGGTAATTGGGAGGATAGAGAAGTAATTCACATTGCAGAAACTATCTCCATGAGGCTTACAGTGCTCCCCTGGACCACAAAGCTACCCAATGTTGATGAGGATTCATGTGAGTTGTGAATGCATGACTGGAGAAAAGAAGATGGAAGTGAGAAATGTTTTGGAGGTTGAGTCAACATTACAATTGACTGGCTATTGGAGTTGCTGATATTGAGAACCAGAATGGGTAGAAGAATGGTGGTGTCTTTTTTTGGAAAGAGGGAAGTAGGAAAATGTGTTATTTTTAAGGGAAAGGTCATGGGATCGTATCTTAAGAGCAAGAAGGGTCCTTAGCACCTCATCTAGCCTATCATTTTCTGTATAAAGATACTGTGATCTAGCATGACAATGAGATATTCCAGACTAGAGCAATAGTGAGCAACAGAACAAGGATTTGAAACTAGGTCCTCTAAGTCCAGTAGGTTTCCACACTACTCCATTTTGCCTCTGATAATAACTTTTATTTTTTGCATTCTGAATTTCAGGTGATTCTGGGACAATCTGGTTCATGGACCTTGGGAGTCATAAAGTCTGAGGTTCCCAAACTGAGGCCCAAATCCTTCCTCAGACACTAATTTTATGATCCTTTGTAAGTCATTAGATCTATCTCAGCCTCAGTTTCCTGATCTATAAAAACAGGAATATTAGCATCTATCTCACAGTGTTGTGAGGATCCAATGAGATAATAGATGTAAAAATCTTTGGAAATCTGCAAACATTTCATATACTAGCTATTAACAAAAATGATAGATTAGTCTATAAATGTTGATTTTAGGAGTGTAAGAACACAAGTAGAATAATACAAAAATATATCCAGCAAGAGATAATGAATAAGCTGAGACTTCAGAATAGAGCTTCTAAAAAATAGAGATAAGGAGGTAGTGCCTTCCAGGAGCAATTTATGAGGCAGGGATAGAAGATACAAGGAAGGCTAGGCCTTGCTTTGTGGCTATATGGAATTATCATAAAATAATTGAATGTTGGAAGCAGAAGGGACTTTAGGGAGCTGCACAGTCCAACTCTCTCATTTGAGGAAGGACTGAGACAGATGAAGAGACTTTCCTTATGTTACCCAGCAATTTAATGGCAAAGATAGGACTAGAATCTTTTTCTCCTTTTTCTTGAGAATGAGTTCTTGCCATTACACTATACTGTACTGTACCCTACTGCCACCAAGCATCAAAAAGGATTACTTTCTGAATATTTCACCTTTTACAACTGTAGCAAAGAAATAGTCAGATGGGCTTTATATGAAAGCTCTACATTAACTTGGTATTTTTCTTTATAGAGAGAAAAAAGAGAAGGTCTTAGTCAAATAAAATCTGCGAGGCAGGAATGATTTTTTTCATTTTGTCATTTTTTTGTAATTACTTCCCTTGGGCTTAGCCTGGTACATTACACATAGTAGGTTCATAATAAATCATTATTCATTTGAAGAGAGTTGGATTGAATTTCATTCCATTCATATATTTCATTGGGACAATGAGTATCATTTTATGAAAGCCTTAACTTTCAGTGAGAGGGATGCAGTAAATTAATTCTAGGAGACTGGCCCTAATCCCTGTGAGTCCAGCAAAAATAAAAATAGCTTAAGAACTTGTAATTGTAGTGGTGTGGGTATTCCTTCCATCACAACAGATCTCAATCTCTTGCAACTTAGTAGATTTTTTTGAAAGTTTGAAAAGCCAAAAAAGATCACCCAGCAGCCAAATAGATATGTTATTATTATACTCATTTTACATATGAGGTAACGGAGATTAGGTATTGCAGTGGATAGAGGTATGGATCTGGAACTAGGAAACCTTAATTCAAATTTGGACACAGATAATTACAAGTCCTATGACTTTGGCTTCCATCTCACTTAACCTGTCTATTATTTGGTTTCAATATATATTAAATAAGGATAATAATACCTATTTTCCAGGACATTGTGAGAATAAAATGAGATAAGTGTTAAAAACGCTGCAAATATTAAAGTGCTATATAAATACTAGTTATTATTATTATTATTGACAAAGAAGATATTAATTTGCCCAGGGTCACATAACCAATGTCTTAGAATATAAACTCAGATCTTCTTGACTTCAAGTTCAACAGTTTATCTATTCCATCAATCACCTGGTTGCCTATGTAAAACCAAGGGTAACCTCTATCCCCAGAAGAATTATCAAAGGAAGATATTGGGAGAGGAAAATAAAGTAATCATATTTTGCATTTATTTAGTGTTTCTAAATAATGATCTCTCAAGTGGAGTTTGGGGCATTGAGTCAAACTGTAGTATAACCCCAAAGGGTGTAAAATCAACTAGAAGATGAAAAGATAGGTCACATTCCACCTTCTCTCATTATGGTGGGATTTTCTTCAACACAACCAGAACTACCCTTTATTGCAGCTGAATGCCACCCCCAACCCCACACATTCTGTCCCCTCCCATGGTATTGAAGCTCCCCCAAATTCTCCCCTTATTTTCTGGGCACTGGGCCCTCAAAGACCCTAACTACAATTCAGGAATTTATTGGGCAGTGACTAAGCAGATAACATTGGGAAAATCACAACCTCTTCCTCCTGCCATATTCTCATGGGGTGGTAGTGGCGGTTGTGATTTTGTGGTTACTGTGGTTTTTATTTATTATTCCAGTTATCCTCAAATGTTTGGAGACCATTGCTTTTAAGATTTACAATTGTTTAGAGAGAGTAGTCACTTCCCCCCTTGGGATCTTTTTTTTTTAATCTGGAAAATAAAGAATTTCCTCAAGAAGCATTGTAATTAGTGTCTATACATTCATGCTACCATAACCAGCCTATGAAAGGGAGGAAATAATGCTGGGGGGCTAGATGCACTGTTGGGAAGGGGGGAAAGCATGATCCATGGTTGGAGTGGCCTAGGATTTTGAGTTCCTCTTTTCTAGGGGTTTGGATGGAGGAGGAATTACTAACTAGACAGGAGAGATGAAAGGAAACATTGGTGGGATAGTTGGAGGCAAGACCTGCTCTTTCTAAGCCATCCCAAATGGGCTGGGCTAGGGCAGAGAAATACCTCATGGAACCTACTAATGGGGAGGGAAGTAGTGGGAAATAAGGGCAAAAGGTAGGTGGGAGTGATACTTTTTAGAGTCTTAATCACAAAGCTAAGGAGTTTATATTTTATTCTCTAACCAATGAGGAGACATGGACAGCGTTTGGTGGGAGAATGGTGTAACAGTGTAAATGTATCTTAGGAAGGTTATTTTGGAAGCTGTGTGAAGGATGGATTAATAATAGAAAAGAATAGAAGCAAGGAATGACAATTAAGAGCACACAGTACTAGAGTGATCCAGACAAGAAATAAAGAGGACCCCTGAGAGCAAAGAGGAGAGTGATTGATACTCTGGAAGCAGAATCAACACGATGTGACAACAAACTGCATATATACTCTAAGGGAGAGGGAAGAGTCAGGAATATTTTTAAGTCACTCATGTGGCTACAAGGAGATTGTGCCCTTGGTAGAATTAGGAAAAAGGAGGACTGTGTTTAAGGAGGAAAAATAATAAATTCTATTTTGGACATGTTCACTTTGAGATGCTTTCATGAGCTCTAATAAAAGATACTGAACAAACAGTTGATTATAATAACAGCATTACTTTGGTATTTGGTCCTATTATTATACCCATTTTGCAGCTGAGGACACTGATGTAAACAAACATTAAGTGACATGAATAAGGTCACACATATGTTAGGTGTCAGAAGCCTTATTTGAACTGAGGTCTTCCTTACTCCAGGCCCAGCACTCTATTCACTTCACCACCTGCTGCCTCTGCAATTTTAGATCTCAAAAGAAGGTGAAGTATAAATGAAGGACTTCTCTGGTTAGAGATAATGCTTGAACTCGTGGGAGCAGATGCACTCTCCAAGAGAAGGAAAATAAGGAAATAGTCAAATGGACCTAGGATAGAACTCTGAAGAACATCCATGCCATGAGAGCAGGAGAGGAAAAAAGCTCACGATTGAGGATCAAAGATACTGGTTCTGAATCTCAGAGCTGGTGGGTATTAGTTTTAGCACCTTGAATAAGTCACTTAACATCTCTAGGCTTCAGTTTCATCATTAGATGCTCCTCTTTGACTTTTGCTATTGAAATTGTTTCCTGATTTAAAATCTATTTCCTGTATATATTACTGCATCTCTCTTCAATGTAAATCTCCACTGGTTATTTCTGCCAGCTTTAATTTATGACACGGCTCTCATTCTCCTGAAATGAAATTATCCTCTAACTTGGAGACTTTTGCAAATTACTTTAAAGCTATTATAGATCTTTCCTTCCAGAATGATAGTAAAAATGTTATGTAAAATTGCCAGGATTTCTTGAAAGGTGGGATTCATTGAAATCCCACTGGATACTTCTGAGGCTTCTCACAAAATTAATCTTTTCATTCCTTTCCCTATTGACATTTTAATTTTAATCATCCTGCTTTCGCCAAGTGCAGTCCTCCGCTTTCACCTTCCATCGTGGATCATTTTAGTGTCTGGTATGCTAGAGTTTCCATGAGAGGCTGAGATGGTCTTAGTAATGCTAAGTTGTTGGCTGGCTTCCAGATTGGAGTGTGTTCTCTCAACTGTTCCACTGACCTTGAGGCAAAATACTTCATCTCTGTTATTAATGTCTCAGAAAACTTCTTCAGGAGGGACTGACTGTCCAGGAAGATGAGTGGAATCATCTGTATATAGTTACCTAGGAGGGGAAGACAAGGTGCCTCCATTATCTCTTTCCTGATCAATCTCAGCTCTTTAATTAGTGGAGGTCTAAAGGAAGAAAAAAGAAGAAAAGTAAACTTGTGTTGAGGTGTAGAATGAAAGATATGATTGACTTCTACCAATCACTTTGACTCAGTTTGTGGGATGAATTTTCCTTGTAAAAGTACCTTGGACAAAATAGATATATTTTTTAAATTTTATATTTATTTATTTTTTAACAATTACATTTAATAAATTTACACACACGCTTTCCTGAGTTACGTGAGCTAACTTGTCTCCCTCCATCCCTTTCCTTCCCCAACCTGCTGGCAAGTGATTCAACCTGGGTTATACATGTATTATCATGAAAAACAAAGTTCCATATTACTCACAAAATAGATATTTGATAAATAAGAATTAAATTGCAGTGTTTTATACTGAATTGAAAAGTGGACTTAAGTAAGTTAGAACCTAGAGAAGCATTAAAAAGTCCTCCAGAAAGAGGAGGAAGGGTACTCAAAATAATATAATTTTCAACCATGTGAAGGAACTGGTGACCTAGAAAGGAAAATATTCGAAGAGGTGGGATTGATTGTTATCTTTAATGTTTTTTTCCATGAAAAGGAGAGTAGACTCTTTATATGTGGCTTCCATAGTTAAATGTTATTTTTAGAGTAGGGGGTAATGTTTTAAGTTTAGATTAAACGAATTAACTCTTTTTTAATTACAAAAAAGTAAAACAACATTGTCCCTATTCTTTTTTTTTTAACTCTTATCTTCTGTCTTAGAATCAATACTGGGTATTGATTCTAAGGCAGAAGAGTGGTAAGGGCTAGGCAATGGGGGTCAAGTGACTTGCCCAGGGTCACACAGCTAGGAAGTGTCTAAGGTCATATTTGAACCCAGGACATCCTATCTCTGGGCCTGATTCACTGAGCCACCCAGCTGCCTCTCATTGTCCCTATTCTTAAACAGTTTGTTCTTTGATGAGGAAAGGCAGTGTGATTTGGTGAAAATAACATTCATTTTAGAGTGTGAAGACTCAGGTTTATAAACCTGTACAGCCAAACCACACAGGTTATAAATGCAGTTTGCATAACCTTTTTAAATGCATACTATATGGGGTAATTTAATTCAGTAATCCTGATGTCAGAACTGAAAGGAATGTGAAAATTTTTTTTTAGTTTGTAGGGACAAGCAACCCCTCTCACTCCTAAGATTTATTTGGGGTCATTGTAATATATTACATATTGTAATATATTGTAAGATAATAGATTTGAGTAATATGTGTGAGTTCTTAAATAGAGACATAAAGTATGTGAGAGGTTGGCTAGGAGGAAAGAGTAGGCATAAGTTACAGCATACATTTATGATGGAATATTACTTGTGCCATAAAAAGGAGGATCAGGTAAATTAAAAAATATAGAAAAACCTACACGAAATTATGAAGAGTGAAATGAACAGATAAAAGAGAATGTCATATATAGCAAAAGCAATATTATTTGAAAAATGATTTGTCTGTGTCCACCTCCAGAGAAAGAATTAGTACATAGAAACAAGTAAGACATGGCTTTATACATACATATAACTTTTTTTTTGATAATGTGTTCTCTAGTGCAGGAAAGATCAGGGGGTTAGGAGATACTTGGGAATTTTAATGTAATAAGCAAACAAATTAAATAAAAAGGAACTTTGGAAATCAGCAAAAGTAGCAGTGGAAGGACTGAGTTCCCATTACTATCCTGGACTTAAAACCTGATTAGAAAGAATCAATGTCATAGGAGAAAATAGGTGAAAGGAACATTTGAAAGGAGGAAGTAAAACAGGAAGCAGAGAAGGAAGAGATCAAAGAGGGCCATCTGACCTCTATTATTCCATGAAAGTTTCAGCCTATTGAAAGAAAAGGTCTCTCTTTTTCCCAAACTCTCTTCTTGTCCTGTGGTAGATGCTGTAATTCATAGGTATCAAAGTTATAGTCCATAAAATTCCCATGTATGGGCCACAAGATTAAAAAGTATTTGGAGAATGTTTAACAAAATAAATAAAAAATATAACCAAGAATGTTGATTTATGGTTTTCTAAATCAATATGCTGTCTACAGGGTTCAATTTTATTTTAGTTCTTGACACCACTGCTAAAATGTTTTCTGCATATTTCTTTATCTAAGCATTTCCTGTATTTTCATTTTTGCATCAAACATAAAAGCAAGGATTAGCTAGAGATGAGCAAAAATCTAAATTAGAGCAATGGACCAAATTTCTTTTGGAATATTATTTTTTCCTACCTAAGAGTTATGCGTAATTATAATTGTATTAATAGCTTTTCTTATAATACAAGCTCCATAAAACAAAGAAAGAGACCACATGGACAATAGGAACATTATATATTTTCCATAGGCTAGAATAATTTTTTTTCTAACCATCTATAAGTGTTTAAATCTCCAGAGATAAAGACAAAAGGATGAAAAAGATGATGACATGGGAAAAGATTTTACCCTAAACTTGTGTCAAACTTATAGGGACCTCTTAACCATATATATAACCCCTGAGGACTTCATATTAATTTAGAAAAATATTTATTAGCATCATCTGTCTTCTATTATATTTTTATTAATTTTGTTAAATATTTCCATATTGCACTTTAATCTGTTTCCAATTTGTTACAATGTAACACACCTTGTATTTGATACCTCTACCCTAAACTACCCTAGGGAAGAGAAAGAAAAGACTTGCCTAGGACTCAAGTTGACCAATTGAGTAGTTGAAAGGGATTAGAAAAGAAGGAGGACCCAGCAGTCAATTCTACATTCTACAACAATTCCCAATAGTGTTACAATTCAATCCCATGAATTTCAATATTCTCCTCTGTAAAATGAGATGGAGCTAGATGGTTTCTAAGACCCTTCTCAGCACAAATTCTTATGATCATCCATGATAAATTGCCACAAAAGAACACAAAATGCAGATTATTGTGGCTTGACTAGCGAAGGTCTTGTGATTTTAAGTCCTGCACCGTTCCCACTGTACTCTGAGCCTTCTCTGCTATTTCATACACTGTATCCCCGACAAGATTTGTCATTTCTTGAAGAGTCAGAAGATATACTTTATTGCTTCTGGTTGTTCTTTACAATATCAATTCAGTCTAGATCTATAAGTAGGGACTCAATGATTCTGGTAAAATTTAGTGCAATCCTTCAAAATGGTAGAATAGGAGTAGCATCACATATATAAGGTACAGAACATATTTACTGCCATTGAGTCAAATTTTTAGATTTTATTTTTAAGATATTTTAAATTTTTCCCCTACTTACATGTAAAAACAGTTTCCAAAATTTTTCAAGGAATACTGGGTTTGACAAAAAAAGGAATACTGAGTTTCAAATACTCTTTCCTCCTTCTTTCCACCCCAACCCCCAACCTCATTGAGATGGTAAGCAATCTCATATAAATTTTACATGTGTGATCATTTGAAACATTTTTCCATGTTATTCTCTTTGTGAAGGGAAATTCAAATAGAAAAAATGAGAAAATAAAAAAAGTTTGATTTGATCTGGATATAACTCTGTTCTTTTTCTGGAAGCATATGAACATTTTTTACTATGAGTCCTTTGGGATTGTTTTGGATTATTGTACAGCAGAAAATATCTGTTATCCACAGTTGTTGATTGTAAAGTATTTCTGTCACTGCACAGTATGCACCTGGTTCTGCTTATTTCACTCTGCATCCATTTGTATAAGTCTTTCCATATTTTTCTGAGCTCCTCCTGCTTGTCATTTTTATTAGGATAATAGTATAATAGTATTCTATTATAATCATATACTATAACTTACTCATCCCTTCCCCCATTGATGGGGATCATCTCATTTTTCAAATCTTTGTCCCCCTAAAAAGAGCTCCTTTAGATATTTTTGTACTGATAGATCCTTCCCCCTTTTTTATCTCTTTGGGATATAAACTTATTAATAGTATTGTTGTGTCAAAGGGCATGTTCTGTTATAGAGTTCTTTAGGCATAGGTCCTTATTACTCTCCTGAATGATTGAATCAGTTCACAAGTTCCCTAACAGTGCATTCATGTCCCAGCTTTCCCACATCCCCTCTAAGTTTTGTTATTTTATTTTTTGATCATAATAACCAATATTATAGGTGTGGGGTCATATGTCACAGTTGTTTTAGTTTACATTTCTCTTAATAATAGTGACTTGGAGCATTTTTGAATGACTATAGAGATTTTTAATAACATTGAGAGCTGCATCTTCATATCCATTCACCATTTATCAACTGGCAAATGACATATTTTTACATATTTAACTCATTTCATTATGTTTTTCAGAAATGATTCCTTTAATAGTCTTGTAAATTTTTTGTATCATTATGATTACAATGTATTACTTTCCCTCTTACTTACCCATCTAGTTTTTGACCTCCAAATCCCCCAATTTCCTTTTTATTCTATCAGCACCACCTACTTCTCTTATTTCCATTCCATTTCCACTTTCCTGTAAAGATAAGATAGCTTTCATATCCAGTTGATTGTGTAAGTTCTTCCCTCACTAATTCAATTCAGATTTAGAGTAAGGTTCACATACACTCCTTTCCATCTCCCTCATCTCCACCTACATTGTGAACTCTCTTTCATGACTTTTTTATGTGAGATAATTTGCCTCATTCTATTTTCTCTCCCCCCTCCTCTCATTACATCCCTCCTTTTCATGTCTTAATTTGATTTGATTTTTTATATCATCCCCTCATATTCAACTCATGCCCCTCCCTCTGCTTATGTATGCTCACCCTAACTGTCCTAATAATGAGTTCTTTGGCAATATAAGACATATCTCCCCATGCATAGATGTACACTGTTTTAACTTATTGAATGTCTTTTGATTTCTCTTTCCTATTTACCTTTTTGTGGTTCTCTTGAATCTTGTATTTGAGAATCAAATTGTACATTCATCTCTGTTTTTTTCATCAGAGATGTTTAAAAGTCCTCTATTTCATTGAATACCCATTTTTTCCTCTGAAGGATTATGCTCAGTTTTGATGGGCAAGTGATTCTTGGTTAAATTGTAGTTCCTTTTCCCTCTGGAATATCATATTTCAAGCTCTTCAATCCTTTAATGTTGAAGCTAATAAGCCTTGTGTTATCCTGACTGTGGCACTACAATATTAGAATTGTTTCTTTTTGGCTGCTTGTAATATTTTCTCCTTGACCCTGGGAGTTTCAGAATTTGGCTATAATATTCCTTGGAGTTATCCTTTTGAGATCTCTTTCAGGACATAATCAGTGGATTCTTCCAATTTCTATTTTATCCTCTGGTTCTAGAATAATAGGACATTTTTCCTTGATAATTCCTTAAAAGATGATATCCAAGCTCTTTTTTATCATGGCTTTCCACTAGTCCAATAATTCATATATTAACTCTCCTGGGTTTATTTTCTAGGTCATTTGTTTTTCCCATGAGATATTTCACTTTTTCTTCCATTTTCTCATTCATTTTTTAACTTTTTTATTGTTTCTTGATGTCTCAAGGAGTCATTACCTTCTAGTTGCCCAAATGTAATATTTAAGATATGATTTTCTTGAGTGAGTTTTGGTACCTCCTTTTCAAATTGAACAACTCTTCTTTTTTAAAGAAATTCTCTTCTTTTGATTTTTTATGCCCCCTTTAAGAATTTAACTATTTTTTAAATATTAATTTTTTCACCATATTTATACCTCCTTTACCAAGCCATTGACTTTTTTCATGATTTTCTCATATCATTCTAATTTCACTTCCCAATTTTTCTTCTACCTCTCTTATTTTATTTTAAAAATATTTTAGATCCTCTAATAATTCTTTATAGGCTTGAGAGTAATTTGTATTTTTCTTGGAGCCTTTGGATGCAGTAGTATTGACTTTGTTATTTTCTGAGTTTGAGTCTACAATGTCATCAAAATAACTTTTGTTGTTGAATTGTTTTTAATTGTTTTTTGTTCATTTTCCTATGTTTTTCTTTTTGTTGGCCTCTGTAACTGTAGAGAAGGTAGCACTATTCCAAGCTTTAGGTCTTTTTGAAGCTACCTTTAGAGCACTTGGAATTTATCTGCTTTCAATTTTTCCAAGGTGTTAGGATATAAAGAGTGGTAGATTTGATCTTCTCCTGGTATGTGATTTGATCTGTTAGTAATCCCAAACTTTCTTTTATGCCTTAGAACTATGACTAGGTTCCTCTACTCCCCTGGGTCTTAAATATATATACTGGTTATATACTGGTGCTCCTCCTCACCCTGTGACTATACCCCAGGACTGTGACCTGGTTCTGTATATGGTCAATAGGATAAGAGTCTTGCAACCAGAGTTAGCAAAGGGTCCCCTGTAATCTTCTGAGCAGTTATCAGACTTCTTCCCATTTGTGGCTGAGAATTCTTAAAGCCTTTCTTTCTGCTTCAGCTAGGCCCAAGGCCAATTACCTTGGTGGGGTCTGCCCTGAAACTTTAGGCTCCACCTCCACCCCTATGAACTAGATTCCTCCTGCCAGCCTTCTTTTTTTATTTCTTTTTTTTTATTTTTTGCCAGCCTTCTAAGTTGTTTTGAGCTGAAAAATTACCTCACTTTGTCTTTTTTGTGGATCTTTCTTGGAGCTCCATAATTCATTTTGAGATATTATATCATAATTTTGGGGAGAGTAATTTGGTAGAAATGAGATGAGTCCCTGTACCTTCTCTGCCATCTTGACTCTGCCCCCAACTCCACTGAATCACTTCTGAAGAAATAAAAAAGCATATTCCTCCTTCCAATTCAACCAAAATTTCCTTGATTGTATATGTGGGTTATAGCTAGAGTAATAGTCCTCCTGTTATCCTTTTAAAGCAATTGCATACTCTCACCCAAGAGGAATCAATAAAAACCTGTTAAATCATAAGGATAGTGTCAAGAATCCCATATTCTTTTATGGGTCTATGTGTAAGCTGACACTGCCATTTTATGAAGCATGTCATGGTTTGTTGGACACTGCTCAAAGATGCAATTTCTGAGGCAGTCAGAGGTGCCTTCTCTTTCTCAATTGTCTTTGGATCACTTGGCATATGGCCAGATTTTCATTTCATTTCCTATACCACAATTTCCATATCTTTAATCATTTTATAAGAATCCTAGTAATTTGGTTTCTTAGCATATAATTGTGTATGTATATATGTGTGTGCTTGCATATATGTATGTATTAATATGTGTGTGTGTGTGTATATATATATATATATATATATATATATATATATATATACAGCCTAACTAATATTAAAAGCTTATATATAGTACTTCATAGTTTAGGAAACACTTTGAACCCTTTAGTCCTATAAAATAAATAGGGCAAATGAGGAAACTGAGACCCAGAAAGGTAAACTCGATTGATAGGATTCAAACACATTTCAAAAGAAATAATGAAGGCCTGAATTAGAAGCCACTTGTTAAACACTGAGCTAAACTATTGGTATGACTAAACAATAACCAGTTACATAGAAAACTCATTCAAAACAGATACAACACAAACCGAGAATGGGAAAGGTATTAGTTACTGGATGACTAGGAAAAGCCTTCTTGAAAAGTCAGCTTTGAATTATATCTTAAAGCACTAATGTCAAACTCAAATAAAAAAGGGCTACTAAAGTGTACCTAAAGATTCTCTTGGTATCATATTTGACTTTGAAAACCAAATATTAGCATTTTCTATGTTCTATTGTATTTTAATTTGTCAAACATTTCCCAATTGTATTTTAATCTGGTTCCTGGTCACATTTAGGAATATCTTCTATCTTTAAGGAAATCAGGTTCTGCAGGAGAGAAAGAGGAAGAGGGTGTACATTCTAGGGATAGGGGATAGTGAATTTTAGACACAGATTTGGGAAATGTAATATAATCTTGAGGAACAGGAAGAAGGACAGTTTGGCTAAACTAAGGAGTGTATGGATGAGAACAATATACAATAAGGCTGGAAAGGTAAGGTAGGAACAAATTATGAATGACTCTAAATATCAAACAAGTTTTCCTTGATCCCCAAGGTGATAGGGAGGTATCAAAGTCCATGGGGTAGTATAGATGTCATGGTCATGGGCCATGCCTATAATTTAGAAAATTCATTCTGGCATCTTGGTAGAAAATGGATCACTACATAAAGCTACCTCTTTTGTTCATTACTCTTTTCTTTTTCTTACTCTTCCCAAGATCCTCTGATTCATCCCTGTTTTCTTGTCCTGTTATAGTCTCAACAATATCTTTCAATAAAAATTGTCAAATAGAGTTCAATCAAAATGCTATGAACATTTCCTCTTGTTCTCTTGACTTTACATGTATATATTGGTGTCTGCAGGGTCTCCACTGAGTTGTTGTTGTATACAGTGCCTCCACTAAGGCACATTTCTTGATAGCTTTTACATTGCTTCTCTTGAAATATTCCTCATTTGTAATATTTTTAAATACAGTTCTATATTTCTATTCATAATAACCATCCAGTTAGGTCCATCCTCCAAATTCTATTATTAATGAGTTTCAGAAGGACACTGAGCAATTTAGTGACTTGACAAAGGATCACGAAGCCAGTTTGTGTTAGTGGCAGGATTTGAACATATCTACTTGACTCAGAAGCCAATACAATCCATACCTTACTTGCTTGGTCTAATTCTTCATCCTAGAACTAGAAGAGAATTGTGTTATTTCTCCTCCAGAAGCTTAGAATTAATTTTAGTCCTCACCATGGAGTCTATCTGTTACTGGTGAAAAAAGATTTTTCATTCTGTTTACCCATCCCATCTGTTGCATTCTTCCTTCCATCATTGTTTTATTATGGGAAAACCTCTTAAATATGGTATAAGGCCATTCCTAATTCTAATTCTAAGAGTTTTCCTCCCTGAAAATTCCTTTGTATTTGCTTTATATACATTTCTATTTATTTATCTGTGTATACATTGTTTTATCACAATAAAAAGTCTAGATAGAATGTTGGATTTAAAGGCAGGAAGATAAAGAGTATAAATCTTAACTTATGAGCTTGCCAATCATGCAAATGTGGACAAATTACTTGATGTCCTTCAAGTTTAATTTATTCAACCAAAGTTGTACCCTCCAAATTGTCATCTGTAAAATGGGGATGATAATTGCACCTACCTTTCATGTTTGTTGTAGGATTCAAGTGAGATTGCTAACATTATCATCATCATCATCATCCTCACCACTATCATCAGCATCATCATCATCATTTCCAATAGAGCACTTCTTTCCATTGCCCTTCAATGAATCTCTGTGATGTTGTTCTTTAGACATTCTATCTCATCTGTTTCCAAAATACTTGTTAACTCCTCTTAAGAACTTTGCCTTTAAATGACTTTACTAGAAAATTAGTTGTACCTCTTTTTCCTGACCTTGATGCATGATATACCTCTGCATTTACTCCTATTTTATACACTGGTTCCACAGCCCCACACTTTACATAAAGGGTCTCTTCTGTAGCTGTAGGGATGCTTTCTTTATTGGACTGTTCCACATAATTAATCTCTATTTTCTATTCCTGTTTGGCTCCTACTGAGTATATAGCCATTTAATTCCTCTCTTCCTGGACATTTTGTCTCTCGTACATGCTATCTTTATTCTACTAATTTTTTTTTCAAAAAGGTATTTCAGGTTCTTTTTTATTTATCTTTCCATCACGCACATTCCTCTGGTGCAGATGGTGCATGCTGTGCAAATTATCCCAAAGCTACTTCTTCAAAAATCTAAAAAAAAAAAAAAAGCATAGGGGCATCTAATCCTAGCACACATATCTAAGGTACAAAGTATAAAGGTTACATAAAAACATGTTTTAGCTAATTTTTCCTTACTTCTTTTCATATTCCTATTCTTCCATTCTTTCTTACTAATAAAATATATAATATCTACAAATTTTCCACCAAAGCCTCTTTTGTCTCTATGGTTTTTATAAATAACCTCTTTAGAGAGGCAGAGCCAATATGATTGATCAAACACAGCAACTCTATTGGATATTCCCAACATTCTCCTCTAAGCAACTTTAAAATGGCTCAAAACAAATCCTGGAATGTGTAAGGATAATTTTAGCTTTGTGACCTAATCTAAATTAATTTGGTTGCCAGAGAAAATCCCCAATAAAATACCCATGTCAGTCTGAAAATTTATGGTGATTTTAATTAATATAGAGGGAAGGGATTAAGGAGAAGAGAGTGAAAGAGGGCATAGGATTTCTCCCACCTGGCCTGTGCTAGGGGGAGTTCAAAGACCTCCAGCATGAGGTCTAAGTGTTTGGAAGGTAAAGGAGAAAGAATCAGCCTAAACCTCTAGAGAGATCAGTGAAGATGCCTCACCTGAACTAGGCTACTAAGCTTCTCCCAGTATAGTATCAAGGAAAACTAACTGCTAAACCTGGACAATAGCTTCCACCGTGCCAAGATGCCGAAATGCTCAGCAAGCTGCCACCAGAGCCACCTTTCCACAAAAAGAGACCAGAGAGAGGAAGTGATGCAAAAATATATAGATGGTTTTTACATCACATTCCTGTGTCTCACATGTACTAATGGTAGCTTAAGCTTGACTTAGGACAGCCCTGGGATCTGTCAGTTGTTTCTGATTTGTCATTTGCTAGCACATGTCTGGCATAGGCCATCCTCCTAAATATTTAATCCTTAAGTATGGGTGTAGACATTCCTGTTTTTGTTAGATTAAGTAGGGTAGAGTAATCTAAAGTTCACAAATGGCAGAGAAAACAAAACATCAGAGTGAGAGAATTTTTGTTCTCAAGACAAATTAGGAGGTTGGCAGGAGAGTTCTGTGACATGGGCAGAAGTTATCTCAGATCAATGAATTCAGTATTCAATTGAAAAAAAAGGAAAAGTACAAATTTAAAGTCTCCAATTAAACACAAAAATGGAACTCCCAAATTCAAAGGAGAAATTAATAAAATTGAAAGAAAACCATTGAAGTTACAGAATTAGGAGCTGGTTTTATGGGGGGGGGTTGACAATTAAATGGATAAACCATTCATTAATTTTTTAAATGAAGAAAATTATTAGTACCAAAAATGGAAAAAAGACTAATGAAGATGGAATTAAAGCAATTATTAGGAATTATTTAGCTCAATAAATCTGGTAATCTAAGTGAAATTGTTGAATATTTTAAAAAGTATAAATTTCCAGATTAACAGAAGAGAAAAGAAAATATTTAAATGACCCTATCTTAGAAAAATAAATTGAACAAATCATCAATTATCTTTCTAAGAAAAAGTCCTCTAGGTTTGGATGAATTCACATCCAAATGTTCTACCAAACATTTAAAGAAAAATTAATTTTAATACTATATAAACTATTTGAGAAAATTGTCAAAGAAGGAATCCTATCAAATTCCCCTTATGACAAAAATATTTTGTTGATCCTTAGCTCAGAAGAGCAAAAACAAAGTAAAGTATAGAAAATTTTCCATAATAAATATTGATGCAACATTTAAAAATAAATACTAGCAAGAAGAGTACAGTGATATATCACAAAGATCATATGCTATCTCCAGGTGGGATTATATTAAGAATAGAGAGATGCTTCAATATTAGGAAAACTATCAGTAAAATTGATCATATCAGTAACAAAATGAATAAAAATCATATGATTATTTCAATACATGCAGAAAAGCCTCTTGATATATAATAATATAATACTCATTCCTATTATAAAAACAAAACACTAGAAAACATAGAGGAGAAATGGATTTTTCCTTAAAATGATAATTGGTATCTATCTAAAACCATTAGCAAACATTATTTGTAATGGGGATAAGTTAGATGCCTTCCCAAAAATATTAGAAGTGAAACAAAGATACCCATGTTCACCCCAATCATTTAATATCATGCTAGAAATGCTATCAACAAGACAAGAAAAGGAAATTGAAGGAAATAGAAAAAAAATGAGGAAAATAACTGCCACTCTTTATAGATGATATGATGGTATGATTAAAGAATCAACTAAGAAACTAGTTGTAATGATTAAAAACAATTTGAATAAAGTTCCAGGACATAAAATAATCCCACAAAAGTTACCAGTATTTCTGTATGTAACCATTAAAATACAGAAGAAAAAGTTTGAGAAATTCCACTTAAGTGCATATGGATAGTTTCAGAAAAATCTGAGAATTATATCAACTAATGAAAGTTAAATATGTAATCAGGAGATCATTGTACACAGTGACAGCAATATGAAATAATAATCAATAGTGAATTACTTAGCTATTCTCAGCAAAACAATGAAATCATACATTTATAAATGATTCACTAGACATTAAGTCAAAAAGTCCTGGTTTCAAAATCTGCCTGAGATACTTGCTAGCATTCTGATCCATGGCAAATTACTAATTCTCTATGTACCTGTTTCCTTATCTATAAAATGATGAGATTATCCTCACTGGCCATTCAGATTTGTTTCAGAGCTAAATCTATTATCCTATGAGGTCATGATTGGCAGTCAGAGAACTGGATTCAAATTATATTTTCTTTCATGATTCAACTACTTAATTTCACTAGACCTCAATTTCCTTATGTATAAAATGAAAGGGATGGACTAGATGACCTCCAATGTAAGTTTTAGCTCCAAAGGAATGATCCTAAGTTTTCACAAATTATAAAAATCTCTATGGTACTACCTCACACCTATTAGATTAGCTAATATGACAGAAAAGGAAATGATGAATCTTGGAGGGAATGTGGAAAAAAATGGGAATTCAATGCATTGTTGGTTGTGAACTGATCCAACCATTGTGGAAAGCAGTTTGAACTATGCTAAAAGAACTATAAAGCTGTGAATAATATCACTCTTAGGTCTTGTATCCCAAAAATATCAAAGAAAATGGAAAAGATCTATTTTTATAAAAACAGTTCTAGCCTCCCTTTTTGACCACAGATAACTTTGATTTCATCTGAAAATGACCTTATATTATTTAACCATTTTTCCATTGGAGAATGACTTATATTTTTAAAAATTCAACTTAGTTCTCTATATATTTGATAAAGAAGACCTTTATCAGGGATACTTACTGTAAATTTTTTCCCAGCTTTCTGCTTTTCTTCTTTGTACAAAATCTTTTAATTTAATATAATCAGAATTATCTATTGTATATCCTATAATGTTCTCTGTCTCTTATTTGGTCATAAATTCTTCCCTTCTCCATATATCTGACAGATAAACTTTTCCATGCTCCCTTTATTTGCTTATTGTGTTACTCTTTATGTCTAAATAATCAAAATGACTAATACAAAAATATGTTTTTCATTACTACATATATATAATTGATATCACATTTCTTGCTTTCACAACGAGTAGAGGATTGATAGAATGAAGAGAAGGGAGTTTGTAACCCAAGTTTCTAAAAAAAGAAATGTTAAAATTAATTGTTTTAAAGAGAGGTAAAAACTAATCAGTTTCCCTTCTGATTATCAGTTGTACACTGAATATGGCTTATTTCTCTTATGTTTATGTTGTACTTTGTCTAATGATTTTGGCTTCCCTTGAGAATATTCTCATACCAATGGCTGTCTTGAACATTGGTGGTCTTTTCCATTTCTGTTTTATAATTCCTATTTCTTCTTCTGTGTCCAGGGAAAGAAAGGTGAAGCTGGACTACCTGGAGTCAATGGTTTACCAGGACCTCCTGTAAGTGAAACTTATTATCTTTTTCCTTATTTGAGTTCATTCTTTAAAAAATGGTTTAATCTTGAAGAAGAAGGAAAAAGGAAATAAATAGCTAGTTATTACTCTTGGAAAATGAAGGATTATACAAGTAGCAAATCCATTTGATGGTCAGATCAGTAAGATGACAGTGGGATCATTATGAGGGCCAAATGGCCTTATTTTGAGGCTGCCTTTGGTCAGCTTTTGAAATCATAGCTGGTATAGGCTTCTAGGTCAGCACGTCTTAAACAGGCTCTTCTATTGCACTGGCCTTTAGATATATACAGACAGACAGACAGAGAGAATAGACAGACAGACAGAACAGACAGAGACAGAGACAGAGATATAAAAGAGACAGCTACAAAGACATTCAGAGACAGAGAAACAAGAGATGGACAGAGACAGAGAAAAACAAAATAGAGACATATATATATATATATATATATAGAGAGAGAGAGAGAGAGAGAGAGGGGGGGGTGCAGAGGCAGAGAGAGAGAGAGACATAGAGACAGAGAGAGACAGACAGACATAGTCAGAGACAGACAGAGACAGATACAAACACATTCAGAGACAGAGAGAAACAAGAGATGGACAGAGACAGAGAAAAACAAAATAGAGACATATATATATATATATATATATATAGAGAGAGAGAGGGGGGGGTACAGAGGCAGAGAGAGAGAGAGACAGACAGACAGAGAGAGACAGACAGACAGACAGAGTCAGAGACAGACAGAGACAGATACAAACACATTCAGAGACAGAGAGAAACGAGATGGACAGAGACAGAGAAAAACAAAATAGAGACAGATACAGAGAGAGAGAGGTGCAGAGAGAGAGAGAGAGAGAGAGAGAGAGAGAGAGAGAGAGAGAGAGAGAGAGAGAGAAGCTGAACCTCTTTGGTGGCAAAGCAACTCAGGTCTAGGGACTCTGAATACCTTGGTAGCTGCATTTGGGAATGGGGTGCTCAGGGCTTTATCCTACAGAGAAAAAAATGACAGGGGACTTTCAGTACTTAAGGTATTTTATGGAACACACCACAACTTGGCAAAAATGATTAGTTTAAATAAGAAGCTGCAAAATGAAATTCTCTCTCCAATGACCATAATTCAAGGGGACCTCTGCTCCCTTTCATTTCATCCACAAGTTTCTTATGATATCTTGGCATCTTTACCATCTTTTCACTGAGTTCAATGAATTTAAAGGATGTTTTGTGTCACTTACTCTGTGGGCCAAAATGCAAGTTATGGCTCAAGCAGTCCCCTTTGCTATTTATGTCACTAAAGAGATTCTCATGTCCTGGGATGTACTGTAAACTGCTGGAGGTTTTAAAGGCAGCAAATATCCAAAGAATGTGCAGTGAGGTTTGCAGTTGCAGAAGGCTGCCACCATTAGGAATAATCATTGTTTTTTTAAACCCTTACCTTCCATTTTGGAGTCAATACTGAATATTGGTTCCAAGGCAGAGGTAAGGGCTAGGCAATGGGGGTCAAGTGACTTGCCCAGGGTCACACAGCTAGGAATAGTTATTTTTTCAGACATTTGTCTATCATGAAATGAAGCAGTGTAGTGCAGTAGGAACTAGAAGATTTTGATTTGCTTTCCCGCTTGGCCATGTTTTACAGAGATAAGTCACATCAATTCTTAGGCTCTTATTTCATGTCAATAACTTGAGAATGTAGAATTATTTGATAATAAGAACTAAAAAAAATTAAACTAGAATGGATCTTAATGGTGATAGAGTTCAATTCTCTCCAATGTCCTTTCAAGCTTTGTAATTTTCTGTATACAGATATTTTACTTCCCTGCCACTTTGGTTCCATTCTTGTTGCCTGGTTCTTGATAAGCCACCTTTCCCTACCATTAAATATTTAGGTTCTTATGATTTCTTCATGCCTGAGTGGTTGTCTACCCAATGCTGGTTTTGACTTGTTTGTGGGCATAACAGGAACAAAGGACAGCTGATCCATGAAAGTGGGAAGTTGGTAACTTTGTACAGCAGCATCTCTCCTTACCTGAAGTTGTCTATGGATTTAGGGGAGAAGTAAGAGCCTACTTCTGGTGCTCAAGGCACCAGTTCCTCATGATATATCTTATTTAAAACCTTATGGAGTTAGATAAAGGAGAGAGGAGATAGGTACAACTTTGTTTCAGAAATGCATTGTAGCTTCAAGATTTGATTGTTTCTGAGTGCCTTTCCTTTTTTGTCTATAAGTATGTACCCCGTGCTTTGTGTTTTTCCCCAGGGGAGACTTGTAAATTAATTTTGGTATTATAGTGTCTACCTGGGCTTCAACTACCTAAAGGTCAGGTGTGTGTTACATTTAACCCTTCCCCTGGACTCTTCCATACCCTTAATGGATTTGGGGGTGTCCAGTTTCTCCAATTGACTTGAGCCCCACCAATAGTATTCCCCTAATTTTTGGAACACCACATATCCCAGTTCCTTTTAATCACTTAATAGTCAGATGATTTGTAGTTTTTACAAAAGATTGTTTATTTCAAAGGTATAACAAGGACAAATATACAACATCCTTCCCCAATATTACAGCCTACGGGGAGAAGAGAGGGATTTGGCTACTAGCTTAACTTAGTTCTTACATAGCGAAGCCCACCAAGTTCAAAGTCCAATATGAAAGGGAGAGTGGGAAGGGGAAAATATCCACATCCTCATACCTTGCCTTCTTAGGGCTTCCTTGCTGGGATGACAGCAACTTCCAGCCTGGAATCCTGCCTCTGAGGTCACCATGATTGCAACTCTAAGGGCTTAGTCCATCACATGGACCTAGAACTAAAAGGGCAAACAAAACAGACCACAATTCTCAGGCTGTGTCTCAGACCACAGGACCTAAAATGGGAGGGAGGAAAGTTAATGCAAAGCTCAGCACACAGTAGGCAGGACCTTCCCCTTCTCCCTGTAACCTACCCCACCCCCAATGTTCCTGGAAAAAAAAGCTTGTCTAAGTCTGGTAATTTTGAAGACACAGCCTGTTATGGCTGGCATTCAATGGAAGTGACTGCTCCCACCCACATGTTAGGGGAACACAGAATGTCTTCAGCTAGAAGTAGGAATAGGTCCTTGGCATTTCTCATGTGGATGCCTCCATCTCAGGTAATCAAGGAATGCATTAAAGCCCCATTACTGCAGCAAGAATCATAAGGTTCAAGCCACAGAGAAAACGCTAAAGAGATTTTGTCAGGGATGAATCCATGTCTCCAAGTGATGGAAATATGGCTTTGATCACACTTTCAAAACCATACCCTTTTCCCCACAGATTATCAATATCCAAAATTAGAGGACTATGATATTCAGTTTTAGCTTTTTAAATTTTTTTTCTTGTCTCATACCCCAGACATTTATTTCTGCCAACTTTCAGCATTGTATTATTTATGAATTTCAGACCCAAGTCATCAGAATTGTTGATAATATCTAACTTTGATTTCTATATATTAGCTTATAAAGAAGCCTCTATCCAGAATCAACAGCCACCCTGGTCTCATTGCAAAACAGAGAGTAACATGGTTTTAGTATAATGAAATAAATTGAATGAATTACATTTGTGCAAGATAGAGGCAGCCCTAAAGTTGATCTTGATATCTACTATTTCTATGTGCTATTTGGACTTTGCCTTAAAGCATCTCTGGACCTTTCAAAGTCCAACCCAGCTACCACCTCCTAACAGAGACCTATGGAAGACATTCAAGACCTGCCTGATCCAGCTACTAATAGCTCCCTCCACCAGCAATTACTTATTAATTTATACATATATATACATATATATATATAACAAAAATTAATTAGCTGATATATGTTAATGATTCCTCCCCTTCAGTAGAATTTAAATCTCTTGAGAGCACAATTTTGTTTTTACCTTTGAATTCCATATACAGAGCTCTTTGTATTCCATATATGGTGTGAGACCCACACTAGGTACATGGTAAAGTTGTTGAATTATGAATGAATCAAGTAATGAATAAGTGATGAGGTGATATAATGGGTAGGAAGCCAGGCATGGGGTCAGGAAGGTGTAAGTTTAAATCCCACCTCAGATGCTTACTAGCTATAGGATCCTGGACACTTAGAACTGTTTGCCTCATTTCCACATCTGTAAAATGAGTTGGAGAAGAAAATGTCAAAATCACTTCAGTACTCTTTGCCAAGAAAACCATAAATGGGATCATGTAGACTCACATGTTACTAAAATGATTAAACAATAATAAAAAAGTAAAGAATGAATAAGATAGCATAAATAACAAAATAAAAGCTTCACAGGAAATAATATAGTATTATAGAAAGAGCTGTGAAGTTGGAGACTAAAGACTTGGATTCAAGTCTTAATTTTAACATTTTTTATGTAGCTTTGGACAATCCATTTTCCCTTTTGAGCCTTTGTTTCCCCATCTGTTAAATGAGGCTTTTGGACTTTGGTTCTCCAAATTTCTTTTCATCTCTAATAGTCTGAATCAATGAATTTATGATATTTGCCTTTGAGTCTTAGTCTTGTCATTCATTTCCTGTATGACCTAGAGCAAGTGACTCACCCTCTCTGAGACTACACTGCCTCATCTTCAAGAGAAGGATCCTAACTTACTAGGCTCAAAGCAGGAGAATGAATGTGATGATATTTTGAGAGCTGTCCCAATTCTAAGCTCTCTGGGTCTCATATTTGTTGCTTACTACCCATCTGGCATTCTATGCTTCATTTCACCACTGTACTGCATGGCTTATCAGCCTCTCAAGTACAGCTTGTATAAGGGTTCTTATCCAAAAGGAAAATCTGTAAGTATATTCTAAAATTTTGCCTTTACAGCCTAGCTACATTAAGATGTCCTTTTCAGTGATAGATGCATTATGCACCCAATTTTCAGACCATTTTTTTACACACACTCCTATGATTCTGAATGCTGGATGGAATTGGAGGTTTCAAATTGTTCATAATTCAAGTTGTATTTTCTTTTCTTTTTTTACGATTCACACTTACAGTGACATTTTGATGTTAATGATGAAGAACAAGCTGATTTAGCCTTAGTCTTTATTTCTTGGATTCTGGAAAATAAGGCTGGCAAATCATTTTTGCAGGCACAGTCAGGCAACATAGCATAGCAAAAAGAGCTTTGATCATGAAGTCAGAGAACCTGAGTCTATCCTACTTCACACATTTATTCTCCAGGTGATTGTTAATCCCCTTGGGAAATCCATGCCTCAGGTATAGGTTAAGTTAGGTGATTCCCAAAGTATCCCCCATCTTTAGGGATTCCATGTTTCTAAACTCCCTGAACTTCAGTTTCCCCATCTATAACATCAAAATAGCAATTCCTTCACTATTTTTCTCAAAGGATAATTGGGAAGTAAGTACTTTTCCAGCCCTTAAGAATACAACACTTTGATTACTAACTTTCTAAGCTACAGGACATCTTAAGAAACATGCTTCTCACATAAATTTGGAATATATTTTATTATTGAGCATAGTAGGACTTATGGTACTTATAGAAATGACCTCATAGGAATAGTGAATGAAAAATACTTCTAAATGTTTAGCAAATTATAAAAATGTTAATTATTATTCTTGATATTTTGTGATATACTAAAATTCACAATAGTAATAAAGCATTAAAAATGTACACATATCATTTTATATGAACTAATTTCAAACATTGTCTGCCATAAATCATAGAATCTTGGGTTCTATGTTCATTTTGTAAGTAAGGAAACCAATATCCTGAAGGGAGAAGTATTTTCTAAAAGATCATGCAACTTAGGGGAAGCTGGGTAACATAGTGGATAGAGCATCAGGACTGAAGTCACAATTTTTTTTTTTAAATCACATAGGATATAAATAGTAGAGTCAGGTTTTGGACCCACATCATTTGATTCCAAAGGTAGTGTATCCTTTGCATTAAGGCAAATTTGCCTCTAACTCCAAGAAGACAGGAATATGAGGGAATCTTAAAGGCTAAGTGGGAATTCTAATCCTTTGAAACGTGATCTATTGTATGTTTACAAAAAGTATTTTCTGCTTGTTCACTAGGATTAATCACTTTAAAGCCAGTGGAGCAGTCCTTTTCTGTATCTGTCTCTCCATCTCTCTTCCCCTCTCTCTTTCTTCCAAACCTCCTCCTCCTCCTCCTCCCCACGACAAGGGGGAAATTCTTACTGGCATAACAAGACCCCTCTGCTGCTGTGCAAAGCGAGAGTGCACTCCCAGTTGGCACACAACAGCTATGCAAGTTGTCACCATTTTCTTCTAGAAAGGCAAATGTTTATAAGGAGCATCCAGAATATAATCATGTATGCTAATGTATGCTACTAGTCTTCCTAAAAGTTAAGAAGATTCCCTCTATTCATCCCTTGACTCCAATGTAAATTATGCTGCATCTTGCTATTAGTAATTGCTGTAGTTCATCAATAAATACTAGATCAATTAGTTTTTGTCATTCTCTGTGATGTTTAGATTAGTTGGTTAATTTAACATTGCTATTTGGTAATTAGAGTTGTTAGCTACTTAGTATTTCTTGATGATTCAATTAATTTAGACACAGTTGTTTATTAATAACAAATCAATTAGTTCATTATTTGCAATTCATCATTAATGCATTCAAGAATCCCAGAATTCTAGGACCTGAAGGTAACTTAGACATCTATTAGAGCCCATACCTTTTATAGCAATGGAAACTTTTGAAATCAGTGATACTACTGAGGCATTTGAATTCAATTTATAAAATCTCTTTTAAGTGTCAACATTGTTCTAGTTACTATACAATGTACTGGATAGTAAAAGGAAAAAAAGGCAAAGGAAAATATTGTAATCCCTGCCTTCAAATAGTTTACATTATGAAGTGGATGGTGAAAATATATGTATTAAAATTATATACAGAATATAAGTAAAGTAGACATTAAGTCATTTCTGCTTTTATAGTACTAGTAACTGGATCAATCAGGATAAGCTTCCCAGAGGTGGCACTCCTGACCCAGACCTTGAAGATTCTGTGAGGCAAAATTGAAGAGAATACATTCTAGGCATGGTAGATGATTTCTGCAGAGGCTTGGAATCAGGAGGCAGAATGGTGTGTATGGAAAAGAACAGATAGATTAGTATGGCAAAATATAGAGTATGTGAAAATAATAATTTACAATTAGACTGGAAAGGTAGAGATAAACCACCTTGTAAGAGGGTATAGAGCCAGTACAGTGCAATACAAAGGGCCCTATGCTAATATACAAAACACTTGATTAATCTCAGCTCTGACAATGATTAGCCTCCTGGACTCAAACAGGACTATTTGCCCTCCTGAACCTCAGTTTACTCTCTGAAAAATGGACACCTCACAGAATATTTATAAGGAATTTATGAGGACTAAAGAAATAAGATTATAACATATCTAGATTTCAAGGAAGCATTTGCAGTATCTTCTATGTTATCATCCTGGATAAGATGGAGATGAGTAGATATGAAACTGATAAATTGGTGGTAAATAGAATATCTCTCCTTGGCAACCAATCCCCTATATGGATTGTTTCCCCCATTAGAGTGTAAGCTCCTTGAAGTCAAGGTCTAGCTTTAATTTTATATTTACATCATCACTGCTTGGAAAATATTAAATATTAAATAAATGTTTTTTTATTTATTGATTGATTTATTAGAACTGTGATGGTGAACCTTTTAGAGATTGAGTGCCCAAACTGTTGCTTATGAGCCCCCTGCCTTACCCCAGACGGGGGAGGGAGGAAGCATTCCCAGAGGACTGCTTGGTAGAGGACTGGGTGATTTAAGAATTGTCCTCAGGCAAGTGTGGAAAGGGGGAAGGGAGAAGCCCTCTCTGGCACACATGCAACAGATTTACCAACAAGGGATTAGAGCAATTTCAACTTAAAGGGAGGTCTTCAGCAGATTGCTTCATGTATCTCTTCATGGTGCTGTGCTATTCAGCAAAATTTTACTCATAATATCAGTGAGGATGATATGCTCATCAAAGAAGGAAGGAAGGAGTAAGTGAGGGATGAAGGAAGGAAGGAAGGAAGGAAGGAAGGAAGGAAGGAAGGAAGGAAGGAAGGAAGGAAGGAAGGAAGGAAGGAAGGAAGGAAGGAAGGAAGGAAGGAAGGAAGGAAGGAAGGAAGGAAGGAAGGAAGGAAGGAAAAGGGAAGGAAGGAGGAAGGGAAGGAAAGGGAAAAGGGAGGGAAGGATGGAAGGAGGGAGGAAGGTAGGAATAAAGGAAAGAATGAGGGAAGCAAAGAGGAAGGGAAGGGAGGGAGGGAAAGAAAGGAAGGAGAGAGAAAGACAGGAAGGTAGTAAGGAAGAAGGGAAGGAAGGAGGGAGGAAAGGAAAGAAGGGTGAGGGAAGAAGAAAGGAAAAATTTATTATCAGCCTACTATGTGACATGTACTATGCTTTGCACATATTATCTTATTTGTCCCTCACAACTCTGGGAGGTAGATGTTATTGTGATAATTATTTCACAGTTAAACACCCAGAGGTTAAGTTACTTGCCTAGGGTGATCACACAACTAGTAAATTTTCTGAGGTTGGATTTAATCTCAGTTCTTTCTGACTCCAGGTCCAATGCTCAAACCCAGTGTATCACCCACCTGTAGAATATAGTTGTTGTTTCCAAATAATATAATGACTGCTATATTCAAGAATAATGGACTTGGTTTGTTTGGTTCACAAGAGCAGAACTAGCTTCTTTAGATGAAGTTCCAGACAAGGCAATTTAGTTTTATTTAAGGGATGGACTCGATAATGAATAGAACCACCCCAAAGTTGAATGGACATTATTTGAGTTCCCCATCCCTGGAAGTCTGCAGGTGAAGCTGTATGACCACATGCTGAGGATGATGTAGATGGGAACTACTTGTTAAAATTCAGATTGGACCAGATGCCCTCCAAGGTCCTTTAAAATACTGAGATGCTGTGAGTCTCTGGAGATCAAATGATTATAGTCTGTAAAGCACTTTGAAAACCTTACAGAGATCTATAAATGTCAGAAAGCTTCTATCAGCTGTTTCCTTTCATGTACGTGCCACCTGTCTTTGTGTACTTCTAAAAAGCACAGGCAGCAGGAACCAGACAAAACTACAAGTCAGAACTTTGGCTTCATCAGAATATCCCATCCACCGCCATTGGGGATAAACAGGCACTTTGCCTTCACTGGTGCTGCGGACACCAGGGAAGAATCTTTTGGATCCAAGACAATGATGACTCTTATCTCCCCTTGAAATCCTCAATGGGAACCTGCTCTGATCTCTTGACTTTGAAAATGGAGCTTTCTTTTCTTTTTTTCCCTTTCTGACTGAGCTCTCCTTCCATGGACCTGACATTGCATCTCACTGAGGAACACTCTGTACTTTGCCTGTGCTGAAAGATGAGACACTTACTTCATCTTTGATCCCCCCAAAGCTTCCTTGGGGAAAGAACATTCCCTCACTCGAGGCTTTGAAACAGTGGGTCAGGGCCAAATAGCTTCATAAATTGACTGTTTCCAGCTCTGGAGAGGTTCACTTTGCACATCTTTCAAGGGAACTGCTCCATTCCCTTCAGGTCCAGAGGAAAGACAGTCCTGAACAGGCGGGTTCAAGCATCCCTTCACAACTAGCCATGCCTCCTCAACTCTTTTCTTACTTCCGAGTTGTATAGAGGAAATAGGGGATAAACCAATCAATGGAGGAACTTTTTTTTAAGGACTTACTAGGAGAGGCAGCATAGGTAGGGAAAAGAAAATGGTCCATACAGTGGGGAAGGTATGAGTTCAAGTACTACCTCTGACACTTACTGATTGTGTGATCCTGGACAGGTCACTTTGCCTGTTGCTGCTCCAGGCGAATTTCCAAGTTGTTAAATTATAGAGGGAATTTCCTCACTGAAAGCGCTATACCCAAATGTCACAGTGAATGTCTGCATCCTAATTCTGCTCTGCCATTAACTTACTGGGTAAATCTAGGCAGGTCCCACTACCTCCATGGTTTTCAGTTTCCTTCCCTCTGAAATGATAGGGTTGGTCTAGATTATTGCAGATATCCCTTCCAACTCTAAAGTTCTTTGTTTAGGAGTAGTCTATAAATGCTAACTCTGTGCTAACTCAGAGGCACTTACAAGCCAGGGATAGAATTCTCTTTTACTTCAAATTCAAGAAGAAACATATAGATACAGATATAGATACACACACATACATATTTGTGTGCATAGGAAGACACCAGTGCATACCTGCCCCCTGTACATTCCATATGTGTTTTATTCCCTTATTAAAACATAAGTTCCTTGAGGAAATGTCCTGTATGTGTTTGATCCCCAGTGCTAAGCACATAGCAATCTAGTTATGCTTATTATATTAATTACATTATATAGATAATATTAATCTAGTTATAGAAATCTAATTAAACTTTTTTTCTGTGTATCTATCATCTGTAATTATGTCTTACTCTCACAAATAGATTATCTCCTTCAGGGAATGTCTTTCTAATACTTAATGAAACAAATGTGTGAAGAATAATAACCATAATCATAGAAAGCATTTATATTGTATTTTAAGGCTTCTAAAGTGCCTTACAAACACCTCATTTTTTCTTTACAATAACCCTGGGGAGGATTGTTATTTTTTTTTATTTTACTGATGAGGAAACTGAGAAAGATAGCAATCAAATGACTTGCCAAGGGTTACATAGCTAGTAAGTTTCTGAGGCCAAAGATGAACTTGGGTCTTCCTAATTTCAGATACACTGACCTATTGTATCACTACTATACCACTATATTATATTATACTATATAACTGCTATACCACTTAGCTGCTTCAGGGTGAATAGAAAGCATTTCTTAAGCACCTGTATTTTGTGTAGAGGTTCCCAGCTAATGGACCTAGCCCTTATGCACATGTATATCATACTTCTGTTGAAATTCCCTTAGAATTTCCTAAAAGAGAACAAAGAATCTGCTCTTGAAAGAGTTCTGATGCTGTTTAATGGAAATGCCTTGGAGATACTTTGGAACATGGATAGATAACTGGCTCCAGACCACTAAATACACATTTCACAGGAGCCACTTAAATTGGCTGCAGTTGTAGAACCCAAAGTGTGGGTGCTTTCAGAAGGTATTAATCATCCTTGACCTTTCTCTCTTGGTTGGACCTCTCTTGGTGTGACTCATTCTGATAGCTTGTGGTGGAAGACAATGCTTGAAGGGAAGAAGTTTCTGGTCTTCTTTCTTGTCCAAGGTGGACATGTGGCTGTATGAAAGAAGAATCCCCACATGTAGTGGACATGCTCTGGGTCATTTTACATGAGTCAGGCTGCTAACATTCCCCCTCAGGTATCTAGTGGTATCATCCAGGGGTGCCAAAATCTCTTCTCTAATCTCATCAGTGCAGTCCCCATTCTAAGGGTCTTCCCTCCTACTATTGGCCACCAAGGGCCAGCTTCCCATTTCCATTTAACCAATAATCAATTACTTTTTGCAAAGATATCTTTACTTTAAGACATAGAAAGACCAGAAGTAAATCCTAGTGCTTTAGGAAAACATTTTCTCCAAAACTACTTTAATCTCTGGAGAGGCTGGACTCTGATTTAGCAGTTTCTACTTGGCATTGGTCCCACCAAGTTCATGTTTAAATGCAACGTTATCTCAGATACTGCTGTTCTGAGTCCTAATAATTGCTCTTCAAGGCACTGATGCTGGGTTGATTGCAGTACTCATTGTGAATTCCACGTCCCAACTCTGGGACCCACAGATGACTCACTCTCCAAGCCTAGAGATAGCTAGATGGTACAGTGGACAGAGACCTGGTCCTGGAATTGGGAAGAATTGAGTCAAAATCCAACTTCATAGACTCACTTGTTGTGTGTCCTTGGACAAGCCATTTAACCTCTGTTTGCCTCAGTTTCCTCAACTGTAAAATAGGGGTCATAACAGTTCCTTCCTCCTAGAATTGTCATGAGGACCAGCCTATAGCAGGTAGACCAACTGATAAGCTATTTCAATTGTCCAAGCAGGAGATGAGCACCTGTACTAGGATGAGGGTGCTATTAGCAAGGAGAAGGGGGCAGGTGTGTGAGATATTACAAAGGTAAAACTGATAGATCTTGATATCCAGATTGGATAAGGGTGGCAGTGGTGACAGAGGATGAAAGCTGGAAAAGACCAAGGAGTTCAAATGATCTAATTCCCTCCTACAGAATAGAAAACTGAGGTTCAAAGAAGTCATGCATAAGATCATAAATTTAGACCAAGAAGGAGCTTTTAGAGGCCATTGAGTCCCAATCCCTCATTTTACAGATGAGAAGACTGAGGCCAAGATACACCAAGTGTCTCATGCAGGATAATTTGGGAAATAAATATTTGAGTCAAGATTTGGAAACAGGACTCTTTTTAAATTTTATACTCTTACTTTCTGTTTTAGTATCAATTCTAAAATGGTCTCAGTACCAATTATAAGATGAAGAGTGGCAAGAGCTAAGCAATTGGGGTTGTGACTTGCCCAGGGTCACACAGCTAAGAAATATTTGAAGCCAGATATGAACCCAAGTCCTTTTCATCTCCAGGTCTGGTGCTCTATCCATTATGCCACCTTGTGTCTAGCTGCCCTGACTCAAGTCTTTCTGACACCAAACCCAGTATATTATCCACCACTAGGCACTTAACTAATAAGTGACAAAACTGACTATAACTCACATTTCTTGATTTTTTTCTCTTTCTGTTCAATTCACCCTCTGTTACATGACTAGATAAATTAGAAATCCCTGCAGCCTCTGATTCTATGATGCTATTCAGCAAGTAGATAAAAATGGACTTAGAACTATGTTTGGTTAATTCCACTAGAAACTGAAAAAAAAATTCTCCCTAAGAGTTCATGTTACCAGCATCTGAAAAGGTCAGATTATCCCAGGGCTTCCGAGAACCATTAATAGCCTCGGTCTCCAACCCACATGCTGTTGTGGGTGAGTAATGTGATGTCTGATCACAGTTGTCTGCCTCCCCACCTACGAGTCTTGTCTAATCATTCTCCTCCTCGCAGCCTCTCTTCCCCCAAGCAAGCCAAGCCAATGCCTTTAGCATCTGCTCGCAAAGTTGGGAGCAGGGTAGAAGAGCTTCTCCCTTTTGGACCAGTGTTGTCCATTGGAGGGAGAAGGGTGGTTCCTATCCTGAGATTTTGTCAGAGGAGCGATGGATCCTGAGAACTTCTTTCTCTGATAACAAATGGCAGCTGGTCTGCCACTGGCAGTCTCTAGAGAGCTGCCTGGAGTACTAAGAGTTTTTAAATGGCTTGCTTGCCATCACACAGACAGTTTTTTTTTTTTAAAAGGCAAAACTTGAACCCAGGCTTTCACCATTTTAATCTTGGATCTCTGTTCACTATACTACATCATCTTATAATAGCACAGTACAAAATAGAACACTTCAACTAAATTTCTGCTGTATATATGATTCTGTTGAGCCCTGAAATAATCCAGTAGAATGACATTTCTTTGAGTTATATGGCTTTTTTCAATCCTTCAGAGGCAAATGACTTGAGCTCCAGTGTGGAATAGAAGATGAGACACCAGACAGAGTCAAGAAAACTTGGGTTCAAATCCTGTCTCAGACTGTTATTAGCTATGTGATCTTGGGGAAGACATTTTTCTTATAATTTGTAAATGGAAGGATTGGGATTTAGATAATCCCTAGAGTCCCTTGTAGCTCTAACATCTATGATCCTCTCATCTATGCTCTATCAGCTGGTGAAGCTGTCTTTTATAGTTCAAGTTTCCCTGCTCTCTTCCCAAGCTCAGCTCTTCCTGGTTGCCCATTCCCTTTTTTCCCTTGCCTCTTGTTCATCTCTTGACCTACCCTGGATACCCCTTCTTTCATTATACTTAGCACAAGACTTTCCTTGACACGTCTGAATCTTTATGCCTTTTGGGTCTTGTTCTGTGCTTGGTGCTTTTATAAACAAATGCACTTATACTTGATGATGGGTTGTTCTAGTGGCCTTGGGCAACTCACTTGAATTTTTAAGGTCTGTGTTTCCTCATCTATAAAATTAAAGGGTTTGACTTGATGATGTTAAGGTATCATTCAGCTCTAAACATCTGTGTTAATCCTGCCAAGTGACATAATATCATAGATCTAGAGCTTGAGGGAAAACTCATTCATCTTCCAGTCCAAGGCTTTCACTTTGCAGATGAGGAAACTGAGGACAAAGATGGCTATATGACTCATCCAAGGTCACAAAGTTAGTGAACATTAGTGCTTGAATTTGGAACCAGATCATATGACTTCAGGGCCAATAATATTTTCCTTTACCACATGATGCCTTTTTTTTTTAACCCTTATTACCTTCCATCTTGGAATCAATATTGTGTATTGGTTCAAAGGCAGAAGAGTGGGAAGTGCTAGGCAATGGGGGTTAAGTGCCCCACTTGCCCAGGATCACACAGCTGGGAAGTGTCTGAGGCCAGATTTGAATCCAGGACCTCTCATCTTTAGGCCAGGCTCTCAATCCACTGAGCTACCCAGCTGCCCCCAATGCCTTTTTTTTTTTTTTTTGCATTTAAGCCAGTGCCTTCTGAAGCTATTGCCTCAACATAAGGAAGGAATTCCCTCACTCTAGATTTCAATCTCCATGACAGACCCATGGGGATGACACATCTCACTGACAGAGCCCTTCATTCTATCAGTTGCTAATCAATGCTTCAATGATTTTAGGGAATACTTAGAAATTATTTTTATATGTCGCTGCATTTAGTCCTCCCAACAAACCCATGTGAGTTATTATTCCTTTTTTTGGAGATGAGATTGAAAGACAGAGAAGTGAAAAACTTACTGAAAGACACACAGCTAGTACGTGGTAGATCAGCGATTTTTGAACACAGATCTCATTCCTACTCCACTAGCCTACCTCTTCTCACTTGTAATATAGGCAGCTTCTCAATCAACTTTTATATAAAACTAAATCTGATTCCTCTGCCGGCTTCCAGCTGAGATGGGAACATAGCATGGGAAATTATCCCGTGGGGCACATATTCCTACAGTATTAATGTTCCCATTCCCAGCATAAAGTCCAGGACAGATACTTCCTTTGGTGGGTGAGGTACACAGTAAATTACAGCAAGTAAATATTGACTTTCAGTAAATCCCTGTGACAGAATGAAGGCAGCAAAACAAAGCTGTAAGTAATGCAGAGCTTGAGATGGAAACAAGGAGCTGAGAAATACATTAGATGGGAAATTCAACACCTCTAATTCTTTTCCCTTCATATGATGTAATCTATTGACAGTGTGAGTTTGAGTTGGAGTCAGAATTCAGTTTATAATTAAATCCTAAAGGGGGAAAGTCATGGAGATTATCTAGTCAAAGAGGAGAGGTTTGTTTGTTTGTTTGTTTGTTTGTTTGTTTGTTTACAGAGGAGGATGATGAGGCAAAGGCCATACAGTAAATTGGTCCCTATTGGACAGAATATCTATCTTATATCCTAGATCTTTCCTACCCTCCAACCAAATCACAACTGTCCCTGATTCCTTGAGGATATGTAATTCATCTTCCTCAAATCAGCAATTTGAATCTTTTAAATTTAGTTTAATCAAGAGTTGCCTTACTTTACCCATAGAGTTTGTCTGACAAAGTTTGCTTCCTTGAGGTGCAAATGAGAGTATGATTCTGTTGAACTGTTTGTTTGTTTGTTTTTTTCAGCTAAGTGTTACAGAGTTAGGAAAACTCGTGTTCCTGAATTCCAGTCTAGCTTCAGATACTGACTACTCTGACTCTGGGCAAATCACTTAATCTTGCTTGCCTTAGTTCCTTCCTGGAGAAGAAAATGACAAACCACTTCAGGATCTTTGCCAAGAAATCCCCAAATGGGATCATAAAGAGTCAGTCTCAACTGAAATGACTCAATAATAACAACAAAATTTATTAAACTTTTATGACATTGAAGGAAGTATGCGACTTATGGCTCTATTTTTTATCTTTTATGGCCCAAGAGGAATATACAAGATTGCAATATGTAAATGAATTATTTCTCTATCTCTCTGACATAATTTTGCCTATAAAAAGCGTTGTCAAAATCCTTATGATGTTCAGGATTTCTCTGAAGTCTAAACCTATGCTTAAACACCAGAATAATACTGTTTTGCCTCCATCATTTCTATATTAGAGTAAATACATATTTAATAGCCATTACCCACATCATAAACTCAGAATGGAGATATTTTTCCCATTAATATTTTTGCTGTGTGACTTAAAACTGGTCACCTATCTGCTCTGGGTTTTCAAATTGTATCTCTAAAGTAGGGATGATGCAACATGTCCAGAGATCATAAAATGTCAGAAGTGGAAGAGAATTTAAAAAAAAATAATTGTCTCAATCAATTAATATCTATAGGTTAAGGTCGGGTATCTATAGGCTTTCTATTAATAGGTGAGGACATAGAGGCAAAGAGAAGGTGTCTAACATAACACAGCCCTCCGGATTCTTAACTGAGTTCTGTTTCTGCTGTGTCTAGCTATTCTTCATCTCTAAAAATGGAGATAAAATGATATTCTGGGAAGAATCCTTAGAGTCAGGAGTGTAAAAATGGAGACTTGAACCTGGGACTCCATTTCCCAGAAGTCCTTGCTCACTTCCCAAAATGCCTTGTAACCTCACCTGGGCCGAGAGGGACATGGGATATTTAACCTGGCTGTAAAGGCTACTGGGGCTCTCTTTCCTGTTTCTGCTTGCAAGCAGAGGGCTCTTTCATGATGTAGGTGAGGTTAAAATGGGCCTCTCGGCCCACCTAGCACGTGCTTCTCTTACTTGTATATTCTTTATTTCTCAACCTTTAACAAAACTCTAAAAATATAATACTCCCTGCAGAGAGAAACTAATTTCTACCTGCCTCAGTTTCCCCTAAATTTTAATCCTAACAGGAGTCAGGAGAACTTGGCCCTGTCCCTGGCGCTATAGCTAGTTAACTAAGTGAGCTTGGGGAAGGCATTTCCCCCTTTTTGCTCTCAGTTCCCTCATCAGTGAAATGAAGGGCCAGGACTTGATCATGTCTGAGTTCTTTTCTAGCTCTGCTATTCGGCATTCTGTGTTGTAACCTTCTATATCTTAAGACTCTTCCATCTCTAGCCATTCATTTTCTCTGTTTTCACAGTGTATGTTTTAAGCTCCCTTCCAATTACAGTGTTCATGCTATAATCACAGTCTATGTCCTTTGCAGCTCTCAGGTGCTATGATTCCAAGTATGTGACTATACTAAGCACCTCCCCACGGCTGCAGACTTGCTGCCAGTGGGGAATTTGGGCAGAGTCCTGAGACTTCAGTAAATAATAATCAGATACTCATAGAAGGCCAGGGGAGGAGAATGATAGAAAAACACAGCAGTAGCCTGAGGCCTGAAGAGGCTGAATGCATTCCATTCAGTCCACTGGGCATTCCCCTGTCCCTGCTGAATCAATGCAGGGGCATGTTGCCTCCCTTAAAACCATGACTCCCTGAAGGCTCTCTCATTGTTTGCTGATTTGTCCTACTACATGATGGGTCCTAATTACTGGGGAGAGGACACGCTTCTGCCTCTCTTTGAAATATCCAGTGAATTCCTGCCTCTCTGACTCCCCTGCCCCAAGTCTGCTGCTGATGGGAGGGCAAAAAAGATGCCATCAAGGCAGGGGCCTGAGAGCCTTTTGCAACTTTTTTTTAAAGTCGCTCTTCTCTATAAAGGAGGCAAAGTTAACAGCAAAGTCATATTCCACCTTCTGTGTGTTGCTTAATGGAAGTGTTCTCCTTCCCTTTTCCTCCCAGATCTCTTTAGAAACTTTTCAGATCTTTGTCCTTTTTCCTATTGCTTCTTAAAAATCTCTTTGTTATCTTTGCATGCATTAATTATATGTAATCGTATTATTATTGTTATCCAACCAAGGCATTATACTTATTGAGTTTAGCCTGTTCAAGGCCCTGTAGGGAGTACAAAACAGTTTAGTAGAAATAGATTATGATAATAATAATAATAAAAAATCTTGTTTCTACAGCACTTTATGGTTTACAAAGTTCTTTTCTTTGAGCTCTTAGGGTGGAGACAGTGGGTATCATCATCTCCATTTTTTAAATGGAGAAAATCAGTAACTCATTGATGGGAGAGTTGGCTCTTTAAACTAAGTCTTCTGATTCCCAAACCCAGTGCTTTTTCTATTAAGCCAATTAACCTATCCAAAAACATTTAGTGATCACTTACTTTATTCAAGAAAACAAAATAGGTGCTAGGGAGAAAAAAGCAAAAGTGGAACAGTCCCTGCCCTCAAGAAGCTTACACTCTCCTGGTTTGGCAACATTCATAGGTAGATGTGCAAAATATTTCAAAATAATGAGTAGAATAGACATTAGTAGGTGCTGGTATCTAAAAGTGTTTTATGTAAATGTTGACATGAGCTGAGCTTTAAAGGAAAGAGAATTCCAAGAGTTGGAAATTAGGAGGGAATGCATTCTAGGTGTAGAGAGTAGTGCAAAGGTACACAGATCTGTGATGGACTGTTGTGAGGCATTAAGGTCAGTTTGTGTGGGAGATGTAATAGGGGAAGGTGAATACTATCTAATAAGTCTGGAAGGGCTTGAAAAGACAAATAGAAAATGTTTATTTTAGATCCTAAAAGTCATATGAAACCAGCAGAGTTTATTGATCAGAGTAAGGGCATTATCAAACCTGAACTTTAGAAAAGTGATGCTCAGTTGTAGGGAAAAATAAACTGGAGAATAAAGTAATGTAATCTGAAGAAAGCAGAAGAAGGAGAACATTGTACACAGTCACAATAATAGTGCAAATGATCAACTCTGAATGAAACAACTATTTTTCCATTTTTACATATATTAGCATACAAAGCATATTTCTATATTGTTCTTTTTTATAAGAAAATAATCATAGAAATCCCAAACCCCCAAATAAAAACTGAAATAATTGAAAAAATCATATTTTCATTCACATTCTGATTCCAACAATTCTTTTTCTGGAGATGGATAGCATTCTTTGTCATGAGTGAATGACTTGACTATTATCAACAAGGAAAAGATCCAGAACAATTCCAAGGAACTCATGATGAAAAAGGCTATCTACTGGTATTGAGGGAACTGATGGAGACCAGATGCAAATTGTAGCATACCACTCTCCACTTTATTTACTCCATTAATTTTTCTGTCATGTAAGCAATATGTGTTTTGTTCTACAACATGATGAACATGGAAATATATTGTATGATAATATATGTACAATCTATATCATATTATCTACCTTATTAGGGAAGTGGAGAGGTGGCTGAAAAAGAGAACATGCATTACAAAATGTCAGAAAACACTTAGAAATTACATCAACATGGGATCAGGAAAAAAATTAAAATAGACTTCCTGGTATATAGGGTGGCAGTGGAGATGTGGGACTCCTCCTCTCCTCATATATACTACCTCAAAAGGCCAAAAAAAACCCCATTAAGATCAGGAGTGAAACAAGGATGCCCATTATCACCTCTATTATTTGACATTGTATTAGAAACACTAGCAGTAGCAATTAGAGAAGAAAAAGAAATTGAAGGCATTAAAATAGGCAAGGAGGCGACCAAATTATCGCTCTTTGCAGATGACATTATGGTCTACTTAAAGAATCCTAGAGATTCAACCAAAAAGCTAATCTAAATAATCAACAACTTTAGCAAAGTTGCAGGATACAAAATAAACCCACATAAGTCATCAGCATTTCTATATAATTCCAACACAGCTCAGCAGCAAGAACTAGAAAGAGAAATCCCATTCAAAATTACCCTAGACAAAATAAAATACTTAGGAATCTATCTCCCGAGACAAACACAGGATCTATATGAACACAACTACAAAACACTTTCCACACAACTAAAACTAGACTTGAACAATTGGAAGAACATTAACTGCTCATGGGTAGGACGAGCCAATATAATAAAAATGACCATCCTACTCAAACTCATCTATCTATTTAGTGCCATATCCATGGAACTTCCAAAATTTTTTTTTACTGATTTAGAAAAAACCATAACAAAGTTCATTTGGAAGAACAAAAGATCAAGGACATCCAGGGAAATAATGAAAAAAAAAAATACAAAGGAAGGGGGTCTTGCAGTCCCAGATCTCAGACTATATTATAAAGCAGCGGTCATCAAAACAATTTGGTACTGGCTAAGAGACAGAAAGGAGGATCAGTGGAATAGACTGGGGGCAAGCAACCTCAGTAAGACAGTATATGACAAACCCAAAGATCCCAGCTTTGGGGACAAAAATCCACTATTTCATAAAAACTGCTGGGAAAATTGGAGGACAGTGTGGGAAAGATTAGGTTTAGATCAACACTTCACACCCTACACCAAGATAAATTCAAAATGGATGAATGACTTGAACATAAAGAAGGAAACTATAAGAAAATTAGGCAAACACAGAATAGTATACATGTCAGACCTTTGGGAAGGGAAAGACTTCAAAACCAAGCAAGAATTAGAAAGAGTTACAAAATGCAAAATAAATAATCTGGATTACAGCAAATTAAAAAGGTTTTGTACAAACAAAACCAATGTAACCAAAATCAGAAGGGTAGCAACAAATTGGGAAACAATCTTCATAAAAACCTCTGACAAAGGTTTAATTACTCAAATTTATAAAGAACTAAATCAATTGTACAAAAAATCAAGCCATTCTCCAATTGACAAATGGGCAAGGGACATGAACAGGCAGTTCACAGCCAAAGAAATCAAAACTATTAATAAGCACATGAAAAAGTGCTCTACATCTCTTATAATCAGAGAGATGCAAATCAAAACAACTCTGAGGTATCACCTCACACCTAGCAGATTGGCTAACATGACAGCTATGGAAAGTAATGAATGCTGGAGGGGATGTGGCAAAGTGGGGACATTAATTCATTGCTGGTGGAGTTGTGAATTGATCCAACCATTCTGGAGGGCAATTTGGAACTATGCCCAAAGGGTGATAAAAGACTGTCTGCCCTTTGATCCAGCTATAGCACTGCTGGGTTTGTACCCCAAAGAGATAATAAGGAAAAAGACTTGTACAAGAATATTCATAGCTGCACTCTTTGTGGTGGCCAAAAATTGGAAAACGAGGGGATGCCCGTCAATTGGGGAATGGCTGAACAAATTGTGGCATATGTTGGTGATGGAATAATATTGTGCTAAAAGGAATAATAAAGTAGAGGAATTCCATGGAGACTGGAACAACCTCCAGGAAGTGATGCAGAGCGAAAGGAGCAGAACCAAAAAACCATTGTACACAGAGACTGATACATTGTGGTACAATTGAAGGTGATGGACTTCTCCATTAGTATCAATGCAATGTCCCTGAACAATCTGCAGGGATCTAAAAAATACTACCCACAAGCAGAGGATAAACTGTGGGAGTAAAAACACTGATGAAAAGCAACTGCTTGACTACAGGGTTGGAGGGGATAAGACTGAGGAGAGAATCTAAATGAACACTATAATGCAAATTCCAACAACAGGGAAATGGGTTCGAGTCAAGAACACACGTGATAACCAGTGGAATCATGCATCAGCTATGGGAGAGGGATAGGTGGGGGGGAGGGGAGGAAAAGAAAATGATCTTTGTTTCCAGTGAATAATGTATGGAAACAACCAAATAAAATAATGTTTAAAAATTAAAAAAAAAGAAGTGAAAAAAAATTCATATGCATGAGGGGACTCTACAGTAGGGCTCAGCATTGAAGGTATGTGGGATTTTGGCATTTTTACACTGTGAGGGGGTGAAATAGTTTCCACCAAAACATGGGTTGATTAAACCTCCCTCACCCCACCTATGGAACCAGTGTGCTCGAGTCAGAGCCAGTGAGCTAGAATCAGTGAGTAATCAACGGGCACCTCTAGAGTGAGTTAGGGGCACCTTTAGGTCCTTGGCAGAAGACTAAGACCACCAAAGACCTACTTGTGAGAGCAGCTAGACTTGAGACCCCCAGCAGTCTGAAGAGTGCAAACCTTGGGCACAGAGATAGCTCTGAAAAAGTCAATAAACAGTAGAAACTGCAGAGACTCCAGAGGTGGCCTCAGGCAAAACCATGTTCCTAAGCTCCATGCACAGAAAGCCTGCCCCCCTCACTCAAAGCTCTGAGTGGAAAGGGAAGGGGAAACCAGAATAGTGATGGCCAGCACTGCCCGGGGGAGGTGGGGCGGGGAGGAGAACTTCCCAACATCAAGAAGAAAAAGAAGAAGGCATTGACCCTGGATAATTTTTATGGAGGAAAAATCAACACTACAGAGGAAACAGCAGAAGAGGACATACAAATAAATGCATCCAAACCTTCCAAAAAATAAAATTGGCCACAAACTCTGGAAGAATTTAAATCTGAGCTTTTGAAAAAGATGGAAGAATATTGGCAAGAAAAGTGGGAAACAGTTCAAAAAGTAAATAAGTTTACAGAACAGGAACTCCCAACTAGATACCAAAATTAAACAGCTGGAATCCATGAAAAGCAGGATAGACCAAACTGAAAAGGAAAATTAACAGATTATTGCTGAAAATCAAAAGATTATAGGGGAAAAACAGTCCTTAAAGGCCAGAATCGGGCAATTGGAAGCCAATGATCTAGCAAAACAGCAAGAATTAATAAAGCAAAGTCAAAAGACTGGCAAAATAGAAGAAAACAAAATATTCCACTGACAGGATGATAGACCATGAGAACCATCCTCAAAGAGACAATTTGAGAATCATTGGTCTACCTGAAAACCCAAAACTGAACAGAAATCTTGATAGCATATTCCAAGAAATTATCCAAGAAAACTGATCTGATGTTTTTGAACAATAGGGCAAAATAGACATTGAAAGAATTCATAGAAAACCCTGTACACTAAATCCTCAAAAGAAAACCCCAAGGAATGTAATTGCCAAAATCGAGAGCTTCCAAGCTAATGAGAAAATTTACAAGAAGCCAAAAAGAGACAATTCAGATATCAAGGAGCACTAATCAGGATTACACAAGATGTGGCAGCTTCTAAACTAAAGGACCACAAGGCTTGGAATATGATATTCAGAAAGGCAAGAGAATTGGTTCTTCAACAAAAGATCACCTACCCATCAAAACTAACTATATGCTTCTAGGGGAAAGTATGGGCATTCAACAAAATAGAAGAGTTCCAAGTATTTGTAAAAAAAAAAAAGACCAGAACTAAGTGGAAAATTTGATATCCAAGCACAAAAATCAAAAGAAACATGAAAAAGTAAATAAGAAAGAGAGGGGAAAGGGAAAAATTATTTTTTTCTTTAAATTTTCTTCTTTAAGGGCTTCAATAAGATCAAATTTTTTATATTAATGTATGGAAAATGTTATTTGTAACTCCCCAAAATTATATTCATTATTATAGTAATTAGAAGAATCACTCATAGGTAGAGCGATTGGGGTAATAAGTGGTCTAAAATGATATGCAAAAAATAAAAAGGGAGGGGGGAATAGAATATGGCACCAAATAAAACTTGAAGGAATTAGATAAATAGTATACTCTATATCACACCAAGAGGTACATGGGAAGGGAAGGGGATGAATACTATTATAAGAAGGAAAGGAAGAGAGTGCTAATAGGTAATACTTAAACCTTACTCTCAGTGAAATCAATTCTGAGAGGAAAGAACATCTAGATCCATTGGGGTATCGAATTCCCTATGGGGGGGAGAGGGGAGGGAAAGAACATGATTCTTATAAACAAGGAAAAATATTTGAAATAAAAACTAAAATTAATAAAATAGATTGAATAGGTAAAAGATTAGAGAACAAATAGTGTCATTGTATCCTCACAGTATCTCTGGAAAATTGGTGCTATTGTTATCCTCATTTGACAAATGAGGAAACTGAGGCACAGAGATGTTAAGTGACTTGCCCAGAGTCACACTACAAATGATAAGTATGTGATGCTGACTTGAGGTCTTTTTGACACCAGGGTCAGAATACTTTGAATTTGAGATCCTTAGGGGGTGTCTGATGCAAAATGTCCAGTTGGCAGCTGATAATATCATTATTGTTTGTTTATTCTAGTATTTTCCTTATGACCTTGGGCAAGCCACTCCTCTCATACTTAGTTTCCTCTTATGTCAAAATGAGGGTTTGCTTCAATGATCACTAAAGTCCCTTTGAGACCTAAATCTGTGACTTTGGAAACTTAGTGTCACACTCTAAGTAAGGACTTTGAAGAAGTAGATTTCTGAGGTCTTTTCTAGCAATAGCTTTTATTTTCAAGTATTTCACATTCTGAGATCCCTGCCAGCTCTGACATTCAGTGATTCTATCTGGGAGAACAGTTGTTGCTAATCCTGGTTCACAATTACATTTGCCATTGTGAATTTGTAGCTAAGTGATATAGCCATCATACTGTGGTACGGACAGCGACAGGCTCTATATGTGCCTGGGCAAGGATCCAGGATTTCAGAAGCTGAGGCCAGCCTATGAAGAATAAAGTTAGTGTAAGAGTCAAGAGCAGGCAATGGAATTTATGAGAAATGAACTGGACTTGGGGTCTCCACAGAGAGTGAGAGTCAGAGAAGTGGGCTCACCCCTGGAGTTCACTCACTCCTGGAATGATATTGGGGAGACTGCAGCTCCTTGATCACTTGCGTTCTTGAGTTATCCAATCTGATGATGACACTAAGTTCTATTATGAATATTTTGAACCTGAGCAAAGGAGGGCCACCTGGCTGCCTAAGGAGGGACAAAAAAGTTCAGGTGAGAAACAGAGCGGGTCAAAGCTGTTGTGCCAGGCAATGTGTGATTGGCTAATGAGTGGATACATACTTTCAGTTTGAGTGAGGTAAGATGACCCAGTCCCACAGATTCTGCCAAAAAAAAAAATGGATCAGGAGTGTGTTGGACAAGAACCATGCAGCCCAATTTTGAGCAGCTTTAGTGGCTAATCAAAGTCACTAAAGTCAGCAATAAGAACTCTCTAGAAGCCAGCAGAAGGAAGGGGCAGTTGTTTTAAGAAAATGGTTTCAACTGTGGCACAATTGAATGTAGTGGACTTCTCTACTAGCAGCAATGCAATGATCCAGGACAATTCGGAGGGACTTATGAGAAAGAACGCAATCCACATTCAGAGAAAGAACTGTGGGAGTAGAAACACAGAAGAAAAGCAACTGCTTGATCACATGAGTCAAGGGGCATGTGATTGGGGATATAGACTCTAAATTAACATCCTAGTGCAAACATCAATAATATGGAAATAGGTCTTGATCAACAACACAAGTAAAACCCAGTGGAACTGTGTGTTACCTGAGGGGGGGGGGGGGAGAGAAGGGAAAGGAAAGAAAATGAATCATGTAACCATGGAAAGGTATTCTAAATTAATTAAATAAAAAATTTCAATTAAAAAAAAGAAGATAGTATTGAGATTTGGATATCTAAGGTAATCTTTTGCCAATTCCTGGAACATATATGTGAGTTTTGTGTAAGCAGGAATCATTCAACAAGCATGAGTCTAAATTATAGCATCCAGGTGAAAACTGCAGGTGATTAAATATGAGAGCATTGTATCATGCCTTTACAGAAAAAAATACATAAAGTAAGACAGCTAGGTGGCAAAATGGATAGAGTGCCAATCCAAGAGTAAACAAGACTCATTTTCCTGAGTTCAACTCTAGTTTCAGACACTTCTTTGCTGTGTGATGCTGGGCAAGTTATTTACCTTTATTTGCCACAGTTTCCTCATTTATAAAATGAACTGGAGAAGGAAATGGTCAGAATTCCAGAATCTTTGCCAGGAAAACCCTAAAAGGGGTCATGAAAAGTTGGACAGGACTCAAACAATTGAATAGCAGGAAACATTAATTGCCTACTGTATGCCAGCTATTGAGCTTAACACTGCTAATGTAGACACAAAAATGGAAGCATTCTTGTCCTCAAAGATTCTCCTTGGGAAAATAATATTTACAAAGATAACTAAATTGGGTAGGTGTTATGGAGGATGTTATGGAGCAATGGTGTGTTTCATAATTGGTCTCCATTAAGAGGTCATTCTTGATCTGAATCTGGAAGGAAGTTTGGAGTTTCCAGAGGAAGAAGTGAGGAGGGTTCATACTTCCAGGCATGGGGGTCCACCTGTGAGAAACTAATGAGGCAGGAGATGAATGTTTTCTCCAGGGAATTGGAAGAAATTTAATCTGGATGGATGGAAGAGGATAGGAAGGAAAGTAATCTTCAAATTTTCCTGGAATAGTAAACTGGAGCCAGATTTTGAAGAACTTTGTATTCCAAACCCAGGACTTTGTATTTTATAGAGAGGAAATAGAGAGCCACTTGGGCTGTTTGAACAGGGAAGTGACATGGTCAGACAAGTGTATTAGGAGAGGTTGGGAGAGCATTCAGACCACCTGCACAGGGAAGTTGAGGGATGACTCCTAAAATAGTTCAGTAGCCAATGATGTGGAGATGATAATAAGAGAAGTGGTGCTTGAGTTGGATCTTGGAGGAAGAGAAAGACTTTCTGAGATGTACATCCCAGTCATGGCGCATGGTCAATGCAAAGCCATGGAGATGGGTGATGGAAGGTTATGTGTTAGAAACAGCAATAAGACCAATTTGGCTGGACAACAGAGTGTCTCTGTGGGTAGAGAGGGGTGATGTCCAAGAGATAGAATGAGTCCAGATTCTAAAGGGCTATAAAAGCTGAACAGAGGAGTATGCATTTGATTCCCATGCTTCTGTTTTCATCTTCATCATTTCTTACAGCACAGTAATATGCATGTAAATGTAAGTTCATGCACCACAATTTGTTTAGCTATTTCCAAATTAATAGGAATCTATTATGTTTCCAGTCTTTTGGTTCCACAAAAAATTGCTGCTATAAATATTTTGTTTATGGAGTCTTTGTTTTTGTCCCTGACCTCATTGAAGTCCTGCCTAGGAGCATAATCTTTGGGTCAAACAGTGACATTTAGTCACTTTCTTCACATAATTCCAAATTTCTTTTCAGAATGATTGAAATAATTCACAGCTCCACTGATAGCACTTTTTTTTTACCTGTTTTTCCATATTCCCTCCAGAAATGACTGTTCCTAGCTTTTGCTATCCATGGAATATATTGAGTAGGAGATAAAACCTCAGAATTATTTTGATTTTAATTTCTCCAGTGGTTAGTGATTTAGAACCTTCTTTCAGATGGTTAATAATATTTTGCTCTTCTCTTTCTGAGAACTATTTGTTGATGTCTTCTAATGACATTAGCTATTAAGGAATGTTGCTTATTTATTTTGGATATCCAGATTTTTTTCTCCATAAACATTTTCTAACATAAGCATTTTCTAGCAGATGCATCAATAGTAGAATGGAACCATCATAAAAGCACTGAGTTTCTATCACCAGAGACACATTCAAAGGAGAAGTTTGGTTGACCACTTGTCAAGAGTATTGTTTAAGTGATTCCTGTATAGGATGGACTACATGGTCGTTAGGGTCCTATTAGATGGTCTTTTCTGTAATTCTTTTACTTTAGAAATAAACCAACCAAGCGGAGCTGAATGACAGCTGACTGACAGCTTTGAAGTGCTACTGCAGACTCTTTTATGCTGAATTTGCATCTGTCAGCCACATCTGCCTTTCCTCCATAAAGAGGAAAATTTCTTCGCCATGGCTCCTGCACAATAGGCCAGTGAGGAGTCAGAGAAAAGGAAGTTCCTAACAAATCCTGTGTTCGTTTTTTAGAAAATGTTTAGTACTCATCTGCCGCATTTGGGCTAACATATACTCCTGCATTTTTGAGATATTGAATGGGCTCCAAGAGAAATGGAGACCTATTTTCCAACAGGCTGAACCATTCTCTTTTGTGGATGTTCACTGCCCTCTAGTGTTCACATATATTCCACTTTCTGGCCCGAAAATCTGTGCTGCTATTATAACATTGTCATACTCCAAAGGGTCAGAAAGAATAGGGTTGAACCCCTGTCCCAAAGTTGCAAAAACATTTTTTTTACATTATCCAGTTGTAAGTTTCTATCTACTAGTCTTTTTCTCACTTTTCATTTTTCGTTTTTATTGTGGCTGTTCTTTTTTGTCTAACTCCACATGATCCAATAAGCTTTTTTTGTCCATGTTGATTTTTGTCTGGGGCTAAATTTGAACTCAGATCTTCCCAAATCCAAGCCCAGTGCTTTTTCCATTTACCATTTAGTTGCCCTCAGGAAGCTTCCCATTAGTTGAACTGAAGAACATATTTTGGTTATTTGAACAACACAACAATGTTAGACAAGAAGTGATCTTAAAATCAAATCCTTCAACACTCTCATTTTACAAATCAGGAAACTAAGGTCTAGAAAATGACTTGCTAGAGGAAGAGAGAGATCATAGCATGATAGATTTAATTCTAGAAGGAAAATGAGAGACCATCTAGTCCAACCCACTTTAATTTATCAGTGAGGAAACTTGGGCCTCCCTCATCCTGAGTGTCTTGAGCCAAGTCCCATAGTTAAGAAGTGGCAACACTAGGATTTGAACCTGGATCTTGAGGCTCTAAATCCAGCACCCCTTTAACCATACTACATTGCCTCAGTGATGTAGCAACTTATATTCATAGGGTACACTTCAAGTTTACAAAGTGTCTGCATGTGCATGCACGAGTGTATACACACACACACACACACACACATACACACACGCACACACACTGTGAACTTTAGATTACTCCACCCTACTTAGTCTAACAAAAACAGGAACATCTACACCCATATTGAAGGATTAAGTATTTAGGGGGATGGCCTATGACAGACATGTGCTAGCAAATGACAAATCATAAACAACTGACAGACCCCTGGGCTGTCCTAAGTCAAGCTTAAGCTACCATTGGTACATGTAAGACACAGGAAAGTGATGTAAAAATTGTCTATATATTTCACGTCACTTCCTTTCTCTGGCCTCTTGGGCGGTGGAGAGGTGGTTAGCAGAGTGTTATGAGTGTTTCAGCATCTTGGGTGGTGGCTGCTATTGTCCAGGTTTAGCGGTGAGTTTTCTTTGATACCATACTGGAGGAACCTGAGTAGCCTAGTTCAGGTGAGGCATCTTTACTGAGCTCTATCAGAGTTTAGACTTTCTCCTTTACCTTCCAAACACTATCTTCTTAAGAAAGTCACTAATCTTCTTCAGAGACCTCATGGTGGAGGACTTTGAACTCCCCCTGGCACAGGCCAGGCAGGAGAAATCCTATGCCCTTTCCCTCTCCCTTCTCCTTAATTCCTTCCCTCTCTATTAATTAAACCACCATAAATTTCCAAACTGACTTGGTTATTTTATTTGGGATATTCCCTGGTGACCAAACCCTAAAATTATCCTGACCACACACACAGACACACACACAGAAAATATGTTTATATATATATATATATATATATATATATATATATATATATATTCTGAGATGTTGAGGGAAGGAGAGAGGGCTGTCCTGAATAGAGGAATATGGTGTAATTCTTCAGGGGAGTGAGGGCTTTTATGAAAGTCTCTGCTGCCTCCTTCAGGGATATTGGGAGATAAGTAGTCTATTTTTCTAGAGTTTCAGAAACATGCTACTCCTGAGTGGAGGACTGAGAAGGATGCTATAGAGGCTCCCTTCCTGCTGAGAAGTTGATCTACTTCTTATAGGATCATCATTTTAGCAAGGAAGGACTAAGGATTGTTAAGTAGCAATGGAGTCTCATCTGAGGTTTAAATTGAAGATTTTTTTTTCAGTTGAAATGAATTTTTTTCATGACTTTCTCACACCTATTGTGGAAAACAAAAAATAAATGTATAATGGAGATTACTCATCGGCAAACATTTCATAGGATTGAACTATGGAAAGTTAAGTAGCAAAAAAAAATGAATAGTTTGCTGATGACACATTAAAGTGGTAAACTGTAGGGTCAAGATGAGTTGTGGAGGTAACAGAAAACAGGCTTGAGCAGGACTGAGAGCATGAAAGAAATCAGAATGTAGGAATAAAGTTAAACAATAGGTTTGCTATGAGTGAGAGTGGGAGAAGTGAACCTTTGAATAGATGGTTGTGGCTTAGAGTGCAGTCTCAGAATTCTAATCCTTGACAAAGGAACACTTCCAAGAAATGCATTATCTCTAAAGTATAGCAGAAATAGAACAAAGAAAGATGTCCTTAGAGTTGTGGAAAATTAGAAGCTTGTAGTTGGGTTGTTAATCAACCAACATTTATTAAACACATACTAAGTGCTGGGAAGTGTGCTAGATGCAAAAAATAATAATAATAATAATAATCCTTGACCTCAAGGAACTGATATTCCCTAAAGTGAAATAACTTGTACATATAGAAGTAATTGTATAACATTATTTATAAAATTCTTAAAAATGATTCAGGAAAGGGAGGTACTAACAGTTTATATTATTAACAATGGATATTGAAGTACTTGGGATGATGGTGATGGAATGGAGTGGTATAGAAAGAAAATCTGTAAACTTTATACTGATGATGCTAAAAAAGTCATAAAATTAGCCTAGAGTCAGAAAATGGTAGCATCAAGGAGGAAGTGTGATATAAAGCAGATGCATGGACAACTGAATGAGGAAAGTTCTCTGAGAATTGGTCCTGGTGAAAACAGAAAACAACAGTGGGGAATAAAAAGCATGCATTTGTTGATCCCTTGCAAATTGGGGTTGGGAGGAATGTGTAGAGTAACTACAAGTGAAAAGAGTTGCATGAGTATCATGGACAGAGGAAAGTTTCTATTAAAAACAAGAAGAAGTAAAGATGTTTGGTTGAAAATTTAGAGATGAAAGGAGAGTTTCTGAACATTAATGTTCAGAAACATTCCCTTCCTTCCTCTACTTTCCTTTTTGTTTCTTCTTACTCTTCATTCCTCCCTTCCTTCCTTTTTTCCTCCCTTCCTTCCTTCCTTATCTTTTTTCCTTCTTTCTTTCATATTTTCTTTTATTCTTTATTCAATAGCAACTTAGGAAGTTTATCTGCTAAAGTATTGTAGGATTAGAAACTGCCTTAGTGGAAAATGCCTCCATAATGATGGAATCACAAATCTTTATATGTTCCAAATAAGTATTTATTATTAGTTGTTATTATTACATTGTAGAGAGCTTTTCTTTTTGGTTTCGGCTTGAACTAGATGTTTTCTCCAGACCCTTAAGCTAGTAGCAACATCTAATCCACAAGGAAACTTCTATTCCTACTACACTCTCTACCATTTTTTTTATGTATCAGGCCATTTTTCTCTTTTCCTTACAGGGCTCTCAAGGATCTCCTGGTGTCCGAGGACCACCTGGGCCAGCTGGACCCCCAGTAAGATTGATTTTGTTTTGTTTCCGTGTCATTTCGGTTGGGAGGAGTATAGAAAACTTGAAATATAATTTAATCTACTTAGAAATGTATGCCAATGTGTATCATCAATTATTTTGAATGGAAAGTCCCTGAAAAATTTCCTCCTTCCCTTCCCAAGACCTGCTACTTTAACCAAATTATGTGAACCTATCAGCCAAGACCCATCTCTACCATTCTCAAGACTAATAGAAGTGCCCAGATATGATGAAGTGGGTACCTGTGAATTTGTGCCAAGTTTTTGAGACAGAAATGATGCCCTATGAACAAATAAAAAGAGCTAATTCAAGAGGTTCCTCCCTTGTTAGAAAACTAAAGACAGCTTAGATAACATTTTTGCAGAAAAAATTCTTTTTCAAGTACATATTAAACTAGATGGCCTCTGAGTACACTTCAAAATCTTAGCATCTATGATTTTGTAGATACAGGACTACCATGTAAAGGCAGTCAGGGGAAAAAAATCAACAACCTCTCCAGATCATATAGAAAGAAATCCAACTATGTTATGGGGTGGTGATGGGGCTAGCAAAGATGGCAGACTTCCAGTTCTTTATGGGGATTTTCTCATCTAGGGCCTTCCTGGAGAGATTGGCTTCTCTGGAAAACCTGGCCAGCCTGGCCAACCTGTAAGTACTATTCCACATTCTTGTAAAGTTTTTTTTTTTTAACAAATATAAAATTTCACCTTAATCTGAATTAAATTTCATTTTCTCAGACTGGGCCCAACAATCTAGCCTGTAATTTCTATATACATTTATAAGTACTTATATTAATCATGTACTAGTTCTTGTTGGATGTTGTTGAGATTTTTTTTAGTTATTACTATAATACAACATGTTTACTATTCCTTTCAGTTTTGTGTCATATTCAAGTTATAACTTTTACTTTTTTATAGGTTTGGGGAATATTTTAACCCTCTCTTGTGAATTATCTCTCCAGTAGCTTTTCCTGATGCTTCTTTTTTCTGACTCTCATCCTAATACTCCATGGATTCCTTTGCTGTCTTTTCATCCTTCTGTTATTTCCTAATTGTTGGTACTGTTCAAGACTCTAAGCCAGTCCCTTTCTCTATTGTTCTCTCTTCTTTCTTTATTCTGTCCACCTCTTTCAACTGGGATCACATTATTAAACATTTTATTTTAATTATCGATTCTATGCATAGAACTCCATCATTTATATGTCAAGCTCTGGTCCTTCAACCAAGCTTTAATCTGGCAACAATGGCCTAATGGACATTTCAATTTGGATGCAACATAGTCCTCTCAAAGTCAGCAATCACAAAAGAAAAGTCATTGTTTCTTCTCCCAAATCACTCATCTTCTTCACTTCCCTATTTTTATTGAGAGCATGGCCAGCCTTTCATTCTCCCTTGTTTCCAACCTAAAGGACATCCTTCATTCTTCATTCTCATTTCCAAATATTCCCTTCACATTTCCAAGCCTTTGCAATGCCTTACCTCCCAGTGTGTCTTGACAACATATTACTTTACTAATCACACAAAAACTACCTTAATTCAGACTCTTCTCCCTTCTTATCTAGACTATTCTAATATCTTCCTTGAGTTTCTATTTTCTAATAGAAATCTAACATATTCTAATATCCTCCCTGCCTCAAGTTTCTCCCTTTTCAAATGTATCCTCCCCATAGCTACCAAAATGATTTTCCTAAAGTAAATGTCTGGCCATGTAATTCTCTTAATCACTGAAATCCTGTTGCTTTCTATTGCCTCTAGGGTAAAATATAAATTTCATTTTATATTTAAAATCCTTTACTACATAGCTTCAACTCCTTTTCAACCCACATGTGCATTATTCTCATTTGATGATATCTCCAAATTGGCTTTCCTGCTGTTCCTCAGATGTGGCACTCCATCTATTTCTGGTCCTTTGGTTATCCCCTTGCTTGGAATGAACCCCATCTTCTCTTCTGCCTTTTAGAATTCCTTGTTTCCTCCAAGAATCAGCTCAGGTACACTTCCTGCATAAAACCTTTCCTCTTTACTTCCCACCCTAGCTGTAAGTGCTCTTTCTTTCAAAGCTCCTTTTTTTTTGTCAATTTAATGTGTTTATGTGTGTGTATACACACATTTTATATATGTGTACTTTTCTACATACATACATATATATGTTTAGTATATAGTCTTTTCCCCAATAGAATATTACCTAATTGAAGGCAAGGATTGTTTTGTATCTTTAAAATATGGCACATTGTAAGTACTTAAAATGCTTGTTGATTGATCTGAAAATTACAGCTTTATGTTTTCTTTATCATTTCCCTATCCACCTTGAACCATTTTATCCTTCTTCAATCTTTCACTTGCTTGTCTGGTTTTTAAATGTCTGTTGTTATCCTTAGAATCAAACAGAAGCTTCATTTCTCTCTAGATGTTCACATTCCTCACATTCTTATAAGACAATGATACTTTTATATTCTTGTTTTGTTAACTGTTCTTGATCCCATCTTGAACATATGTGTTTTGAAACTCTACCCTGGCCAGTGGTTCCATATATATCCACAGTCATCTTGAAAAATACTCCTTTTATTCTTAATTGAAATCCTTAATGACTGTGTAATCAGAATTTTAATTTCAAGAACATTGTGTACTTCCCCCACCTACCTCATTCTCTCCCTTATTGACTTTTACTATTGAATTTTGGGTCATTTAGCCTTTTCTTTTAACTCAATGAAATATTTTCCCCCAAATTTAGCTGCTGCTTTGCATTTGGTAGAAAGAAAACTCTAGAAATTTTGTGACCAAGTGAAATCTTCCATTGTTACTTTCCCCCAAGTCCTTGCGAGATTTATGAACTCTTTCCCAGGCTCATCATCCCTTCCTTCCTTCCGATTAGGTAGTCTGCTGTATATTACTATGATAATAGTGCTGCTCCTTGATCTTCATCCTAATTTTCCTTCATGCTTTCCACATTTTAGCTTATTTATTCTTTCATGGATATATTATATAATATGATACTTTGTCTAACCTTTTCTATTTTAAATAAAATCTATCATCCCATTGCCTTGGTCTAGTCATGACCCATAAGTTATCGTCTCAGCAATTTCCATGAGGTCAAATGTATCTCTTTGTATTAATTTTATCATCAACCTCTGTGAATGTATATATAAATATCTAAGCCAAAGAACTTTACTCTAGCTTTTTTCCCCTTAAATGTTGTCTCCTATGAATTATTAGTCTTTTCTACCAATTTTCCATGAGACTTTATATTCATAATCTTCCTTTATCATTCCTATTTCTTTATTTGAAACTTCCTAATGGTCAGAAGTGAAATTTGAACTTAGATATCCTGACACCAAGTATGGCATTATGTCCACTATATCATGTTAGCTCTATACCATATGGTTATGTAGATTAAAAATTAATATCCAAAATACTCCTGTATTATATTTAACAAAATTTATTAATAATAACTTGAAGCAAAAAGATAAAAATAAAAGGCTAGAGAAAAAGAGAAAAGCTCACCTAGCCATGCAAGTGGGAAAAATGAGAGAGAGAGAGAGGAGTTACACAGCTTAAAAACAATAATATAACTTTGCTAACATGAATGAAGGGAAAAAGATTCTTGGGAAAAGAAAAGAATTCTGGGAGATGGAGTCCAAGGGTTCAAGATTTTCTAATTACAGATGGTACACTCCATTGTATTTGGTTCGATGAATGAGAAATAACATGATGAGGTCAAAGGAAAGAACCTTAGTGATGCTAGAAAATATGAGAACAAAATGATCTGTTTCATCTGTGAATACCAGAAAAGGTGTCATGGAACAAGTGGCCTCTGAGTCAGGCTTTTGAAGGAAGAAGATTTCAATAAAGAAATTTGGAGAAAATTAATCCTAGACAATGGATATTTCAAAGGATCTAAATATAAAACAACTTTCTAGATTGAAATTACTTGTATATTCATATATCTGACTGTTTATTGTTCTTTGGGGAAATAGGGCTCACCTGGGAAAGATGGGACAAATGGACTTCCTGGACTTCAAGGACCCAAGGTTGGTATCCAATATATAACTTAAATCTGAAACACCTTAAGCTAAAATTCCCAAAGAGGGCCTTCCATCCCCTATTTTCTTCTCTTTCTCTCTCCATATTTATTTTGTAATTTAGAATCATATGCTCTCAACCATAGTCTTCTCCTAATGCCTCATTGGGATTTGGAGCTGACCTAGACTTCTTTTGGACTATGTCATAAAACTCCAAAGTCTGATAGATCCTGACAAGCTAGAAAAGTTTCAAATAAATACCCAGTCATAGATCGAGGTTCTGTCACCTTTAGGCCAGCAAAGCTCTGTTTGGAGAGGCTTATCACTAGGACACCAAGGAAAAATTAGAAGGAAGAACACAATTCTTCTAAAATATCATCTCTTACAGAGGCAGAGAGTTAGAGATGGAGAGAGAAAGTTGGGAATATACCAACACTGATGCAATTACAGATGCTTGCCATCCTGAAGCGTAGTAGAGGTTGAATGAGACTGACCAATGAGATCCAGGTCCTTTGAGCACATATAATGAGCCTTTAACATTTATCCACTTATTCATTTTTCCCAACCACCCTATGAGGTAGATGGTGCAGATATTATAAAATCCATTCTACAGATAGTAACAGATCTGAATCCCAGAGAGATCCACACACCCAGGGTCAAACACTAGAGTCAGCCTTTGAATCCAGGCCATCTTTCTGGACATAAAGTCCAGAAGCACAAGATGCATACAGTCTTGTTATTATTACTATCAGGGACTCTATGGATTGGAAAATGTCAAGGCTAGATAAAAGAAAATAATAAAAGATTTCCCCAGAACTATAAACATTTCACTCCCCTGAGCTGGTTTGTGAAAGAATCAATTTTCCCAATAGCTTCCTTTAAACAATGTTTGGCACATCAAGGGAGAGGAGTGAGGGGAATGTTTTATGCTTTGGTAACTCTTGCTTTCCCCAGACAGGGACAGAAGAACAAATTCAACGTGATGGTTTCTAGCGTTGTCAGCTCAGAGACCACACAGACATGGCTCCCCTCTGATTAAAAGACTTTGATTAAAAGACTAACATATTTCTGTAGTGCCTTTGAGGTTGGCCAAATATATTTTCTTACCCCCACCTGAGAAGGTAAATTATACAGGGATTACTGTCCTCATTTGAGAGATAAGGAGACTGAGTCTTAGAAGTGAAGCAAATTGGCCAGTCATGTAGCTAGAAATTCAGGGTCCACATCTGCCTATCAGGTGAGATGCCCATTCATAGCAAAATTCTTTGTTTATTGAATAATAGACCACTTTGGCAATTTTTAGAATGTTATTAATACTATAATAATATATGTTTAACATATATATGTTATATAAATATATATATATAATATATTGGATTATAAAGAAACCATTTATACTGAAATAGGACTCATATATTAAAAGAAAAGTTTGTACGCCTGTAATTAAGAATCTGTTGTAGTAGGTAGTTATATGACTTAATGGATTGAGAGCCAGTGCTAGAAAATGGAAGGATGCTGGGCTCAAATTTGGTCTCAGAGAGCTCCTAGTTGTATGAATCTGGGAAAGTCACTTAACACCCATCGTCCAGTTCTTATGACTCTTCTGCCTCAGAACCATAGAATTGATTCTAAGACAGAAGATAAGGATTAAAAAAAAGACAAAAGATAAAAAGATACACTGTGTCCTAATATTTTGCTATGAAATTATCATTTTTGTCTGTCTTTCTCAAAATAATCTCTTCTTCATTGGGAAAAAGAGCCTTTCTTGAAGTCTTCAATGACATGAGTATTAAAAAAGGTACCGATGTTAGAGAGAGAAGACAGATTCAAATTCTGGTTTCACCATTTATTGCCTGTGTGACATAGGGAAACTGCTTAATCTCTCATTTGTAAAAGGGAGAGAGTAGTCCTTGTCCTGCCTACTTCCCAAGGTTTTATGTGTAGGAAAAAAGGAATGAAAGTCTTTTGAGAAGCTAAAAAATGCTATACATCTCTATTCCTAAAGTTATGCTAATTATTCCAGCCATAAACAGCCATTTCTTGATTACAAAGGGCTGAATGAATGAATGAATGAATGAACATGATTTCAGTGTTTATTTTGTGCCAAGTATGGTAATAAGCACTGGGGATAGAATTACCAGCAAGCAAACCAACAGTTAGGTGGTGCCATGGATAGTACCATCCCTGGAGTCAGAAAAACCTGGTCTCAGACATTTACTAGCTATGTGCTCTTGGGTAATTCACTTAACCCTGTTTGCCTCAGTTTCCTCATATGTAAAATGAATTGGAAAAGAAAATGGCAAACCACTCTGGTATCTTTGTTAAGAAAATGCCCAAATGGGGTCATGAAGAGTCAGATAATTGAACAACAAGCAGATCAATTCTGTACCTCAAAAAATTGGCATTCTATTAGGGGAAGGCAAGACATATGGGCTAAAGAACTGACTTCCTTTCAAATTTTATTACATGGTAGTAAGACTTTTTTTTGTTTTGCTGGTGAACTCAAGGACCTTGTGACTCACTATGCAAATTGCTGGTAACTCCCTTTTACTCATTCTGACAATGGATACTGATTCAACAAATATGGGAAATGTTCATTAAATGTCTATGTCTAATAAAGATTGGGAGTTCAGTACTGGAAATTCACACTTCCTGCTTTCAAGAAACTTTTATATTAATACAGGAAATGAGTCATTATACTTTTCTAGGGAATCATAGTTGCATGGACTATGAGAAGATATTATTCCTATAACCAATAGACTGCCATTGTTTTGCAGCTTGAATTATTGTGTGTCTTTCCCCAGTTTGTATCACTGGGATGGTTTACATAAAAGTGATGTTTCATTCTCATTTGGTTAAATCAAGTCAGCAAGCATTTATTAAGCACCATGTGCCATGTTAAGCACTAACAACTATCTATTGGACTATCACTTTGATTTTTTGTTAATTGATGTATTTATGCTCATTCATGGTGCTTTTGTATATAAATCTCACACCTAAATTTATTATTAGATTGCTCAAGCTTAGGAGCACTATTTCTCAAGATGCTGTAGGCATTTTCTAGATTGTGGAAATTCTTCAATCAACGTCTACTTTATAAATTCTAAACTACTTAGCTTGACATTTAAGGTCCTAATCCCAATCTTTCTCAAATATATTCTTTCCGCTTCTTCTCAAATTACATAATTTCAAGCCCCAATTTAATATTTTAGCCTGACTAGACTACAAAACATATTTATTCTAGAAATTCATTCTACTTTTTCTTATCTCAATACTTTGTTTTTTTAAACTTTCCTAAATGTAGAATTCATTACTTCCAATCCCCCAAAATTTTAATGCCACCACTTTCATGTACCCTCTCTTAATTCTTAACTTTTCTCCTTGTCCTATCAGTTGAAATAATTGTCCTTTCCTTAGAACTCCTAGGATATTGTACCTCCCATATTACACTTAATCTTCAATTTCTAGTTTTAAAATGTTCCCCTTTATCTTATATCCCTGAAGATTTTAAGTTCATTAATGATAATTATCCAATATGTATCTCAATCTCACATTTACACAGTCTCACATCTCTAACACATATATTGCATAATAATTCAGTGCCTCAAAACAATTTAATGGTTGGCAACTATTCTCATGGTCTTTACTATTGTGGTTCCCTAGACAGACATGTCTTAGCTCCTATATTAAAGTGTAAGTTTCTTAAGGATAGAAAGTGTGTGAATCCTCAGCACTGAATTTGGGGTCCTTATTGCACAGAATCATATTTAACACATTTTTTCCACATGAATACGTATCCATTGAAAGAGCTCAGTTGGTCAAGAACCATTTACCAAGTTGATTATGTGTAAGACACTGGGATAAACTTTGGGATAAAAAATACAAAAAGCAATAACTCTTATTCTCAAGAAGCTTACAATAAAATGAGGGAGACAATCTAATTAGAAAGAGTTTTGGACTTGGAATTAGGAAAGAGAATAGAATGCTTGGATCTTGAACCTAGTAATTACTGGTTGTTTGACTGTAGTCAAGTCAATGATTCTCTCTATAGATAAAATCTGTTGTACTTACCTTCTTCAGTTGGTATGAAGATCAAATTGTACCAAAAATTTTTTGAAAACTGGAAAGGAACATATATTTAAATGCCATGTGTTGTATGTTTTTGTGTTTCCTTCCATGCTAAGTACAGAACATTCTAAATTCTTATTAAATGTTTGGTGATATCCTCCTAGTAATTATCCTTTGTGTTCTTTCCAGGGAGAGACAGGAGAGCGAGGAGAAGGTGGCCTGCCAGGGAATCCTGGACCGAGGGTATGGCATTTCTCTTTCCCTTATCCATCTGACTGTCAGTTACACGCTGGTCAGTGGACTGTAATTTCTCTGGTTTGCAGAGCAGATCAGAGGTCTAGTTTCTGACCTCATTCTGTCACCTGTCTTATTGATTCCCAGCTACTACAGATAAACTAGTCTTGTATCATCAGGACTTTGGGGCATTTCCCTGGCCTGAGTGACAGGAATGATTCTAATCTGTCTGTGTATGAACATGTATGTCTCTGTGCTTAAGAAGATCATTCCTCCTTCCATAATTCCTCTCATTATTAATCAATCAATAAAGCAATAAACATTTGTTAAGCCCTTACTGTGTACCAGACACTGTGCCAGGTGCTGGGAGTACAAAAAAGAGGCAAAAAACCCATAGATTTTGTCTTTTATAATCTAATGGAGATTATTGGTAGCACATAATGGATAGAGCATTGAACCCAGAGTCAGAAAGATCGAAGTTTAATATTTGGCCTCAGACATTTACTGTGACCCTGACCAAGTTCCTTAACTTCTGTTTGTCTCATTTTCCTTAACTGCAAAATGAGAGTTATAATAGCACCTATCTTGCAGGTTTCCTGTGAAGAGCAAATGAAATAATATTTGTAAAAGGTCTTAGCACGAGGCTGGCACATAGTAGGCACTATATAAACGACTATTTCTCTTCTCCTCCCTCTACATTTTGATCCTCATAGTATACCAGTAAATTTAAGACTGCATCTTGAACTTGACAAGAAGACTAAAAGAGGTACTTTGATAGAATAGAAGGAGTATAGGTTGGGAAGTTAAAAGAGTTATAAGGCTAGTAATTTTCTCTCCTTGATCCTCAGTTTTCTCTCCTGAAAAACAAGAGATTGAACAAATTGATCTCAAAATCCATCTATAATTAGATCCTGATTAATGTAATTAATCCCCTGAAATGGCTACATACATTTAAATTCACAGTATTCAAATTTAGAATTATGTAAAATATACTTATTGGTTCCAGATGAATGGAAATATGCAATGTAAATTCAAACAGTACATGAACTTTCAGGATTTTATTATTCATACTAATGGGGTCTGACTATAATTCCTAATTTAAAAACAAATATCTATTCTACATAAAATCCAGGAAATGACTCATCCTTTGCTCAAATACCTCCTGGGAGTGGGAATCCTCAATTAACAAAGACACATTATGATATTTTTGGGGAGCTATAATTTTTAGGACAATCAGTGGATTGGAATAAATTCCTCTACCTTAAAAATGGCTTCTACTAAAAGTATGTCCAAAATGTAAACTTTGTATTAATAATACCTCCAAATATCCAGGATCTATTATGTCATCCAGATGTTCCAACATCATAGAAGGAGAACTGCTCCCTTGACTAGAAGAATGTTTTGTTTTGTTTTGTTTTGTGATTTGCTGTAGCCAAGAAAATTTCTGTACTTTGCAAAGCCATTTCAGGCTTCAGACAGGCCTCTATCACTTGGCCTATACTTTATTTTATTTTATTTTTTGATTGCAAGTGGTTGCCCAGTAAACTGTTCAGTTTATTAATTTTTTTTAAAAAATCTTTCCTTCCCTCTTAGAATTGATACTCCTTGTTGATTCTAAGTCAAAAGAGCAGTAAAGAATAGGCAATGGGGGCTAAGTCCAGTCTAAGTCTTTGCCCAGGCTAAGTCATTTAGCTAGGAAGTATCTGAGGTCAAATTTGAATCCAGGATCTTCCATCGACAGGCCTGACTGTCTATGTACTAAGTCACTTTGCTGCTCCCTGTTCACTTTCATTATTTACCATTTGTTTAAAAAAAAAAAAAAGGAAGACTAGAAAAATATATCCAAAAAGAACTGATGTAAAAACCAAAAGGTATCCATTAAACTTCAGAGAAGAAAAAGGAATCCTTTGGTTTTAACTTTAATAACAGAATTGACTATACTCCAGTGATGAAAAGGCATCATCGCACATAAATTAAGTCCAAAAGTTCTAGTACAGTTTCAAACTATTAAAATTTGTATAGCTTTTATACTGACAATGATATCAATAATAATAATAGCAAAACAATGGGCATTGTTATAATAATTTTACATAATATTTTAATATTGTTCCATAGGAATACCATGCTGGTACACATTTCATCCTGTCCTGATTGTAAGGGGTAAAATTAGGGGTTATTGACTGAATATATTATACTAGTGGTTGCCAGGGATTAATTCAATCTCAATAAATTACTCAAGTCAGTTTGGGAATTTTATGGTGGTTTTAATTACAATAGAAAGAAGAAATTTAAGAAGAAAGAGAGAAAAGGAATTTGGACTGCTCTGACAAGCCAGATAGGAGTTCAGAGGTTTAGGCCAAGGGGCCTTCTCAATCTAGTTTGGCTTCCAGCTAAGAGGCCTGCTCCGAGATGAGGGGCCTCCTAGGAAGATAGCATTTTAGGAAGTAAAGGACAAAAGGAATCAGCCTAAACCACTCAGCAAGCACACTAAGAATGGCGCCATGAGCTCCCAACACTGAAAGAAAGAGAGCCACGTCTCTGAGAGAGAGCATGGAGAGCAGTAGTGCTGTGAAAAATAAAGACTGTTCTTTGCATCACTTCCTGCATTTCACATGTACCAATGGTAGCTTAAGCTTGACTTAGGACAGCCCAGGGGGTCTGTCAGTTGTTTCTTATTTGTCACTTGCTAGCACATGTAGTCATAGGCCATCCTCCTCACAGTTAATCCTTAAGTGGGGTGTATACATTCCTGGTTGCTAGGATTTTAAAGACTAACCAGGGTGGAGAAAATCTAAAATTCACACACCTTCACCTCAATTGTGGAAATTTTTTCCATGTAGTTAAACAAAGTCCAAGTGAGAAAACAGAATAATTGTCATGTAATAAAAACTCATCTCCCTCATAAGCTGGATCAATTATTAGAATTTCTTCACTGGAAGTATTTCAAAGATCATTTAGTCAAATTCTTATCAACAAGAATGTGTATTAAGTGCTTATCTAAGTCTCTACTTGAAGAGTAGAAATAAGGATCTCTTTATCTTCTGAGGAAGACCACTCTAATCTCATTGCCTGACTCACTTCCTATCAAAGGTATAATTTCATTGGTTTGGACACCACATTCACATTGTAGGCTATCACGCGTCCATGTCAAAGGACTTCTGATCCCTGAAATCTTGATAACTGAGATTTGGTATTATTCTGTTTTCAGGGTGAAGCTGGGGAGCAAGGTCTAGTGGGCATTCCTGGTGAGAAGGTGAGTCAATGAAATCAGCATCCTCCTCAATCTCTTAGTTCATTTCATTCCCCATTCGCCATTTCATTATCTACTATTAAAACCACATCCACTGGTGTTAGTGGAATAATGGGCCATTTTTGTTAGTGTGATGTATTCTCCCAGGTCTCCTTCTAGGAAATCATGCTTCCAAATTCCCACCTCCAGGGGTACAGAGTAATGTGAATATTAACAGTATAAAGATTTCTCTACTTAGTGTGAATCATGGAGTGATGCTCTCAGTTCCTGTTCTGAACTTCATCTCTGCCATTCATTGTGGGCACCAGAATACATTTAAATATGTCCTATAAGAACACTAAGAGACCACATCATCCTTTCTTCCATTCATAACCTGTACTGTCAATTAAATAATAATTTTCCTCTGTAACTTCTGGATGGGAAAACCCCACATAAAATGAAGTCTTGAATTATTTTCCTCTTTTGGTCCAGTGTTTTTTCTCTCATTCTTCCTTTTGGCTTTGTCACTTTTAGCTTACATCAAAATTAAATTTATTTTTTAGTTGTCTTTGAGATGAAGTCTTCCTGCAAGTCTATAGTCCTCAACCAATTAGCATGTGCTAATATTTCATTGGATATATTTCTCTGTGAAAATATCAGTATGCCATGTGGCCCTGTTCATCCTCATCCAATCCCAAAACAATATAGTAGGAAGATTACAGGATTTTTAATCCAAAGTCCTAGTATCAAGTCCCATTTATTTTTCAGCTTATGAAGGCTACAGATTATGCTACTTTCTAGCCCTCTGGCCCTTGGGCAATTTACTAGATTCACTCAATCTTAATTTTCTTATATGTTAAATGAACATAATATTCCCTTCATCACAAAGTTGTTCTGAGAATCCACTGGGATAATACAACCATAGAAATTCTTTATGAATTTTAAGGTGCTATGCAAATATGAAGCCCAAGGTAAAATCATTATTAGTGGAACCTAGAAAATATATGGAGCAGCTGGGAGGACATGGTGGATAGAGCACTGGACCTGGAGTCAGGAAGACTCATCTTTCTGAGTTCAATCTGGCTTCATATGCTTACTAGCTCTGTGACACTGGCAAGTCACTTAACCTTGTTTACTTCTGTTCCTCATCTGTAAAATGATCTGAAGAAGGAAATGACAATTTACTTCAATATTTTTGGTAAGAAAACCCCAAATTGGGGAGACAAAAAGACCCTGACACAACTGAAATAACTCAACACCAACAAGAGAAAATATAGGTCAATTTACTCCACTTTACTCCACAGGCTCCATATATTTCTTAGGTAGATTCAATGAATACTTGTTGAGTGGAGTGGGAATTTGAAGCCTCTTGAGAATCTCCTAACTCCCTAATTTTGTATTATGCTTTTTTCCAGGGAGAAATGGGACTTCCAGGATCTCCAGGGTTCCAAGGCCTAAGAGGAGAGAAAGGGGATGAGGTAAGTATCTTCACAGCAGAATAGGTTTTTTGTTTGTTTGTTTTTGGCTTTAGAGATCCCTTTAATCTCCAAATTATCTAGCCTAAGGAAGTAGGGACATTATTCTAGAGCTTCATTCAAAAGGAAATTATGTTGTCCAAGGAAATTTATCATGCCAAGGGGACATTTGGATGCTGAATGACATGATCCTTATATTTGTGGAAGTAAGAATCATAAATCAGAGAATTGGAAAATTCTAGAATTGCAAGGTAAATTACCCAAGCTAATGCATGAAATCATCTCTATATTATTCTGGACAGAGGGCTATTCATTTGCTTTGCAAGATTTCAAAAGAATCTAGGCCTGAACAGTGCAGTGAGGGCTGGATGTGGAGTCATGAAGATCTGAATTCAAATGATGCCTAGCCACTTTCTAGCTATATGACCTCGATCAAGTTATTAAACTTCTCTCTTCTTTGTTTGTGAATTATTTATTTTAGTTATCTGTAAAATAAGCATAAGAATATCATCTTCCTCATAGGATTATTTTAAGGGTCAAGGGATATAGGTAAAGCAGTTCGCAAAATTTAAGAACACTAAATAAGCATTATTATTATCATTATAACCATCATTATTCAAAGATAAAGAATATGCTAAACTTCATGGAAGCCCATTCTACTAGGTAACAATTTTATTTAAGAATTTCTTCCAAATACTGAGCAAAATCCACTTCTCTATAATAGAATTATTTGATTACTTCCACATTTTCCCCCTAGGACCAATGAAACAAGCCTAATTCCTCTTTAAAATTACATCTTCAGAATTATACTTTTTTAAAAGGCACCAATCATGCTCTTCCCCATTCAAGTCTCTTCTCCAGGCTAAATATTCTCAATTCCTTTAACCAGTTGTCATATTGTTAAGTTCCATCACTAGTCTAGTCACCTTCTTCTGCACCTTTTCAGCTTACCTTCTAATGATAGAACCACAGATTCTCCAATACTTATATTGATCCCTGGAGATTGACCTAGGACCTAGGACCATTAAACTCTCTGCCCAGTTACCTTGAATCCATTGCCAACATGAAACTGAATCAGAGGAGCTACACTTGGAAACTCTCTTTTTTTTTATTGCTCATTCTAGATATGAAACTAAAGGCTTCAAGTGATGATACTCTTCTCCCCTGACATTTTCTTCTCAATATTCTACTCCTATTTCTCATGCACAATGAACTGATCCACTTTCCACTGATTCCATTTTCCTCTATTTCCTTTATTTCTTTTGTCTGCTTCTATTTTTGTCTCCGCCTACCACTGCCTCTCTGTCTTTGTCTTTCTCTCTCTGTCTCTGTCTTAGTTCACTCATTCAATAAATTCTCCTTGGTCAATAACCAACAGACCCACCAAAATATAAAACCAAGACCATTATCTAAAAGAAAATGGTGATGCTTTTTTGTAGTCATACAAGTCATTAATTATTTTGAAAAGCTATGATTCTACCTCTTCCCCACTCGGATGTGTCATATGGGGTTCACAAACATAAAAGTGGTGATATTTTAGATAGCGAAGATAAAGGTAACCTCAATTGAGGCATTCAGTTGGCCCAAGAAGTTTCCATGAGAAAAGGACAGAAAGAGAAAGGAAAAATCTTCTCTTGTTTAGGGAATCTCTTGTGTAAAATGTTTCAGGAGAAGCAACGTGGTATTATTGGAAGACAGAAACTTGGCATGTAGAGATGAGAATTCTAGTCTGATTCTGCCACCAAATCTAGGAGACTTTAGGCAAGTAATTTAAAACCTGTGATATCCATTTTTCTTCTCCATAAAACAAAGGACTCCAACCAGATGAAAACAAAGGTCACTCGTAACTCTGGAATTCCATGTTTGTCTATTTATCTGTGAACTCAAGGATTTGTAAGCTATTTCAAGAGCATCAGAGTAATGTCAGCACAGCTGCTGCCTGCTCCTCATTAAGGTTTATTGTTGCTCTGGCTGTATTAGCTGACAGTTGACAGAGGCTACCTGACAAAAATCAAATTTTATTTTGTCTTGGTTTTACCAGATAAAGGACAACAATGATGCTCACTTGTTTTTTTGTTTTGTTTTTTATAACAATCCCAAGTGAGAAATTACAGAACAATGTCTGTGTTCTATCATCGCATCCATTCAGTTGTAATTGTAGTGTTTCTTGCAGGCATGTCAAGAAAATGAATCCTTCTAATTGCAGTTGGAGGCAAATTGACCATTTTTCATTGCGGGGAGAGGGTCGGGGAAAGGGATGTAAGAGTGTGTTGCTTGCCATGTTGCTGTCATCTGTGGAAGAAATTCTGGAATTGGAGTCCCAGAGAGATGGGTTCTCCAGTGGCTCTGACACTGAGTATATGTGACTCTGGGGGCCAGTTTCTTCATCTATAAAATTTAGAAAATAATATTGAACTCTCTACCTCCAAGTAAGGAAAGGACTTTATAAATCTTAAATTGTTTTAAACATGAAAACTTGCTGATCCAAGCTTTCTTTCTCCAAAATGCCTCTGCGTGCTTTAGTACAAAAATACTTGTACAATATGACTCTTTGGGGCTGCTAGGCAATGTAGTAGGTAGAGCATTAGACCTGGAGTCAGAAAGTCCTGAATTCAGATTTAGCCTCAGACACTTATTAGATGTAAGACCCTGGAAAAGTCACTTACCCCTGTTTGCCTCAGTTTCCTCATCTATAAAATGAGCCAAAAAAGGAAATGACAAATTGCTACTGTATCTTTGCCAAGAAATCCCCAAATGAGTCATGAAGAATCAGATATAACTGAAATGATTGAACAACAAGCAACAACACAGTCTGATTCCATTCAGCTTATCGGTTTTGTGTTCCATTTTTGAGAGTTCAGGAATGCCAACATTCTATGGAAATCAACCATTCCTCACATTCAGCATTTCATTTCCCATTCTGTGACTTTTCAGTTTGTGATACTTGCAGGCTGTCAGAATCCCTCGCTTTCTTGAAGTCTCACTGTAGGTGCCACCTCCTTCGACAAGCCTCTCAGTCTCCTAAGTCAATGGTATTCTTTTTTTCAAATTTAATTTTGCATTTATGGATGTGTGAACATAATGTATCTCCTCAGGAGAATATAAGCTCTTTGAGGTCAGCACTGGTTTGTGTTCATCATTGCATCTTTATTGCCTTGCTTGTGACTGACACCATAAATGTGTTGGGTTTGTTGGATAATTACGAGAAAATTATTTAGTTTTCTTTGGTCTACATTTTTGGCCCTATAGTCTATGTAATAATATATTCAAGTACTCTTCAGTCTTGGTAAAGTGGACTTTTCTCTGTTCAGAGAAGGTAGGTGATGCCAGTGGTTAGAACATTGGATTTGGAGCCAGGAAGATCTTAGTTCAGATTTGGTCTCAAACATTCACCAGCTGTGTAACTATGTGTAAGTCTTTTTACCTCTCCCTTTCAATTCAATAAGGAAGTTGGACTCGGTGGTATCTAAAATCCTTTTAAGCTCTTAATTTCTCCTAAGAAATCATAGATCTTTGGTTCTAAAATAAACATTTTTAAATCCTTCTAAAATGTGTTTCCCATTTCTCTGCCTTTTAAAACAGCATTTAATGTCAGTTCAACTTTTCTGATGGCTTAGCATTTTAATTGGGAACATTAGCTATGATATTGTATTATAAAATGTTGATACCCTCAAGGTCTACTGAAATGTGGATGATTTAAATGGCCTCAGATTACTGTTTTTTTGTTTTAGTTTGTATGTGTGTTAGCTTTCTTTTCCTTCTTTCCCCCCCCTTAATTTTAACCTAATGGCTTTTAGAGTTAACATTTTATAGTGGAAAGAGAACTGAATTTGGCATCAGAGAACCAAATTTCCTACTGGACTTATTTTCTTAGTTCTTGCCCTATGCTCTTAGGTAGGCAAGTCACAATCTATATTGATATGATTCTTCTTTGGAAACGAGTTGGACTAAGAGATGTTTAAACTCCAAACCCTTTAATCCTGCTTTGTTATTTGTTTAATTTTCCTACTGTAGCTCATCTCAGCATCTCTACCTTTCCTAATTGATAGTGTCATTTACTCTGGGCACAGGAACTAGATTGAAAATGTGTTAGAATTAAATTTGAGCAAACAAGTTTTGTATAAGAGTCTGTGTGAATCCACCTTGAGAGTAACAGATCATAAATCTTAGCAGTATAGTTTTCTGATGTCTATTTTATTGTTATTCTTGTTCAGGCATTTCAGTCATGCCTGACTCTTCATGACCCCATTTGGGTTTTATCTTGGCAAAGATACTAAATAAATTACCATTTCTTTCTCCGGGTCATTTTACAAATGAGGACACTAAAGCAAATAGGAATAAATGGCTTGTCCAAGGTCATATAGCTAGTATATGTCTGAGGCCAGATTTGAACTCAGTTAGATCTGTCTTCCTGATTTTAGGACAGGTATTCTGCACTGTGCCACCTTGCTGCCTAAGCCATTGTAATTGTCTTTTATCTCTGATCAAAAGCATTTTTTGCTTTCTTCTTGGAAATTGGGTTCATTCTTGATAGGTGGAATTTCTGGCTAATTGACCTCCAATAAAGTGCTAACTTACTTAGAGTTATAAAAGAAATATGATCTAGAAGTTAGGTGATATGTCGGCTTTACTTATGATTTCTATAGTTATGTAAATGGGTAAATTACTTTCCTTCTCTATTGTTTGGTGTCTCTTTTTTATAGTTTCACAAGATTAAGAGCTGAAAAAATAACCTTGTTCATTCCCATTATTTTATAACTAAATAAACTTGAGGCCAAGAGATTAAGTGATTCTTACCTCAAATGACAGATAGTAACAGAACAAGGATTATAACCCATATTTTCTAATGTTGCATCCAGTCTTCTTTCTGTACCACATTGTTCCATTTTATACAAAGGAATTTCACTATCCAGACTGCCTCCCTCATAGAGTCAAACAACAACAACAAAAAAGAGGTTTTAAGTGTGAACTACTTGGAAGGCACTGCAGAAGTCCCTTAAAAAGTAATGCTTGCTAAATAGATGCATTTAGTGCTCTGAGTAAAAATGGTATTTATTATTTTTCTCTATTGTACATTAGGGTAAAAAAGGTGGCCTGGGACTCCCTGGACTGAAAGGTGACAGAGGAGAAAAGGTAGGAATAATTTGTTATTTCTTAATTTTCTTTTTTCCAGGATCTTTTGAATGCATGGTATTTCATGGATATCACTAGGACATGACAACCAGAAGTCTGAAAGAAAGGAAGGATTTATATATATATACATATATATATATTAATCTTTCTTTTAGACAATTTCTACCATGTTAATGACATAAAACACTATAGTAGACTATGCTAACCTCTTCCTAAGTATGTTGAAACCATCCATCTACTGTATTTAATAGACCCTTTCTTCCTTTCTGGTTAATTTCCTTTTATTTCTTTTATTTCCCTATTATTCATTCCCTCTTAATTACCAACCAATTCCTAGGCATAATTCTTTGATCGAATTACAAATTGTTGAATGAAAAAAAATCAATATTGGTTCAATATGGGCTATCACATTGCAAGTTTTTCCTTCTCTGGACCAAACATCTAATCAAATCTTATATAATATGCTGTCTAGTCCTCCTATTGTATAGCTCACCCTCTTCTGGTTCTGTCTAGCTTTCTGAATTTGTGACCTCCTCACCCCCATTCTTTCTTCTTTTAGAGGTAAACATATCAATGTGCCCTGACCAGGACAGGAGATGGGAGAGTTCATCTTTCTTCTTCTAAATGCTGGGTCACTTACTCTAGTTTTAAGTTTGTCTTACCTACCCTTGACTTCTTTCTCTCCCTTTATGACTTTATCCTGCTCTTTCTTTTAGTCATATTTCTTTCTCATTGACCATCCTTTTCCCTTTTCTTTTCTCTCAATCATGATTACTCTCTGACACTTCTTTCTTCTTCATCTTTGTCTCTCCTTTTTTCTCTATGCTTTTTTCTGTCTTTTTTCTATCTCTATCATTTTTCTGCCTTTTTTCTTTACTCCCTCTTTTGCGTTCAATTCCCTGCATTTTGCTGAATCTCTGCTTTTATACTCTTTCTATCATGTTCTTCATCTCTGTTTCTCTTTTTTTTTCTTTACTCTGCCTTTCAACCTTTCATTCTTTCTCATTCCCTCCCATTCTCTGGATCTTTCTCCCTTCTTGCCTGTATTGTATTTCATCCTTTCATCTCCTTCTCCTAATTCCTACTCCTCTCTCTCTTTCCTCACATCTCTTTTCTAGTTTCCTTCCTCTTTTACAGAGAGCTGCCCTTTTGAAACAATGTGGTCTAAAAATAGATGGCAGCAGAAGGAAGGGGACACATTCACAACTCAGACTATAGAATGCTTCAGACTCATGGACTTTTCAGAAACATTTCATATAGAAAATTCATTTCTAGTACTCAAAAGCTTAGGATAATAAACCCTTTTTTATTGCTTCCTTCAAGCTTCTGGTGCCTGCAGCAAAATTCTCAAATTCAGCTTTAATTTAAAAAAAAGTATTTCTCTTTGGGTATAAATGAGCCTAGAGGCCCCAAAGGCTAAGCTGGGCATATAGGATATGTTTCTTGCCATCTTGGAACCTATTGCTTCAGTAAGATTTGCAAGCCTTGCCTGGCATTCAGTCACTTGGAGCTAACCCTCTTTCCAAGGAAAACTGTTATCATAATCACAGTTTGTAGCTGAATCACAACATTTAAATTTGTGTTACATTGTGCAAGTGAAATGCCATTTTACTGTAGGACCAACAGAAATCTCATAGTCCCCCACCTTCCTTTTTATTCTTATTGACACTACTCATGGCTAAGCCATCATTATCAGTCACCATTACCATGACATATTCCCCATAAAATATATTCTGCTTGTCCACTCTACCCACTCAAATTAACCTTTTTTCTCCCTTTATGCCTGCCTGAATATTCTTTTATTTAGAGATAAAGTCATATAGTGAAAATCTCCTTCGCAGGTCCTTATGGCCACTTGAATAAAGTTCACACATTTCTATCTAATATTCAAAACCTTCCATTTGGTTTTGTTGGTTTTGTTCCATTGTTGGGTGCCACTCCAGTGTTATTCCACATTATCCTGTACACACTCCATACAACAACTAAACTAGATTCAGAAAGAAGCACTTATTAAATGCTTACTTTGTGTCTGGAACTGTGCTATGCCCTGGGAATATAAAGGCAAAAACATGGTTGTTCCACATGAGGAGTTCATGCTCTCGGCACCCCTCTTCCCCTTGCATTATGCTTCAATCTACATGCCTCTCTGCCCATACTCTTCCCTGTTCCTAACATACTCCCTCTCTCCTTTGACCTATTGAATTCCCCTGTTCCTTGTTTAAAGTTCATCTCAAGTGCATCCTTTTCCACAAAGCCTTTCCAAATCCCTTATGTGGTTTTGGTCTTCCCCATTCACACCTCACAGAATGCTTTTATTTTTTATATTTTCTAACGTGTTTGTTGGTAATGTCATGAATTATAGTTATTGTCATGTATCCCCCAACTAAAAGAGAAGCTCTCTGAGGGCCATTACCATGTTTCTCTAAATTTCGACACTCTGCTAACAGATTACATAGTAGTCTTACTCTTTACATAGTAACCACTTAGTCGGAGGTTTACAGCATGAATGAATGGTTTCATTCTCTTTATTCTTTAGGGTGAAGCTGGTCCTGCTGGCCCTCCTGGTCCCCCTGGCTTCCCTGGAACAGTAAGTTATATGACACTGGATTCTTTTCTCTTCTCTAAACTGTTAACAGCTTTTATTACGTACCTCATACAGTTTTTTACTTGATTTCATTTCTAATGTACTTATGAAGTAATGTTTAAGATTCATGTTGTAATATAGACACATTTTCCCATAATAGGTTCCTACCTTTGATTCATCTCTCTACACACATTATAAGTTTCTGAAACATACATAGACCAGGTGCTCTAATTCTCTTGTGGCCTTCCGTAGCATCAAACAATGTTCTAGGCATAGATTTTTTTCCCTAAAAAGCCCCACAAGGTTTTGATAAACAAAATAAATATGATAAATAAAATAATAAATGAATTCAGCACATTAACATGAATTTATTTCATCCTGAGGCAAAAATGAAATATAATTTAGAGAATTCATGAAGTCTACTTTATATTCCATATTACATAGTTTACTTTATGTGACACATAATTTTTAATGATCTTTGAGAAGTAAGAAGCATTTATTCAACAAATAAACACATAAAAAAAGATTAGCCAAAATGATAGAGTAGATGCAGTAAGGTTATGAGGCACATCAGAAGCTTTATCAATAAAGATTTATTGTCATATTATAGAATGTTAAAACTGAGATCACAAAACATACAATGTTAGAAGAATGTATACCACAAAGAAGAAGAAAAAATCAAGTTGGTTTTGGAATCACATACCCATTTTTAGATTCTATATCTGTCATTTAGTACCTGCATGGCTTAAGGAAAGTTTGCTTCATATCTTTGGTCCTTGGGTTCCTCATCTTTAAATGAAGATTTTAGAAAGGATTGTCTCCATAGTCCCTTGTAGGTTTAAATTTATTATTCTACTCTGTTATTCTAGTATAATAGAAGATAGAATGATAAGACTGGAAATGATCTTGGTAATTATATGGTCCAACCCCTTCATTTTGCAGAAGAGGAAAATTGAGGTCAAGAGAGAAAAAAGTGACTTATCCAAGGCCACTTAGTGAGTTAGTTTTTTAATTGTCTCATTTTTGTTAGAATTTTTTCTTCCAAAAAGATCAGTATTTAGAATGTAAAATAGAAAAGGTTGGACCTAGAAGGAACCTTAAAGACTACCAATTCCTAGCTATTTATTTTAAAGATAAGGAAAGTTAGGTTAAAAAAGGGTATAACTTGTCCAAAGTCAATTCGATAATTAATTAACAATCATGTATTAAGTACATGCTGTTTCAGGGACTGTGCTGAATGCCAAACTTCCCAAGGGAAGGCAAAACAATCACTGTCCTCATGGAGTTTACATTCCAGTGGGACAGACTGTGTATAGAACTAGGTAAAAAATGGATTTAGAAAAGATGAAAGATGATTTAAGATACAACCCAGAATAAGTGTTAAGGTTGGGCTCAAGCTCAGCCTGATTTTCAATCTTGCTGGTCTCTATCATGCTATGCCATGTTGCCTCTAAGCAGGAAATTCCCTGTCTAGATGTTCTCATCCTTGCAGGGGTTCTTAGTTTTTCACTAGGAACAAGCATTAGCCTTCTAGTCCTTCCAATATTTAGGCAACCCCAGCCAGGAAAGGCAATGCCAACCCTGAACAAAAAGGAATTATCTATCATTTGTGATATTGAAATCACTTTAAAAGACTGATATATATTAATTTAAGGTCACCAAGGAATTTAGCTATGTAATTCCTAAATGAAAACTCAAGTCAGCTGTCAACCTTTTTTTATGGTGTTTTAATTATAAACAGGAGGAAGAAAGTATTAGAGAGAGAGCGAGAGAGAGAGAGCGAGAGAGAGAGAGAGAGAGAGAGAGAGAGAGAGAGAGAGCGAGAGAGAGAGAGAGAGAGGGAAAGGGGAGAGAAGGAATGAGGGCTTAAATACCCACTCTGCTCAGGCTGAGCCAAAGTGGGCCCAAAGCCCTGGATAGCCAAGGCAAGGAAAGAGATCGGTCCCTATCACGCACATGACCAAACTGGAGAAAACAGTCCATGGGCTCCTCCCAAATCCAAGCACCAGCCTCCAACTGCCTCTGGCCCTCCTCACAGAAAGTCAGGAGAACTCCCGAGGCTGTCCTCTACCTCACTTCCTGCGTCTCACATGTGCCAGAGGTCTGTCCTTTTTTGCACATGTCTGTTGAAGGCCATATTCTCAAATAATTAAATCTTGAGTTTTGCTGCAGCCCTTCCTAATTTTGTTATCCTGAGTAGGGTGGAGATCGTAGTTTCCAAGAGTTGATTCTGTTATTCCAAGTATCTCTATTGTTATTGATCAGGAAATAGCTAAATCCCATCTTCTAAAGAATGGTCTGAATAGGGTGGAGTAGTTTTGAAATTCACACATTGAATGAAAGATTCCAATAAGGGTTGGCTCTGATGAAGAGAAATAATAGACCTTTTCTTATTGGCTCTTGATTTTTCTTCATTCAAGATGAACTGTGTATTTTGAGGAGATGTCTCTGGGCTGCTTTATACCTGAGAAGCAGTATTATTATTCAATAGAAAGACCATTGGAATAAGACTTCTGATCTTCATTGTAGAATTTAACTGACTAGGAGAAAAAACCTTTGTAACAACCAAAACTGACCAGACATAGAATGTATTGCTTTTATAAATAGTGAGCTTCCCATTACTGGAGGTTGTTAGATAGAGGCTGGAGAACAAGAAGCAGCTGTTGGTACTGAGGACAGAGCACTAGACCTGAAGTAAAGAATTTTAATCCCTGAATTCAAATTTTGCTTCAGTTGCTTTCTAGCTGTGTGACCTTAGGTAAAACATTTAACCTCTGTTTGTTTCAGTTTCTTCAGCTGTAAAATGGGCATAATAATAGTACCCACCTCCCAGAGCTGTGATGAGGATCAGATGAAATGCCAGAATAGTGTCTAACCAAATTCTTATCCTCTTCTCAGGCAGAGATCAGGTTCATATCCAGAGGTCCATTCCAACTATTCTAGCTCAGAATCTTGCTATGCAGCTCTTGGCAAAGGAGCCTACTCATTCTGCTCCAAACTCCCTGCTTGTGACATATTGCACTAATAACAAGAATTAGCTCTCCCACAAGACATCTGGAAGGATCACTTAGCAAATGTTAGTTAAGTTGTATTATTATAAATGGTCACATCACTAAGAAAGTGGCCTTTTGGGAATGTGTTAAAAGACTATAATTGTGCATTGTCAGGACAGAGAGCAAAAGAGAGGAAAGACTATTGGCAGCATTATTCAATGAAAAGGGTATAGTCACAGGACCTAGGTTCATATCCTGACTCTGCTTCTTACCACTTATGCCTCCTGCTTGAGGAAGTCATTTGATCTCACTGAAACTGAGTTTCCTGACCTCTAAAATTAAGGCATTGGGCCAAGTATCTTTTTAAATCACTTTGGGTTCTGAATCTTGCCACAAATGAAAGGAAGGAAAGAAGGAAGAAAGGAAGAAAGGAAGGAAGGAGAAAGGGAGGAAGAAAAGAGGGAGGAAAGAACAAAGAATCTACTCAATTTAAGGAGGGAGAGAGAGGGAAAGAGGAAGGAGTGAGGGGTGGAGAAGAGAACAAGAAAAAGAAAGAAAGAAAGAAAGAAAGAAAGAAAGAAAGAAAGAAAGAAAGAAAGAAAGAAAGAAAGAAAGAAAGAAAGAAAGAAAGAAAGAAAGAAAGAAAGAAAGAAAGAAAGAAAGAAAGAAAGAAAGAAAGAAAGAAAAAGAGAAAAAGAGAAAGAAAGAAAGAGAGAAAGAAAAAAAACAAGAAAAAACAAAAAAAAAAGAAAAGGGCTAAACTTTTGATTATATTGAAAGGTCAAATCTAGGAATAGCTCAATCTTTTACTTTGATTCCTAGTTCAAATATTTTTAGTTTGAGATATGGAACAAGTACTTTACTTTTCTGAATCTCACTTTCATCCTCTATAAAAAAATCCTCATTTGTGACTTGCTTCTCTCAGAGTTATTTCCAAGATCAGATGAGAAATTAAAAAGGTCCTTATAAACTCTATACAGTGCTCTCTAAATGTGAATTATTTTTCTTACACTGACACTTTCATGACAGTTATTTTATTGACATATTGACATGGAGTCATTCCTCCATCACCAAAGTTTACAATTCCTCTATGACTTCTCCTGTGAGAGTCTTGTCTATATCATTCAATAAATCTTAGATTGAAAATCAACCCAACTCACTGCTGGTCTATCTTGAAATTTTTCAATCTATTAGATATATCAATGTGGCACTAAGCTGCCCATTTGTTAACTCCTTCTTCTCTTTCCCCATTTTCATCATTATCTCAGTATTCATTAAAAGAAGAATATTATACAGAATTAAGGAAAATTTTTACTACTATGGTTTACTATAGTCATATGACATGTCAATGTTTTGTTTTGTTTTTCAACTCTATGGACTGCATTTTAGAAAGGAAACTGATAAACTGGAATATCTAGAAGAGGCAAGGAGGAGGCTGAGAAATCTTCAGTAATAATGATGCATAAGAATTAAAGGAAGAGATGTTCTTTAACTTAAGAGATAATGTACCAGGGACTTGATAGTAGTCTGCCAAGTATCTTAAGGGTTGTTATATAGAAAAAGAATTATACTGCTTGGTCTCATAGAACAGAACTAAGAGTAATAAAGCAGAGAGTTTTCAATATAATAAAAAGAAAAAAAGTTATCCAACAATAAAAACTATTCCTATAGTGGAATGACTAGTCTTGAAATATAATAATAGGTTCCTTACCATTGGCAGGCTTTGAACCAAGGACAGATTACATATCATTAATGCTGGAGAAGGGATTCTTGGTTAGATATAGATTGACCTAGATGGCCTCGGAAATCCTTTACAATTCTAATAATGATTTCTCCAATTTTTCTCTTTTTTTCTTTATCCTTACTTTTCTCATCCTTCTCTGCCCTTTCTTCTATATACTCTTTCCAGCTCCCTCTTCTTTTCCTCCCTTTTTCCTTCTCATCCTTTACTTTCTCCTCTTCTTCCCCACCTCAATTGTATTCTTCCAATTCCTTTCCTCTCCTTTCTCTTTTTTCCACCTTCTTCCTTGTGCTCTTCCTCCCTTGTCCTCTTCAGAATAGAATTGTATTTTGTTTTAGTTCATTCAATGTAAATGACTTGTCTAGCTAAAGACAATAAGCATCTCTACTTAAGCCACATCCCAGATGCCTAGAAGGAACAAGATCTCAGTATCTGCTTTCATTCCCCAAGTCTGTCCTCCTTGTCATTTTCACAAGTGTTGGTTTCAGTGGCACAATTACTTTTCAAAGAAGGGGCTATGAACTGATCATTGTGTGCTCATTTTTATGAAGTGTCTTATTTTAATTAAGGAACAATACAAATAAAAAAAAGTAATTCAGAAATATTGAAAAAAGCGCTTTCCTCACAACAATTCTGATTTAGAGAATGTTTCTTTTATTACCTGCTATTTAAAGTTGAGGACATATCTTGAGCTTTTAAATTACTTGACCAAAATCTTACATGGTAGTAAATTTCTCTGGCTGGATTTGAACCCAGGTCCTGAAATCTACTGTAACACCTAAATCTGGGTTCAAATCCTGCCTCGTACATTCACTTGCTTTGTGCCCCTATGATAAGTCACTTAAGCTGTCTGGATCAATTTCCTCATCGACAGAAAGGTGAAAATAATAGCAATTGCCCTCCAAGGTTGTTGTGAGGACCATGTGAGATAATATTTGTCAACCATTTTGCAAACTTTAAAGAGCTAATTATAAAGCACTTACCATGGTGCTTGACACATGATAAGTATTATATAAATGCTATTATTATTATCATTATTATTATTATTTTATTTGAGAGCACTTTCCACCACACCACTTTGAGACTTTGGAATCAGAGACATGAGATTAGTTTCTTTAGGTACTAGATACTCAGAACAGTTGTTCTGACACTTAACCCATCAGAAAAAGCTTTAGAAATAGTATTTGCGAGTGAGCTATTTTATGGTACAGTAAAAATATAATGAGAACTGGCATTTGAATAGCTTTTTGCAGTGTACCCAGCACTTTACGTCCATTATCTCATTTGATCCTCACAGCTCTTTGAGGTAGGTAATTCCTCATTCAACATTTCTTTATCCTTTGGTGTTTCTTCAGTGATGGATGTAGGAACTCTCCTTTGCACTCAGTGCTATACTTTTTTATCTGTGTGTGACTTTGCCTTTTAACCTCTTCATAGGAAGTGCTTCCAATATATCAAGAACTTTCCTTTACATGCTATGATGTCATATGGGTTCCCATGGAGTACCTGGCTTATTTATTAGTTATGTGTTGTTTTTGAAACAAAGCCAGGCCATCTGTGGTGGCATCCTTTATATATGAAATCTTTTTTTCATACATTTTTCCCTTTTGGAGACCAGTACTTTTAATTATCGATAATAAACTATATTTTCTATGGTATTCCATGTTTCACAACCATGTAGCACCACTGGATTAATATGTGTTAAAATAGATGCCCTTTTTATTCAGGGAGAAAATTCACATTACAAGATCATACATGTAGAGTTGGAAGGAGCCTCTGAGTCAATCTAATCCAAACCCTTTTCTTTATAAATGAGGAAACTTAGACCAAAGTAGGTTAATAAGTGACTTGTCCAAGATTAAAGATATGTATTAATCAGAGATTGATTTTCAACCCAGATTTCCTAACTTCAAAGCTAGCTTTGGGTCACTAAAATCACTGTGAAGTTTCTTAAAAGCAATCAGCTTGGTATTTCCCTCCTGTTCAATTTTGGCCTTATTTATTGTCAATTCACAGCCTGTCCAAAATATATGTAGTAACGGAAAAGTTCTATGAGCTGTACTTATGCATTCTTCAACCACTCGATTTTCTGTGTGGATAGGTTATAGGTCAAAGATCTTTTGAGATATTATGAAGCATTTAGAATGCTTCCCAGTGTTCCAGGGCTTGATATAATTAGCAAAATGATGAGATTAATACTATCGTCAAATATTGATATCTGGAGGACCTCACTTTCTATAAGAAATCTCTCTTCCTTTTGAACTGGACATCTTCATGGATAGTCATACCACCCTATTTTAGATTTTGTTTAATGCTGATAATTATAGGGTTGACTAAAAACGTTCTGTAATATCTTTCAAAAATCATGCTAAGTGCTTTATGGGAAGAGAATGTTTAAAGTAGCATTGTGTACTCTTGGATCACATATTTTTGTTGTGTTTTGCTTTTTGACAATGATCAAAATTAAGCCCACTGGAGTCATAGAACTTCTGAATTTTTTAGCCAATGGTGTGACTATAAAAGCATGGTTTACTATTGAGTACCATTCATAAAAATCAAATCATAATTTTTCATAAAACTAGATCAAAGATGCCCTGTCTACATGTATCAATTCATCTCATTTTATAATGGTGAAAAAAGCATATACATAGACTGGTAGTTTTTTACAGTTCCTAAATCACCTTTTTTTGGAGGGGGAGAAGAGCAATAGCTATAAAATCCACTTATTTTTTATGGAACATGAATGACTCTTCTTACAGATATCTTGATATTCAGTCACTTGATGACTTCTAATTTGTATGGATCACATCTGTGTAGCTGATGTAAATATTAATTGTGTAATTATTATTTTCCCCATTTGGTGAATGAGAAAAATGAATTACAAAGAGATTAAATACATTGGTGAAGTTTATCCATGGAGGGTAATAGTAGAGAAGAGGCACAGACCCAAGGTTGCTGATATTAAGTCTGCGGCATTTTATTGCTTCCTGCATCATCTTTGCCTCTCTTGGGGTTGTTCCAAAGGATCAAAGGAAGTCAGTTCAGTTCAACAAGCATTTCTTGAACGTCTGTATTCTTTTCACTTCCATGAATTAAATTAGAGTCAAAGATATTTTGATTCATTAGACCACAATTTGTTATGGACCAGATATTCAGACCCCATCCCGGGAGCTAGAGGAGCAACATAATTCAGAGAAGACAAAGGATATAATTGGAAGTGTTCTGAATGTGCCATCGGGAGATAACAGGTTGATTCTTGTCTCTAATACTTGTTATATATCTTTTTTTATTTATATCCATATTTATCTAAATATATATATATATATATATGTACATAGCTGCCTAAATACACACCTATCCATATCTACATATTTGTATCTACCCATTTCTACATATAGATATCTTCATATATCTATCCATCCAGCCATTTATCTATCTATAGATTCATATCTATATCATCTATATATCCCTACATAGGTATATCTAGAAACATGTCTATATCTATATCTATCTATATATCCATATGTAGGTATATATGTATATTCTGGAAATCTTCTATAGGGCTATATGTTTACAAATATATATGTTTGGGGGGCACAGCTGGGTGACGCAGTGGATTGAGAGACAGACTTAGAGGCAGGGGTCCTGGATTCGAATTTGGCCTTGGACATTTTCTAGCTGTGTGATCCTGAGAAAGTCACAAAACTTCCAATCTCTAGCCTTTAAGGCTCTTCTGCTTTGGAACCAAAACATAGTATTAATTCTAAGATGGAAGGTAAGGATTTTTAAAACAACAACCAAAAAAAAAAACCCAAAACAAAACAAAATACATGCAAATATATGTTTATTTGTATGTATGTATATATATATATATATACATACATACATACATATATCTTCCTTCCTAGAATTTCAGTTTCTGCTCCTAGAGGATTGTTATAATAATCAGAGAATCTAATATTAAAAATGAAATAAGTAAATTATTTTTGTTAATAAGTTCTTTCTCTCTCTCTCTCTCTCTCTCTCTCTCTCTCTCTCTCTCTCTCTCTCTCTCTCTCTCTCTCTCTCTCTCTCTCTCTCTCTCTCTCTTGTTTTATTTTGATTTCAGACATCTTTGTTCACTCCACATCCCCACATCCCGGTAAGTAAAATATGTTGATTTATAGTGATACTTTGACAATCCTGGAGTGGTACCTTTCTTTTCTCCTGGACTTTGGGGAGAGGCTTTAGATGTCATCTAGCTTCCTGAGTCATTTTCTGAGCTAACTTTAAGTGTTTGGGAGGTAGAGAGAGATGTGTGATTTGGTTATTTGTTGTCACCCTCACAGTGGTTGAAAATGAGGCTGTGGGACAAGGTACTTAGGGTGGCTATAGACAGATTAATAGACAGCATGCAGAACTGAGGAACATTTACTGAGTGACCTTTTGTCAGTGTAGTTGTGGCTAACTGAAATGACTTTGGAAAGGTAACAAAAAAATCTGGACATCAAGAAAGTCTAAAGGGAAATAAGGTTTCTTTAATAAAAGAAGAATATATCTTAGACCTTATTTTCATGTTGGAAGCAATGGGACCCAGAGAATGACTTTTCCAAGGTCTTGTGAGTAAAAGGAGCAAAACTGGAATTCATAGAAAATCAAAGTTGGAAAGGAAAACCGGGTATATCCACTTTAATCCATGTATGAATAAGAATCACCTCTAGCAAAACAAATCCTCTAAACTTTCCATGAAGTCTTCTAGTGTAAAGAACTCTTCTTACCTCCACCTCTTAGAATCTCTGGTTTCCTTTAGGACTCAAATCCAATAACACCTTTTTGTGTTTTTGTCAACTACCAATGAAGGCTGGGCACCATTTCTGAAACACACAACCTGATTCTACTTAAAGTGAGAACAGTGATCTCTTCTTATCTAAATGTAAAATAAACAGCAATCTTCTACTAAAAACTTCTTCTAATAAGTCTTTGCTAAACTGATTGTCTTATATCCTATCATGCCATATGTGAGATTTAAAATGGTTGAGGTCTTAAACTGTAGTGATTAAAATAGTGGAAGAAATAAATTGTGATAGATATAAGAGAGGGTGAGTAAATTTGACCGCAGAAAATATGTTTCACTATAGTATCTTGGTTTTTAAATCAAATATAAGGTGGTCACCAGGGAAATATTCCCAATTATTCAAATACCCAAGTCAGCTGGGTTTTATAGAGATTTTTAATTAATAATATAATGAGGAATTAGAGAAAGAGAGAAAGAGTAGGAAAGGAATAATTATGAAGGGCCTCAAGCCAATATGGCCTAGACCTGAGTCTTAAGAGAGAGAAATCAGTCAGTTTTTTAACACTCACCACAAGGTCTGACTAAACAAGGATTCTAGTGACACCAGGCGAGCTCCATCTCAACTGACTTCACCAGAGATCCTTCCAGCCAGAGACTGTTCCAAAGGGCCTTTCTCCATAGCCTCTCTCAAGAGATTCTTCCCAAGCGATCCTCATCAGAGATCCTCCAAAAGGATTTCTCCAAAAGGATATCTCCTCAAGAGATTCTGCTTTTTCTTATATAGGGATTTTTCTCCCATGTCACCTCCCCTAAGTCCCTACATCTACCAATCACTGTAGACACTTTCCAAAGGACTGCCCATCTAAATTCCTGCTAAGTCGACCAATCTCCTCAGTAAGTCTGAACCAGTGAAAACACAGCTGAGTCAACTAATCTCATTAAGACAAAACTTGCCCGACCCTTTTAGGTACCTAGCATCCCATTGTATCAATTCTAAAAACAGGCCTGGCTCAAAGAACTCCTTGCCCCCACCATAAGCATGGATCCAAGTACTTTCTTTGTTTAGCAAAGAGTTTTTTCCCCTAAAGCAGTCTTAAGTACGGTTGGAGTAGAGGTCCTCCCATTTCTGATCGTGGCGAGTTCTCACATCAAAATGTGGAATGTTTCTCAGTAGGGAATTTGTTCCAATTAAGAATTCCCCAATGGGGAAATTTTTAACATTCACAAGTCTGAGAGATTTCAAGATTTACACATAAGACCAGTTCCCATTCATCTTTGCCTCTCCCAAGGAGACAGAGCAAATGCCTAGCAAATGTTTAATTAAAAGGAACTTCTTGACTGGGTCAGACATTCAGTATAATTGCCACAAAATATGTATCCTCTGTTTATAAGGAGTTTTTGCACAACATTGTGATGGACCTCTGTAATGTCAACATCCAAAATTTAGAGATGGCCATCAATTTTCTTCTTTCTAGATAGGAGATTCCTATCCAAGGAAGTGTTTCTTTTTGGGGGGTGGATTGTGAACCTTGAAAGAAGTGATGACTTCAATTTGGAATTTGTGATAAAGAAGAAAAGGAAAGATGGTTGTAGTCTGATATAGATCCTAGCTTTAGAAGAACATTTTTCAAAGGGTTCGGAGAAAAGATAGGTAGGAAAGATCCTAAATACTACAATTCTACAATGTAAGTCAATTAAGAAAGAAAAGGAATATGTTCAGAATGAAATTCTCAAAACAACACAAGTTTGTTTGTCTACAAAAACTGAAATGACTGCATAGAAACTCGTCAACAAACCTATATTGTTAGAAAGAAATAATCAGGAGATGGAAACAAGGGAAGATACCTGAGGATGGGCACAGTCATCTGAGATCTGTGTCAGAAATGCTATGGTTCAGAATGAACTGAATCTGACAGGAAAAAGCTAAGAATAAAGCAGATTTTTTTATGACACAGGAGTATTCCATTATAATAATATGCCATGACTTGATAAACCATTTCCCAATTGATGGGTATCCCTTCAACTTCCAGCTCTTTGCCACAGCAAAAAAAAAAAAAAAGCTGCTTCAAAGAAGAAAAATCATTTCTTGGGCATTTACTATGTGCCAGGTATGGTGCTAAATGTTGAGGTTGCAAATGAAAAAGCAAGTCTGTCCCTGCCCCTCATGGAACTTCCATTCTAATGCCCATATATGTAGCCTTGTCTGCTGGTATTTAAAAATCTTCATGTATTTGGGTCTACAATGATTATCATTAGAAATAAACAAGAGAAATGCTCCTTGAGGTAATGGATGTCATTGTGCCTCCCCCTTCTCAGATTGACCTTAGCATAGGGGTCAGGTCCATTAAGTGAGGGACTCTCACATCTAGCAATTGGTTTGATTGCCTTGATACCTGGTCTAAGTGGCAAGGGCTTTTCTCTGGGCTTGCTCTGCCTGTCCATTAAAATCTCTTTGCAATGAAGAAAGAAAAAGGAGTGCCTATAAAAAAGATTCATTGCAGAATAACAAACTGTACTCCCTGGGGCAGCCTCAGTTGCAAAAGCAACATGTGTTTGTATTTATGGTTTTCTAAAGTGTTATTCTGTTTGACTTCATTAATGCACTTCTTCCCTGTGCATTTTCTGAGTCCCTGTAGGTCAAGAGGAGGTGGGAAATGCTGAAGGATTTAGAAGAGTTTTAAAGTCTCCAGTACAATTAGGAAAAATCACAATCATAGGTGTAGACCATCTCTCTGGTCCAGGCTTCAGTCTTTGCAAATCACTGCATTGCTGAAGTGGTTACACATTCCACAAGATGGCATTAGCAGTTGCTGGTTTGCCTGAGCTCTTGGTCCTTCAACATAAAGATACTGGAAGTATGACAGGATAGAATGGACTGCTCCAGAACAGAATTTAACCTTGATTAGTAACTCACATTTATTAGATATTTTTGTACCTCTCTGGGTCTCAGTGTTCTCATCTTCTGTACAATGACAGACTAATGACCTGTAAGGTCCCTCCAGGCAGCTCTAGAAATCTGTGGCTCTATGGAGCATTTAAATATTGTCCAAATGCTTTTCTTTCAGCAGCCCTGAGGAAGGAGATATGCCAGAGCCACTATCACCCTTTACAGAGGAGGAAACTGAGACTCAGAGAAACGAAGTGAAATACCACTAGCTACCCACTAGTAATAATAATTCTCTCTTCTGTTGTTCTTTAAAGTATTTAAAATATTCTCTCCCACAAAAACCCTGTTAGGTAGACAATTCAAGGACAAGCATCATTATTCCTATTTTAGAGGTGACAAGATAGAGACATTGAGAGGTTATTTGCCTGTAGTCACAAAATAACCCCAGAATTTGAGTTAGAAAGAACCTTAGCATCCATATAGTCCAACAGGTACTTGACAGTAAGATCCGTAATCAGTGGCAGAATAGCCCCTCCTTCAACACTCCCCACCAAGGACAGGAGGAAACCCACCACCCCTGGAGGTAGGTCATTCCACCTTTGAGCAATGCTAATTATTAGGAATTTTTCCTCCTGAAAAGAAACTTTAATTTGTTGCTGCAATGTCTATCTTTTGCTACTGATTCTTTTTTTCTAGAACCAAAACACCCCTCTTTATCATCATAGCTCTTCAAATTCTTGAATATCATCTTCTCTTTTCTAAATTCCTTTAAATGATCCTCCACCTACAATGTGTTTTTCAGTGCCCTCACCATTCTGGTCAACTTCTCCAAAGACTCATTCTTTGGCCATGGGGAAGCAAAAGTAACCCACTCCCACTTTCCAGACTGAACCCTCTTCTGAGTCTCAGCCTACTTTCTTGTGGCACTATAGTTAAGTGCTTATGTTTCATTTCACCCCTAGACCTGTGTTCTCACTCTGCCATGAAATTGCAAAAACGTGATTCCCCAGAACTAGGTGAAATACTTCAGACATCCCAGGACTAGGACTCAGATCCACTGAGACCATCATCTGCCTCCTTTTGGGCTCTCCTTCTTTGATCACAGTCTAAGGTCACTTTCACTCTTTTGGCTGCCCATTTGCACTATTGACTAATACTGACCTAAAGTTGGGACTCATTTGAGGAGTATGAGATAAATCATTCATGTTGGTGAGAGAGTCTTCAGGAAGAGAAGAGAGAGCCAGGAATTTATGGATTGGCTTTTTAACCAGGATAGAGAAGTCTTGTTCATCTCCAAATCCTTACACCACATACACTTTGCACTTAGTAAGCTCTCAGAAGATGCTGTCTTGAATTGTTTTGCTCTGTATGGATGTTGATGGTTAATATCATCATCATCATCATGGTGAGCATTTTTAGTACCCACTATGTGCCAGGAACTGTGGTAAGTACTTTGCAAATATTATCCCATTTGACCTTCACAATAACCCTGGGAGGCAAATGCCATTTTGAAGATGAGGAAACTGAGGCAAACAGTGATTAAATGATAAACCCAAGGTCACACATGGCTGTCTGCCACCAGATTTAAAGTCGGGTCTTCCTGACTCAAAGTCCAACATCTTATCCAGCAGTCTGTTATGCTACCCATGAGAAGAGTATACTGCAGAGCTTGCTAAGAAGTTGGTCAATAGAACTTGTCTCCAGCACCCATTTAATTTTATATTCTTCCTAAGGCCACCAAGTTAGGAGCATAGACAACTGTAATTAATGGAAGGAAGGATGAGATTCAGCCTTTCTCTTTGGTTCTTTCTGCTGAGCAACAAAGGGCGAGTCACTTAAAATCTCTGTGATTCAGTTTTCTCATCTGTGAAATATTACTTGTACTACCTACAATATACTCAACATTTTTTGAGAGGAAAATATTTTTTGAAACTTAAAGAGCTAAATAAATGTCATTTATCATCCACACACCCACACACCAATTTCAGAGTTTGGAAAGAATATAGTATTGCATCTAATTCAAACCATACCTGAAAATGCTTATCTTCTACAACACATTTGATAAATGGTCATTTAGTTTTTGCTTAAAGATCCTAAAGAAGAGGGAACCCATTACCTCCCAAGAAAATCTATTCCATTTGTGAACTGCACTCATCGTTTTCCTGACTACAAGCCTAAATTTGCCTTCTTGCAACTTCTACCTATTTTTACAACTTTATTCCATAGTTCAGATAAAATAAATCTGATTATGATTCATTTTCAATATCTCCATGTCCAATGGTTTCTTTTGCTTCCCAAATGTCTTCAAGTTTTCAAAAACAATAATAACCAAAAAATCTCATTTGAGCCTACCATTCCCTCCCTCATGTTATTGATCTAGATCTCTCTGCCCTTTCCAAGTTAATTTCTAGACATGAAACTAGTTGCTGCAGTGGATAAAGTGCCAAACTTGTCCTGAAGACCACCAACATTCAAATACTCCTCCTAGTACTATTATTGATCAATAAGCAATCAGTAAACATTCATTAAGCACCTACTATGTGCCAGGCAATGAGCTAAGTGCTGATATAAACAAAGTATATGTGTATATATACATATATATATGTGTGTGTGTGTATGTAAACAAAACACATATAAACACATAAAGAAAAAATATATATGTATAAACAAAGAGACCAAAGATAGTCCCTTCCTTCAAGGAATTAATAATCTTATGGATTATCACCATTGCTACTATTACTACTACAACTATTACTACTACTAGTTGGGGAATGGATTGGAACAGAGTTAACATAAAGAAGCCAAGCCCCTGGAGAGGAAAGGAGTAAGGACTGCCTGGAGGTCTCTCTGGGAACCATGCTCATAGGTGTCAGAAATCCTTCCGGGTGGGATCTGTTTCCTTTTTCCTTGGGGATTCTATTTCCAGAGGGCTGCATACAGTGATGTGCTCCATGTAGGGCAGGTTGGATTTCCAACTTGGATTTCCTGCAGAGTAACTCCCCAGATGGGCTCTACAAGGATCCAAGCTTCTCTCACCTTTTTCCTGACTGTGTCAGAGTTTCTTGCGTGGAGGATGGAGTCTGGCTCACAGGGAATGAGTTCTGATTCAGGAGAAGCCAAGAGCACAGAGCCGCAAGTGTGAAGGAAAAGGCAACCAGTGGGATAAGTAGAGGGAAGAAGGGCTTCTGAGCAGAGCATGGACAGGGGAAGTCTGGCTGCTGGCAGCAGATTGGAGTTTGAGGCTGGCCTGCTCCCCTTGGGACACAGGGCTCTGGTGTGGCTTCAGGTATGATGGCCTGACCACTGGAGCCCCAACCAGCACAGACGCCCAGGGAGGAGGAGGCGCAGAACAAAACTGAGGGGTTACCCTGCCATATAGGCATATATCTCTTCAATGCCAAAGGAAGAACATAGGTGAGAAGGAAGCGGGATGGGAAATTGTCTTTGATAAATCCAAGTCCTTTGGCTCAGATGAATGTCATCCTCCATTCCTGGAAGAGCTGGCAGATGGGATGGAGGAACCATGTGCTGTAATATTAGAAAGATAATGAAAATGCCCTGATATCCAAAAGGAAAGGGAATAGTCTTTAAATCATTGGCCAGGGAATCTGACCGCAATTCTGAGGGAAATTCTAGGGTGAATCAATAAGGAGAAAGTTTCCTGGCATATAGAAAAGGAAGCTATGATTACAAAGGACCTCCCTGTGGCAGCTAGAGGGCACCATGGATAGAGGACTAGACCTGGATAAAGGAAGATCTGAGTTCCAATATGACCTGGGATATGTATCAGTTGTGTGTCCCTGGGCTAGTTGCCTAATTCTGTTTGCCTCTATTTCCTCATCTGTAAAATGATCTGGAAAGGAAATGGCAAATCACTCTAGTACCTTTGCCAAGAAAACCCCCAATGGAGCTGCAAAGATTTGATATGGATGAAAATGACTGAACAAAAACAACAGGGCCAGCCTAATCTCATTTACATTTTTGAATGGATAATTAAATTATGAAATGAATGAAAACCTGTGGATATATTTCACCCAGATTTTAACATGCTTTTTTATTAAATAGCTTATGCTATTCCTGGGGAAGAGAGGGAGAAATGGATAAAGATAATCATACAATCATACAATTCAGAACTTCTGGGATAGCCAGGATACAATAATGATTGCGAATGGGTTGATGTCTTTATGACAAACCATCCCCAATGGAGCTCCAGGGCTTGTCCCTGTTTTCTTAATGATTTGGATAAAACAAGAAATGTGATGATCATCAAATTTACAGATGGTACAAAGTTAGCAGGAATAGCTAACATATTATATATGCTATCTATTATTATATGAGATGTGTTATATCAGAGCACCAAAGGATCATGTCAGGCTAGCTAACTTTACTGAATCTAAGAAAATGAAATTCATTAAGACCAAGCAAGTGATAGAGAATATTACAAAATGTAAAATCAATAATTTTGATTACATTAAATTAAAATGGGTTTGTACAAACAAAACCAATGCAACCAAAATTAGAAAGGGAGCTTCAAATTGGGGAAAAATCATTATAAAAAAACCTGACATAGGTCTAATTTCTCAAATTTATAAGGAACTAAATGTATTGTACAAAAAAGCAAGCCATTCCACAATTGATAAATGGTCAAGGGACATTAATAGGCAGTTTTCAGATAAAGAAATCAAAACTATCAATTAGCATATAAAAAAGCATTCTAAATCTCTCATGATTAGAGAATGCAAATCAAAACTCTCAGGTATCACCTCACATCTAGCAGATTGGCTAACATGACAGCAAGGAAAATAATGAATGTTGGAGGGGATGTGGCAAAATTAGGACATTAATGCATTGCTGGAGGAGTTGTGAATTGATCCAACCATTCTGGAAGGCCATTTGGAACTATGTCCAAAGAGCTTTAAATGACTGCCTGCTCTTTGATGCAGCCATAGCACTGCTGCGTTTGTACCCCAAAGAGATGATAAGGAAACATAAATGAACAAAAACATTTATAGCTATGTTCTTTGAAGTAGCAAAAAACTGGAAAATGAAGGTGTTCCCTCTAATTGGGGAATGGCTGAACAAATTGTGGTATATGTTGGTGATGGAATACTATTGTGCTCAAAGGAATAATGAACTGGAGGAATTCCATGGGAACTAGAACAACCTCCAGGAAATGACGCAGAGTGAAAGGAACAGAACCAGGAGAACATTGTACACAGAGACTGATACACTGTGGCACAATCGAATGTAAGGGATTCCTCTACTAGCAGCAATGCAATGATACAGGAAATTTCTGAGGGACTTATGAGTAAAAAGCTATCCATATCCAGAGAAGGAACTGTGGGAGTAGAAACACAGAAGAAAAACATTTTCTTGATCACATGGTTTGTTGGGATTATGGTTGTGGATGTTGACTTTAACTGATCACCCTTCTACAAATGTTAATGATATGGAAATATATTCTGAACAATTATACATGTAAAAAAACAGTGGAATTGCTTGTTGACTATGGGAGGGGGGAGAAAGGAGGGGAGGGAAAGAACATGAATCATGTAACTATAGAAAAATATTCTAAATTAATTAATTAAATGAAAAATTTAAAAAAGATGAAATTCAATGTGGATAAATATAAATTCTTTCATTGAGGGAGGGGGGGAGTGGTAACTTCACCAGGATAATATAGGGAAAACATGGCTGGACAATATTTCTGAAAAAAAGATCTGGAGTTCTTAGTAAATCACAAATTCACATAAGCTAGCCAGTAAGCAAAAAACCTAATGTAAACTTGGACTACATTAAGAGGGGCATGTTGTTGCTGTTGTTCATTTGGGATTTTTATGGCAAAGATTCTGGAGTTTTTTTTGTTTTTTCTTCTCAGGCTCATTTTACAGATGAGGAACCAAAGACAACTTGAGGGTTTGCCCAGGGTCCCACAGCTAGTATCTGAGGCCATATTTGCATTCAGAAAGATGAGTTTTCTTGGCTTCAGGCCTGGCACTCTATCCACTGTGTCACTTAGCTGCCCCTAAGAAGGGGCATAGGTTCCAGGTATAGAGAGATGATAATCTCATTGTACTCGGTCCTTGTCAGACTTCATTTGTAGTACTGTGTTTAATTCTGATTATTATAGTTTAAGAAATATATTGACAAATTAGTTAATAACAAGAAGAGCAAAGCCAAGATGGTGAAGAATTTGGGGTTCTTTCCATAAGAATCAAATCAAGGTCCTGGGTATATCTCTCCTATAAAAGGATTAGATTTCTTCTATTTGGTCCCAGAGGGCAGAATCAGAAGCAAAGGTTAGAAATGGCCAAGAATCAAATTTAGGCTTGCTGAGAAATGAAGGAAGGAAGGAAGGAAGGAAGGAAGGAAGGAAGGAAGGAAGGAAGGAAGGAAGGAAGGAAGGAAGGAAGGAAGGAAGGAAGGAAGGGAGGGAGGGAGGAAGGAAGGAAGGAAGGAAGGGAGGGAGGGAGGGAGGGAGGGAGGAAGGAAGGAAGGAAGGAAGGAAGGAAGGAAGGAAGGAAGGAAGGAAGGAAGGAAGGAAGGAAGGAAGGAAGGAAGGAAGGAAGGAAGGAGGGGGAAAGGAAGGAGGGGGAAAGGAAGGAAGGAAGGAAGGAAGGAAGGAAGGAAGGAAGGAGGGAGGAAAGGAAGGAGGGAAAGAAAGAAAGAAAGAAAGAAAGAAAGAAAGAAAGAAAGAAAGAAAGAAAGAAAGAAAGAAAGAAAGAAAGAAAGAAAGAAAGAAAGAAAGAAAGAAAGAAAGAAAGAAAGAAAGAAAGAAAGAAAGAAAGAAAGAGAGAAAGAAAGAAAGAAAGAAAGAAAGAAAGAAAGAAAGAAAGAAAGAAAGAAAGAAAGAAAGAAATTTTCTAACAATGACATATGTCCCTAAAGTGGGATGGGCCACCTAATGAGCTAATTGACCTCCTTTCTTGAATGCCTTCAAGAAGAGATCAGAAAACCACTTGGATGGTATAGCAGGCCCTCCTTTCAGGTATGAATTATATTAGTCAGTTTCTGACATTCCTTCTGGCTCTCAAATTCTGATTCTGTGTCTGCTGAGATTCAAGATGCTTTTGAGTAACTCTTCCAGAATTCAAATTTGGCCTCAGACACTTACTAGCTGTGTGGCCCTGGGCAAATGACTGAACCCTGTCTGCCTCAGTTTCCCCATATATAAAATGAACTAGAAAAGGAAATAGCAATCTGCACCAGTATCTTTGCCAAGAAACCAAACAAAAGGTCAAGAAGAGTCATAGCTAAAGAGACATAACTAAAATCATTTAACAACAGTGTAACATATATTAATTTTGAAAGCATTTTCATTCAATTTGATCATTTTTATGTTCCCTTCTATCTGTAACTTTCTAGGAGGCTATGAAACTAAAGTCACCCACATTTTACTGTTCTATTTGCTATGATACTAACACCTATGACCTACCTTTTGATTGCCTCTTGCCAGGGAGAAGCTGGGCAGAAAGGAGAGAAAGGAGATCCAGGCATTGGTGGGGAACCTGTGAGTATTATAGCCTTTTAGGCCATTTGTGTCATGGAAAGATGCTATTTCTTGGCTATCACACTGAGAACCATCCACATAGAAGGGCCATACCTGTATCAGGCATGTCCCTTATAAGGCTCTGAACATTTATCAGAGACTCCAGAAGTTGAATGGGAGATAGTGTTCCCACTATACACTGCCATGATGGATAATTAGTCCACTGCCTCCTGAGGTAGCCTATTCCACTTCTGAGCAATTCTTATAATTTAGGACTTTTAACTTAAGTTGAAATTTAGTTTCCTATGACTTCTGGAGGGGGCAGCTAGGAGGTACATTGGTAGAGAACTGGATCTGGAGTCAGGAAAAGCTTAGTTCAAATCTGACCTCAGACATTTTCTAGGTGTGTGACCCCCTGCAAATTATTTAACCTATGTTTGCTCAGTTGCTTCAACTGTGAAGTACAGATAATAATAGCATTCACTCCCTCCTGTAAAATTTAAATTAATATCAATAACAATAACTCCAGGTTCTTATTTTCCATAGTGTTTTATTAATAATCACTAAAGACAGAGAAAGCAGGTTAAAGCCTAATCTAACCTAATTGACCACTGCCTAGCTCTCAGCCAGGCTCCCCAGCTGCATTCCTGGGAAACAGAGAGAGAGGGTGGTTCCACAGCAAAACTTTTATCCTATGTCCCCGCCATGCATGTGCGTTCACATCCAATTATGCAGCATGAGCACCCAAATGGGATGCTGGGTAAGATGAGTTGAGCTGGACGTGCCTGGGGGAGATAATTCTAGCTCTACACTCCCACCCAGTGTTGAATTAATGAGGCAATATTTATAAGATACATAATATGTGCTTTATACTTATTTCTTACCTTCCTTCTACCAATTGGTCCTATTTTTTCTCTAGGGGGCCAAACAGGGTAAAACTAGCCCTTCTTCCACTTAGTTTTTAAAAATGGGTTAGTTAGAACACATTCAGAGGAGGGTGAATAGAAGGAATTGTTGAAGAAATGTTGTCTTTATAATAAAGATGAAACTTAGTGCGGACCAAAATCCCCATCTTTAAATCTGAAATATTGTCATGAAGAAGGCTTAGTTATTTTGCTTGACCATTAGGCGACAAATAAGTAGACTGAAATGAACAGAGCACTATTTCAGTTCACACTAAATTACAACCTCCCAACAATTTATAAGACATCAGAAAAACAATGAGTTGTCAAGCTGAGATTAAAAAACATTCATTTTAGATGGGATTCCTACTTTGAGTAAGGATTGGCCAAGAAGATATTTGAATCTTAGAAGTCCTAGAAGACTTTTCTTTTGTAATTTTTGGATTCCATGATTCCATGATCCTTTGATTGATTTTAGGGGCCACGTGGTTTTCAAGGTGAAGTGGGACCAAGAGGACCTCCAGGACCTCCAGTAAGTGAAATTGTTACACTCTATTTTCAGTAGGCTTTACCTTTATAGGAAAAAGCAATAGATACCCTTTTCCATTTTTCTAGTACAAATTTGTATGTTCTATATTTATATATCTTATATACATTAACCCGGACACTTTCCTATAACTGGAAAACAACCAGAGACTTGTCAAACTCAAGAGATATTTGGGGATGGTTAAGAATATGCTGGAGCCAGCTTGAACCAGCTTTCAAGAGCTTATTGTCAAATTCTTAGTGTGAACATTTACATCTGTGAAATCAGCAAAAAACTACAACTCAGGACTTTATTTATTTTTAATTGTCCAGACTTAAGAAAGTGATAGAGAAAATATTAACAATTCAGATTAAATTTGAAGTATATCGTATATACATTATTTTTTCCTGAAAAGTCAGTTGTTAAACTAGTATACTCAGTTTATAGGGAGCGAGGACCTTAAGTTCTGGTTTCCAATCTTAGTTTGGTAACTAACCAAGTCTAAGCATTTAACCCGACTTGGATGCAGTAAAATGAGGAAGTTAAACAGAATGATTCCTAATGTCTCTTCTGGCACTAAAATTCAATGCTCTTCTGCCTTATGAACTTGAACAAGTCTTTGGATCTCAGTTTCCTCATTTGAGGAAGTTAGACTACATGACCTATAATGTTTCTTCCAGTTCTAGCATTTAGTAATTCTATACTGCATTTTGATCAATTATAACACAGCAGGAAAACATGATTCAGCCCTCATGCTATATTTGTGAACATGAATAAATCTCTTTACTATCTTTTACCTGTTTCCTCATCTGCAAAATGCTTGTAGTACCAACCCCACAGGGATGTTATGAGGCTCAAATAAATGCAAAGTGCATTACATGACTTCAAATATGATTAAATATCTTTATTCATATTATTATTGGTGATCTATGCCTTTCAGAACATCTTCATGTACCTTATGTCTACCTAGACTCTATCCAGTTAATATTTCCTGTCATGCTTCTTAGTGTGAGAACAAGGAAATATCCAGTTTCTATGATTAACTTTCAAAAATATCCCACCCCATTCCCACTAATTTACTTTCCTAATTCTGTGTTACATTAATTAGTGTGAAAGTTAGTTTCCAGTTTCTGAATAATGAGAGGCAAAGGTGATCTGGATGTGGAATAGGTAACAAAATGAGATGAAACATTTGCTGCAGACAATTCACAGTAAATAGCCCACACATCAATAATTGCAAGTTGACTAAAATGCCCATTTAATTTCATTGATGGGGTTAGGTAGAATAGGAATGAAGGACATAAGTGGATAAAATAACACACTTTGTGGACTTAATAACTGTCATTAAGTATAACTCAGTCAGCCTGCTTCTTAATCATTAAGCAGAAACAATTAAGATGTTTCACATGCTGGTATTCACAATCTGGTTATTAATCTTCTGAGTGGGGCTTAATTGATTGAGCATAAGGGAACAGTTTTAGCATCCTGAATTTTGCCCTTTATAATATTTGCCCCCAAATTCATTCAAAAACTTGTGATCATACTTATACCTCAGATTTGATGAGTAATTCATATTCTCCTTGGTCAAGTGGAAGAGCAACCTGGAACCTTTTCCCAGTGATGATATTGATTCCAATCTCATCTCTGCTCTACTTAGCTGTGTACCCTCAGGCTAATCAACAGAACATTAAAGTAGAGGACCTTAGAAATTAAATATTGGAATTAGAAGGGACCTAAGAACACTGAAACTGAAGAGAATTTTAGAATACAGAATTTAGGAAGCTACCTAAGAGATGATATAATCCTCTATGTGGCTCCCTGTTTAAAGCATTAGGAAGATGAGGTCCAGACAATTAAATTATCTTCTTTAAAGTTACTCAGATAGGAAGCAGCGAGGTGGCTCAGTAGATTGACAGCCAAGCCTAGAGATGGGAGGTCCTAGGTTCAAATCTGGCCTCAGACACTTCTCAGCTGTGTGACCCTGGGCTAGTCACTTAACCCCCATTGCCTAGTCCTTACCACTCTTCTGCCTTGGAACCAATACATAGTATTGATTCTGAGATGAAAAGTAAGAGTATAAAAAGAAAAGTTATGCAGGTAGTTACAGAACCAGGATTCTGGACTATATTTTAGACTCTAAATCCAGTACTCAACACCCTATAATATTGTTTGCCTCAAGGATATCACTTTAATACTTTGGAAACTATAAAGCACTTGCATGTAAATACAGATTTTGTCTTGTGATTTGGGCTTGCTTAGGAAGCAGGGCTCCCTTCATATGAGAGCTGTGTCAGATCCATTAGACCTCAGTTGTCTCATTTTTATGACCTTGGATAAATCATTTGCCCTTATATTTGGGCTTGTGTTTCATCATTTTTTTTAAAACCCTTACCTTCCACCTTGGAGTCAATACTATGTATTGGCTCCAAGGCAGAAGAGTGGTAAGGGCTAGGCAATGGGGGTCAAGTGACTTGCCCAGGGTCACACAGCTAGGAAGTGGCTGAGGCCAGATTTGAACCTAGGACCTCCCATCTCTAGGTCTGGCTCTCAATCCACTGAGCTACCCAGCTGCCCTCTCATCATTTTTTTAAACTTACATTAGACATGATAGATGATTTCTAAGGTGTTTTTTACCCTAATAGTCTATGTTTTAGAGTCTTTTTCAGCTCTGATAGTTTACATTTCAGGCAGTGATGGTGCAGTGGATGAAGGACTTTACTTGGTATCAGGAAGACACTCATTTAGGTTCTGCCTCAGACATTCACCAGCTGTGTGACCCTGAGCAAGTGACCTAACCACTGCCTTCCTCAGTTTCCTTAGCTGTAAAATGGCAGCAATAAACAAATGCACCTACCTCACCAGGTTATTATGAAAATCAATTGAGATTATATTTGTAAAAAGCATTTAGAACAATGTTTGACATATAGCAGACATTATATAAATGCTAGTTTACTTCTCCTTAAAGCCTATTCAAATTAAACATTCTAAAACATGATGAAAATGAACTCAGATGAAATTCTAGAACTCAAATCAAAACTCTTTAAGGATAGTATATGAATTAAGTATATGAATTCTAAAAATTAGAAGGCATCAAGCATGCAGCTGCAACAGGGTACAATTATCTATTAGACCATTGTATGCCAATCAGCTAGTAAGGAGAGAGTAAATTAAATTCCTGGCTTATACTCCCAAAATTGTTTGACTTTAAAGAGGTTAGAGTCTGAGTTCACCCAAAAGAATTTCATTGGACATATTGAGAGAAGTAGTGTGCTTCTCAAGGTAAAAACCAATTTTGCATCAAAATATTTCATCTTGTGGTGGAAAGAATGGCATGCTGGAAGTCTAGGGTTCTAGACCAGACTCTGCTTAGAACCCCCTCTATTGTTCTGGAGAGTTTATTATTGTAGAGGTATTGGGCTAGAAAACAGCACATGCTTTTTTAAATTTAATAACCTATATGCTAACATTCCATGCTCCGTATTCTTAAATCCTCGCCATGTTAACATTCTTTGTTCTCTATTCCTTGAGTCTATGCTCTAATATTTTAAAGTACGTGCTCCTTGAACTCCTTCTGGTTCAAACAGTCTTTGCTTTCCTCTGATGCTTCCCCCTCCTCCAGCATATAACTTTTGCCTTTGAACACCTCATTTGAATTGACTAGAGCAGCTCTCTGTCTGAGATCCCAGATGTTGGGCTGAGTTCAGCAGTTTCTAATTTCCTTGTGTCCCTTTGTTACTCTCTAGGGTGCTCAAGGCCCAGAAGGAGCCCGAGGGGGACCTGGAGCGGCTGGAAACACTGTGAGTAATTGCCTCTCTGACGTGTCTCCTTCACAGGGCACACAGCAGAAGGGATGTGCCAGCAGCTGCATTGCAGATTTTGGTTCTTGGACTAATTCTGTAGGGGAGGATGTGATCGGTAAACAAAGACACTTATTGAACTGCTTAGTATTGAGCAGAATCTCAGACCCTTCATTCATTACAAACCAATCCATTCTTTACTTCATGTTAAAATTTTAAACAGTTGGCCACACAGGTTTCTTTCAATACAGATTCTATATCACTACCATATTCCTTTCTGGTCTAGGCAAAGCCAAGATGGGGCTGCTCGGCTGCTCTCTTCCTTAGTGGTCCAAAAAGTAAAGGTGCATAATACGAGCCTGGACTTTTTAGAAAATCTCAATTAATTTCTTTGTCCTTATGGTGGATTAAAGATGTGTTTTGTTAGATCAGCACATAGGGATGCATCTTTCTACCTGCCTTCTCATCCTTGCATGTGTCAGGTGGTATTAATGCACAAAACAGATGCTTAGAGCTTTTAATCAATGGGGAATTCTCAGTAACTTAATTGTCTTGGAAGAGAAAGTATTGGAATTCTCTGTCGTCAGAGCTTGTTCCCTTTATTGTCAGACCCAACAAACCTTATGAGATATACTCACACTTTCAAGAGGGTAGTTCCTACCAACAGCTACTATTGGAAGAGATCTGATTAGACAAAGGTTCCTGTAAAAAAGATTTGAAGGGTTGGGTGGATCGTAGTCTCCATATAAATCAATGATGTTCCTTTGAAGACCAAAAAGCTAATGAGATCAGAGGCTGCATTAAGTTAATAAGTCAGTGTTCAGAATAAGATAGGTGGCAGCACTACTGTATTCTGCTCCATCCAATCTTCCAGATGTCATCCAGATTATTATGTTCAGTTCTGGGTGTGACATATTTGAATGACACATAAATTGGAGCAAGTCCAGAAGCAATTGACCAGAATGGAGACAGACCTAAATGTCATATGATAGAAGTATTTGTTAAAGGAACTGAGGATATTTATCCTGGGAAAAAGAAAAGAGGAAGAACATGAGATCTGTGTTTAAGCATTTGAAGGACGGCTATGTGGAGGAAAGATTAGGCTTATTCTGTTTATCCTGGAGGGCAGAACTAGGAACAATTGATAGAAATGAATGAGGCAGATATAAGTGGCATATAAGAAAAACAACAATGATAACAAGCCTTCCCCTCCCCAAAACAAATCATTCCCAATAAATAGGGTAATGCAAAATTGGAAGAGAAGGAAGATAATGGATTCCTCTTCACTGGAGGTCTTCAAGTTGAGGCTGGATTCCTGTTTAAGTACAGATAATATTAAATAATATTAGATAGATCATATAATTCTTTGTCCAAATCATTTCATCTCCAGCCCTACCCACAGGTAAAGATTGAGGTAGAGCCACTGGCTAAGAAGTCTGACTACTGTCCTGGGTCAGATTCGGGCTTAGAATATATGAAGGGAGTAGCAAATGATTGTTAACTAGGAGACTTATTACTATATCGAGGGTTAGAATATGACAAACCAATATATTAAGAAAAGTAGACAAATCCATTAAACTAGCAAAGAGTCACTTCTAAGGGTGGCAATAATCATCTCAAAAGAATGAAGTAAAATCTTACTTTACTAAAAAAACTAAAAAAGTTTTTTAACATGTTGTAATTGGTAAGGATTCATTTTCTCTCTCAAATCCCTCCCCTCAAAAATATAAAAAGGAGAAAAATAAATCTGTTTTTAACAAGTATTCATAGTCAAGCAAAACAAGTTCCCTTACTGGCCTCATCTCAAAAAATATATCTCATTCCAAATCTTGGTAAAAGAATAGTACTGAGTGTAGAAACCCTGGGCAGTATTCTTTCTTCAGCTTCTGAATTCAGAATTGGTCCTTTAGCCAAGCCAATGCTACCCATTCTCATTCTGACCTTCTACCTCCCCCAAACACCACCTCAATGGCAACTGCTAAGATAAGGGGCAAGAGATAATCCACTATGGACCCCGTTTCTAGATTCCTTCCTCACTTCATACAAGAATACTCAGTCTCTAACACACTTGTTGAAATAGGCAAAGAGAACTCTCATCAGTCTCTCCTAGTTCCTAGTAAATTGACCAATGCAGGACTTGTCTTCAAAGTCTTCCACCCTCACAGAGAAAAGTAGAGCCCCACAGGGTAACAGTATTCTCCCAAGCAATGTAAAAGATCCAATCTATAAAACCTATTCATCAGGGCCCAAAAGTCTAGGCCCCCAAATTATAGGATTTCAAGCTTCAAGAGACCACAAAATAATTTGTTCAGTTCTCTCATTGAATAGAAAAGGAAGCTGGGGCCAGGGAAGTATTAGTGCCTAATCAAAGTCACACTAGCATAAATATCAGAATTGGGATTTGAACTAAGACCTTATGGGCACAAAAAAAATTTGTGTTTGTTTTCTAATGTGCTCTGCTGCTTTACTGGGAGATACAGCAGACATTTATAACACAGGAGAAAGGGACTGAGTCATCAACTGCTTCACAGAAGAATTCCATGTAAAAGGATAAAAATGTGATTTGCTACTCAGATCAGCATAGTGCTCTGCTCCATAGTGTTCTTTCATAATCCAAGGGTATCTGAGTCAGCAATGGCCTCTTGCCTCTAGTTGAGTGAGATGAACTTAAAACACACACCGAGCTCCCAAGGACTCTTAGAGTAAACCAAATTGGACATTGCTATTTCTCCTCCTAGATGGTATGGTCTTGTGATCTTGAATAATGTATTTTTTCTCACTGGACCTTAGTTTTTCTCACTGGACCTTAGTGTTTTCAATTGTAAAATGAAGGAGTTTGGATGAAATGATCTCTAAGGACCCTGCCAACTTTAAATTCCATGGACTGTGGAAACAACTTTTATGCTATTGCATTTTCTACAAGTACTGGGACCTACTTGGCTCTCTCCATGGTGGATGTTGTTGGTCTGAGCACTTAAAGGTACCCTGGCCTCAGATTCCCAACTATCTCTCATGCTACTTGATATGTAGAGAGAAATATACACACATGCACACGCATGTACATGGTACCATATTCCTCAAAAAACAAATGATTAAAGGATATGAGCATAGAGCATTTATTATAAAGGAAATGTCTTGGTATTTAACTTTTATTTTTATATTAAAGTTATTTCTAAATACATCTACCATCCTTCTCCACCTTGCAAACCATCCTTTGTGACAAAATATGTTTAAAGAAACCAAAAAGAAAAAAAAATTCAGTAAAATCAGTGAACAGATTAGCTATGTAGGACAGCATTGGTAATGCTTCTGCACCAGAGCTCCCCACTTCTGCAGTGAATGGAAAGAGGTTCATTTTCTCATCTCATCTCTGGGAACAATCTTGGTCATTATAATAACATTATGCTCAGTTTTATTATATTTCTCTTTCTACATTGTCCTTATTGTGTCATTTTATGGGCTCTGCTTCCTTCATTTTACAACAGTATGTATGTCTTATATTTCTCTAAATTCTTCTTATTTCTTAATGTGCAATAACATTCTACTTTTATTCTATTACATCCATGAATGAGGTTTGTTTAAACATTTCCCAACAGATCATTGAATTTCCCAGTGGTCAAAAAATAGAAGCAAACAATTTTTGAAAGAATTTCAAACTGGATGTGAAACCTTACTTTAAATCACTAGAAGTAAGAGAAATGCAAAGTAAAAACCGCTCTGAGAATTGCAAATGAGCAGAGATAATAAGAACAGGAACATTCAGTGATAAAATTGGTATGGGAAAATAGGTGTACTAATGCTCTCTTGATAGAGCTCTGAATTACTCCAACTAGTCCTAATATCACTTTGAAATTATACAAGAAAAGTTCATAAATTGTCTATACTTGTTGGCTTAGTCATGTTGCTATTGGGCATATGCTCCAAAGAAAATGGAGTTAAATAGCCAAAATATACCAAATGTACTCTAATATCAAAGAACTGAAAACCAAGTGAGTACTCATTGAGATTTGACCAAAACAAAAACTGTATTATAAAAATGTTATTGTCTAGTAAGAAGTAATACATATAAAATCTTCAGGAGAATATAATAAGAATTGCATGAAATGATGCCAACTGAGCAATAGAATGAAAAGTATTCACAACTATAAGATCATAAATAAAAGGATCATTAAAATGTAGTTATATTTTGATTGATTTGACCAGTGGAAGTCCCAACAGATAACACAACAGGACTTCACAGCAGAGAGCAGAGATACTCCTGAAGTAGAATGTTATATGCATTTCTAAATGTACTCCATGCATTAGCTATTTTTGCTTAATTGTTTTGTTTTGTTTTTTTGTTAAAAGAGAGAGGTCAATCTAAAGGGGAATGAGAGTTCCCCATCTCCCCCCAGAAATAACTTTAATGGAAAGACAAAAGACAGTACGCATACACAAGTCCCCAGTCTTGGTAAATATTTCTGATCATTGTATTAATTAGTACCCTTTCCTTTCCTGACTGCTGTGATATACTCCTTGGACAGTCTTTGACTCAGCAGGATATACTTGTTAAGTAGCACCAGGCTATCCCTGAGATCTGGGTTGTTTCTTTTTCCCCAGCATAAGGAAGGGTGCCATCTTGCTTCTGATACTTAATACTATCGGTAGTAACCAACTAAAAAAACATAAATTCCTTTAAAAATTTTTTATCATTATTTTATTCCATAACATTTATAAATGTTTTCCAAAATTACATGATTCTTGTTGTCTCCCTTCCCTCTTCCCTCCCCACTCCTGGAGTTGAAAAGTAGTTACACAGGGTTATACATAAAACATAAATTCCTAAGGGACATAACTGCTTCTTGGCATGAGTTCCTTATATGGCTACTTGGAAGCTGGCTCAAATTTAGTCACTCTAACTTTTTTTGACAGACCTGACCCTTCTAGGATAGCTGGGCTGATCTAGTCCAATAAACAGCCTTGTGCCTTAGCATGATAAGCTGGTTTGTAATCAAGGTGCTAGTTTAGCAGCTCATAAGTGGCTTATGAGGAAAAATGCAGGCTTTTGAGGCTGATTTTATTGTCTGTTTCCTAAAAATCCTAACTCAGGTCCAATGGAGAGCAGGAACATGGACTAGATATGATGTTGGCATATTCACTTAGCAAAGTGTTCTAGGGAAAAAATGGACAGTATTACTTTGGGTGGAAAATTTCCCTAAAATTGAAACATGTGCCACGAGTTGTATCTGAATCTCTTTTCTCTTTGCTTCAATAGGGTGTTCCTGGACCAATAGGCCCCCCTGGTGCCCGTGGTCTCCCTGGAAATGTGGTATGTACTCAAAGTTCAGAGAGGGGAAATTGATTAGAAGCTTAATTGTTTCTAATGGAGTTCAGAGGTCAAGAATTTCACAATGGTGAGCCAAAGGGCCATAATGCCCAGAAGGGGAATTCAATAAGTATTTTCTTATTTGAATTATAACTTCATATAGAGGGGCAGTGTTAATGTTAGTAATAAAGAGAAAGCTGGTTTTAGAATCAGTAAGATATGAGTTCAAGTTAAGCTTCTGATAGAAACCTAGATAATTGTCTACGGCTAGAAGTTGTAAAGAGATCATGGATCTGCATTATTAAAGAGAATTTTCTAATCAGTAATTCCCTATACTAATGAAATCACAGTTCTAGATACCTCCCCCTACCATACAGCCCCTCAAATAATAACCACTTACCTTTAGAAAAGTCTTAGATAAAATCATCAAAAGTCATGATGTTCCTCTTCTAAATCTTCCCTAATGGTGCAAAAATTCTGTTAAGTGAAATATGTTGTAATCTAATAGAAAGAATGCTAATATATTTGGACAAATTCCAGCCTTACCAAGGGTTTGTTCTGTTACATTATTAGCCACTTAACCTCTCTGGATTGACAAATAGTATTCTTATCTCTAAAATGGTGAAAACAATAGTTGCCCCTACATGCCTCCTAGGATTGGTATGACAATGTATCTGAAGGGCTTTGAAAATTGTTATGTACTATTCCAATTGCAAGTAGTTTGCACATTCATTATTCATATGTATATCTTTCAATTTATTGGTTCTCCCTTCAGTGACTTTGAAGACTGTGATTTATCCCAATCCTAGTTTATCTTCATGAGTTTTATTGGCAAAAATAAATATATAAACAAAATGAAATCCTACTCCTGATTCCCAAACTTTTGGTCACAAGTCTCTCCATAGTAAGCTAGATTGGTTAATGCATGACAGATATACAATCCCTCAATAAACCCTAAACATAAACATAAACTGTTCTGTTTTGGTAAAATCCAGTAGACCTTGTATTTTGGTATAACATCTATAAATTCAGAACTACTTCCACAGTATGATGAGGCCCCAGAGTAGGATTTTAGAAAACAAAGCCATCCAGCCTCCCATTAAACAGCTTCAATAATGAGTTTTTGTTTTTCTTTTCCCAGAGTGCTTCATATAAATTAAGTCTTAAGAAGGATGAAAGCTTGTATCCAACTGGACTCTAATTGATGTATTTTTTTTTAAAAAGCAAAGTCTTAACACTACAAGACTTAGGAGGGACCATGGAATACAATCTTCTCATTTTAGAGATGAGGAAACTGAAGCCCAAGGAAGTTAGCCTCCTCCTCACGCTCTATCTCTCTCTGTGTCTCTCTCTCCCCCTTCCTTTTATGTGGTGCTGCCTAATTTTGTTATTCATTTGTTTTTCAATGTTGTCTGACTTTTTGTTACTCCATTTGGGATATTCTTGGCAAAAAATACTGGAATACTTTGCCATTCCCTTCTTTAGTTCACTTTTCAGATGAGGAAACTGAGGCTAACAGGAGTAAGTGACCTGCTCAGTGTCACATAGCTATTAAATATCTAAGGCCAGATTTGAATGCAAGAAGATGAGTCTTTCTAACTCCAGGTCTGCATTGTATCCACTGTGCCAACTAGCTATGCCATAAATGCTGCCTCAAAATTATATCTTCTAAATTATTTCTATCTTTTTCTAAGTAATTTTCTTATCTCTTAACACACTTGTTCATCAAAACCTTTATATATATATATATATGGTAAGCCCCGATTTCTAAGTGAGGAAACTAAATTTTGAAGAAGCAATGTTTGCTAGAAAAAGTCACAATGAGCCACCTATATGTATATGACTAGAGATTCATATATGACTCTTGAAAAAAATACAGAGCAGAAAATGACAGCAAATATTATCTCAATGCTATGATTAAAAAGAATATGTTATCCTTGGGAAGACCTACAATGTAATAAGAACAGATTGAAGGTGCTCTAATCAATTAAAATTAGTATTCAAGACAATAAATGCATTGCATAGCAACATTTGGAAAGGAAGATATTATGTCCTTTGTTGATGACAGGAGTATTTTTAAATCTAATTTTGTGCCAACCTAACTTTTTTTTTCTCTTCAGGGCATACCTGGAGTCATGGGCCCACCAGGGAAAATTGGAGAGAGAGGAGAAAAGGTAAGAAGTGGTGATCTATATGACCTTGGCCAAGTCACTTCTTTGCTATAAGACTTAGTGTTTTCCTTCTATGAAATTAGGAGGTTGAACTACATAATGTCTAATGTTCCTTCAGGGTCTAATATTCTAGGTTCTGCATTCTCACAAAAGGTGAGAAGTTCTAATACCTTTTCCAGTTCTAACCATCCAAGAACTCTTATTAACTGGCTCTCAAATATTTGCAATATTCTACCGAACACATCAGAATGTGCTTCAAAAATCTTCATCATAGAATTCAAGGTCTTGAAGTCTTTTGTAAAGGCAATTAGTACATCCCAATGTGTTTTCAAATACATCATTTCAAAGATCTGAGAATGAAAGATTGGAGGCAATTGCATTGAAGAAAATTCTATATGCATTCCTATTAATTTCAAAGTTTAGCACCAAACTAAGATTTTTCTCTCATCACTTTCTTGAACTTACTCTACATTGTAGCCAAATTCTCTGATTCACTCTTTTCTAAGTTTGATTTCCCTTTGCTCTTTTCTTAACCTGGTCTAATCTCTCCATCATAACATTTATTTATTTTTAAATTATCTATTTTTATCAATAACATTTGTATTTATATCATACTGATTTCCAAATATATTTCTCCTTTCTTCCATTACTCTGAGTCATCCCTCATAACAAAGATTTAAAAAGAAAAAAAGGGGGGAAATCCAGTTCATTAAAGCTAATCAGACTATCAAATGCCCCCATCATATATTTAAAATCTTAGCTATCTTTCAATGTCAAACTCATTCTCTGGAGCTACTCCCTTCAGGTTTCCTCCAAATGAATGTGCTTTTAGAATGTTCCGTGATTTCTTCAGTGCTTGTCAAGATAAAGTTTTCATTGTCTTTGCCCTTAAGAACTTATTGTCTAACAGGCTTAGAGAAAATATGTGTATACATTCAACTAAATTTAGTTTACCAAACAATTACTGAAAACTGATCATGTGCTGGATTTTATATTTAGAGTTAGGAATAAAAAGACAAAAATAAAACCATAAGCACACATAAATATGATACTAGTTAGAATATATATGCATTAGACTCTAAGCTCTTTGAGGGCAGGGACCAAATCTTATTATTTCCCTACAGTTTCTACCTAGCAGCATAGTAACTACTGAATGTTTGTTGGATGAATAACTATTGCAAAACACTTTGAAATTCCACAAATGTAGGATAACTTCTGGAACTAAACATAGAGGCTTATACAAATATTCAAAAAGTATTGGTTACTTTGATCTCTGGATATAAAGACAATATATGTTAGGAGCATAGCCACACTGAGTATACTGGGAAGAATAGTTCCTGGGAGGTTTATTTTTCTTATGTCTATTTGATTTTTCTTGTAAGGAATATTTTCTAGGGGGAGCTAAAAAGAGATCTGCCCTGGAGATAAGAGGTACTGGATTCAAATTTAACCTCAGACACTTCTTAGTTTTATAACCCTGGACAAATCACTTGACCCCTATTACTTAGCCCTTACCACGCTTCTGCCTTAGAATTGATGCTTAGTATTGATTCTAAAACAGAAGGTAAGAGTTTTAAAAGAACTGGGTCAATTTGCAACAATAACAACAGTTTTCTGAATTCTTCCTAATCTCAACAGATTTTTTTTTTTTTTTGGCAAGAAAAACAGCATCTACCTCTCATTTAGAAAAAAATGGGGGAGGGAGGGGAATGGATAATAATTAAAAAAATATTAACCAATGAAATGTAATTTAGCATAGATGATGTAAATTCTTCATTTAGGTTCCAAAAATCAATTATATAGGTTCAGGAAGAAAGAGACCTGGTTTGAGGGCAGGGTGCCAAATATTTAGATATATTAACCAAAATGGGATAAGATTCTGGAGTGTGACATGGCTATCAGAATAAGAACAAACAAGAAAAGTGGCTCTAATCTTAGGCTTCCCTAAAAGAAGCATAAAAAAAAAAACTGTGGATGATATCCTGTTCTACTCTTCTCTTTTTAGACCCTATGATGCATGTTCAATTCAATTCAAAAGCACCATTTTTAAAGAGGAGCAAAGAACAAACATGAGTTCATATGAGAAATATATATAATGACATTTGAAGAAGTTGGGACCATTTAGCCTAGGAAAATTAAAAGACTGATCTTTAGAGGGAATTACCTCATTCTGCATGCTTTTAAAGGTGAGGTTTAATATAAGACACTGAGAAGGAGATTTTACCTCTCTACAAGAAACAACTCAGTTATAATTAGAGATGATCCTCTTTGGAATGAACTGCCTTGGGAGAAGGTAAGCTTTGTTACTGGCAGTGTTTAAGCAGAGGTTGGGTGACCATTTGTTGAAAAGCCACAAGAGAAATATTTGATCCAGATGAGTGAAAAAGTCCATTCTATTAGATTCTATAATTCACTGTTCTCAGGTGACATAATGTCCTTTATATAAAAATAAGAATCAACTTTTAAAAACAGCTCATCATGGTAGGATATCTTCAAATAGTTATTGGTTATTCATTCCTGGAATATATGGTAAAGTAGGTTTATATTTTAAATAGTGGTTGAATTATTCTTGAAATCCCTTACAAAGCTGAGTTCCTGGGGAACCAATTCTTTGGTGCATATAATTGCATATTTATTCTGCAGATTATCTCAAACCTGAAATCATATTTTTGCTATCTGCAGGGAGAACCTGGTGAAGAAGGAAAGACAGGACCACTTGGTCCAAGAGGTGACCCTGGCCCTCCTGGAGAACCTGGGCCACCTGGAAAAGGGAAGGAAGGAGAGTCAGTAAGTGGGATTCCACATGGCCTCTGTGTTACAGGGAGGCATGCAAGACAGTAGTGATAAGAAGTTGCTGGAAGTAATTCCCCAAAGTTTTCTAATTTTATTTTTGGTGAATATAATTGAGTTATATGATCACATCTAACATCACAAGGTTGTTTGGGAATAAGGTTTTGTTTTGTTTTGTTTTTGTAGAGATTGGGAGGTAAGAAAGTAGATAAAAGAAAGTATAGTTCCATTGAATAGGTGGAAATACATTTCCTACAAAAAGCCTATATCAATATAACAACAAAGGTAGCTAGCATCTAATCTTGGTGCATCATTTACATGAATACCTCAATATCAAGTAATATTATATAAGAAGAAGGAGGGTGACTTGATTCAAGAGAATGGAAGATCCCAAGAGATGGTTATCATGGACCAAGATAAGTCAAAATATAGCTATGTTCCCATGGGATTGCTCATTGGTTGATCAAATTGACTGGGGGAAAGTTGGAGTAATGATAGGAATGATAATGGGAACTTCTTCATAGAGGGAAGTATCTATAGAAGGATAGTAGCGAATGATTATGAGACAGGAATACTAATTACTATGTGCCTCCATGATGAAGAAATAAAGGAAGAATTGCCCAGGAATTAGAACAAAGAATCAAGTTATGGAAGCAGTGACATGGTGGGTCAAATCAGGATATCTCATCAGGGCAATCGAAGCAGTAGGAAAGAAAGATCAGAATCCAGGAAGGAAAGCATGAGTGCATGTCAAATCCAGGTAGCGACTTTGACTCACCCATGTGTTTTATTTTCTGTATCTGTTGTCATACACACAGCCCCACTTGATGGTGCCTCTACAGTCTGTTGTGCCTGCCAACAGTGTGGTCTGGACACCAGACACTTAAACTTTTCTCTGTTTTCTATAGTTCCTTTTCATTAGTCCATTAAAAATGTGATATTTGCCTCCCAAAAGACAAGAGCATGGGCATTTATAAACTCTTTGTCCTCATACTCAAGACTCTGTTTAGCTCAGAAACAGTCAATGATCTAACTTCCTCTTTCACTTTTTCACAGTCCAGTTTTGACTCAATACCTCACAATGTCCCAAAGACATAAGGTCATTCTCATTTATGTACCTTTGGGCACACCATTCCCATCACCTAGAATATCCTGCCTCCCTCAGGATCTCTAAATCCTACTGGTCCTTCAGGATTCAGTTTAAGACCCATCTCTTCTAGGGAGCTTTCCGTAGCGGAACCTTATTAAATCTCATTCTCTAAAATTCTATGCTTCTTTGTCTACTCTACACTGTTTATATGATTAAAAGATACTGAAAGATGAGAAATTTGGCTCACTATGTGTCAACAAGCATTTATTAGAAACTTAATAGTTCCAAGTATTGTGTTAAAATATGAGGGATATATTTTTAAAAGGCAAAACTAAAACCTCTCCCCTGAAGGAATTCACATTTTATTAGGTAATGCAACATACAAGTAATTAGGCACATTCCAAAATGGAAGGTAATTTTAGAGGAAAGGACTTCTAAAATATTCCATATGCTTTTGTCTTATTTCACTAATTGTATTATGAGACTTTTAAGAGTCCGGGCCATACCTTCCTCTTTATTTCCATATCACCTAGCACAAAAGTTATCTCCAGGTTATGCTTATTCATGGGTTGACTGGGTCATAATTTTGTTCCTTCCTGTGTTCTCTTTGCCAGGGTCGTCCTGGTGCACCTGGGTTACCAGGACCTCAGGGACACAAGGTAAGACATTTTCATTTGGGAAAGCAGTAAATGGGTTTATGAGAAAGTCTAAACATTTCAAGTCATTCTAATATACTTCCATGTGAAGCCATCTCTTTGGAAAAAGCCAGATACTATTTGTCTGGCAATATATGGTATTTCTTTTTAAAAATTGCATTTTTACTAGTGCCAGCAATTCTTTTACCACCACTTTTTTATTGCACATCACTCCTTTATTATAATGAACAACAACAAAAAAAGGGGGGGGTGAAAGGTGGGGAGGGGCAGGGTTAGTACTTATGCTAAAACTGATGAGGACCCTGGTGGCAGGTCTGTGTGGCTGGAAGGCAATGGGATATGGAGACACATTTTGACAAGACTTGGGGGCATTTCACTGCCACCAAACAGAGATGGGGCTATAAAATGCACAGTGGGATGTACTCATCCACCGTTTGAAATCAAGAACTCCTCTGCACTGGTGCAGCTTGAGTTCTCTGATGATTACCATGTGGGATAGTTTAATTATAAAAAAAAAAATCTGAGTATTCCATGACTTAACAAGTGGTCTTCTTGAGTTGCCTGAAGAAAAGACCTTCTGATGATGAATCTCTCAGTGCTCTTTGTAGGTCTAATCATCTTACAAAGGATTCAGGCTCTCACTGGGTCCATGCTGAAAATGGTCCTACCTTATTGGGATTCTCCAAAGCTTCTGTAGAGGGAAGGGCAGAAAAAGAAATGGATTTAGGAGAACATGGAGGTTAAAATCCTAGTTCTACTAAGTATTACCTATATGATAGAGATTGAGATGAAAATTGGAACTGTAAAACTGTTCAATACCGAGGGCATCCCTCGGTAAAGAAAATATCTTTATTAATTCAGACCCCTTTTTTCTGAAACTTAGATTCTTAGAGAGTTGCCTAGACAAGTGGTATTAAACTCAAACAGAAATGAGACTGTGTATTGACTTGAAAACTACAAGTTATTCTCTATATTGTGTTAATTTTTTTTATTTTTATTAAACATTTCCCAATTATATTTCAATCTGATTTGGGCTAGACTCCAGAGATTTTTTTGGTGCCTGCTGTTGTGAGTTTGTTAGCTCTGGCCTAAACTACTGAACAGTGAAGTCCACACAGCCACACCTGGTATGTGGTAGAGATGGGGCTTGAGTCCAAGTCTTCCTGGCTCTTACCATTATACCTGGCTCTGTTGCAGGTTTTTCTCCAATTCTCTCATCCACAATACCATACTGCCCTTTATCATCTCCATTACCTTCAGAGAATGGGTCTTAGTTTGCTCCCCAATATCTTAGGTGGGACATTAATAAAAATGAAGAAAATCTAGAAAAAAACAGGATGGTGAAGGGCCTTAAGTTCATGTTCTATGAGAATCAGTTGAAAGAAATAGAAGCTAGTGTCTGAAGCAAAGAACAGGAAAACATTTTATGAGATGGTCTTTATGGTCCCTTCCAACTCTCAATCAAATATCTTTCAGTGATCTAGTAACTAGGGTTACCCCTGTACAATAATGAGGCATCAGAGAAGAACTTAGGGGTTTCATGTGTAGGTCCTGTCTTCCAACAATGGATTTAAGAAGAGACCACTTTCAAACATCCCCTGATCATACAGTATTTCACAGAATATTAATTTCTTATGTCCTTAGAATTTATAAGGGGCAATGATTCCTTTGAAATTATTCCTGGCCCCCAAATAATCATTCTTTTTTGTTCTTGGGTAGTCTAATGGGAAGAACCCTGAACTAGGAATCAGAGGTTTTGAGTGCTAGACCTTATTTTACTACTTCCCTACTCTAACTAGGGGGTCCATCAAGCAAGTCAATGAACAAATTCTGATCCTTCATTTCCTTGACTCTAAAATGGGTATTGAATTTCCTGCCTACTTCACAAAAATGTTATGAGAATCCATGTATACAAGTGGCTTAGTGTGTGCAAAATATTGTCTAAAGAAAATCTCTTCTTACTCTTAATGGAAAGAGGATCCCAATAATCACAGCAAATGAGAAAACTGACTCCCATCCTTGTCCTAAACACCATGCAACTCATTTGCAAACAAGTACACACACCAGTCATTCAGAACTTACAGAATAACCATCAGATCCAGAATCTTGGTGTGACTTTTTAAGAGGCATCCTGTTATAGTAGAAAAAGCAATAATATTGTAGTTAAAAAAAAAGAAACCCTTGGATTCTAATACTGTTTCCACTTCTAACAAGATAAGTGATTTTAGGCAAATCATTTCCCAATCCCAAGCCCTCAGTTATAGCCTCTGGAAAGTGAGGAACTGGATAACCTCAAATCTTTCATCTAGCTCTAATATTCTTCATTCTCTGCTCTGTAACATTTCTCTTCCAGTTCTTACATTCAATGTTCTGTGTCCAAGATACTCCAGCAGCCGGCTCTGGACATTTTTTCTGGCTATCCCCCATGCCTGGAGTGTTCTCCCTACTTAACTCCACCTCATAGCTTCCTTAAAATCCCAACTAAAATCTCACCTTCTCTAGGAAGCCTTTCCCAATCCCCCTTAATGCTAGTGCCATCCTTCTCTCGATTATGTTTCATTTATTCTGTATAATAGCTTTTTGTACATAGTTGATTGTGTGTTGTCTACTCCATTAGACTGTGAGCCCCTTTAGAGCAGGGACTATGTTTTGCCTTTTTTTTTCCTTTCTTTATCCTTAGCACCTAGCATGGTGGCTAGAACATGGTAGGTGCTTAATAAATGTTTATTGACGAATTATCCCAGAAGTCCAAGTTCGCAACTTCCTTTCAGCTCTAACATTCTTTATTCTATTGTCCCATGGCTGAGGTCCCTTCCAGCTCTAACATTTAATGAGACTGTGAGAATGTGATTTAGAACTAATTGTTGCTGCTCACTCAGTGACACCAGGAAGAGAGGCAGACAACATGGGGCAGGGGGAGTGTCACTAAATAGAGAATAAGCAGCAGACTGGGGGAAATGACATCCCTTATCTTGTACATCCAAGGGTCAAAGGCTGGAAACAGTGTCATCACATTGGAGAATTAAGCCCAATCTTTTTCTTTACCCATTGCTTCATTGGCATGCCCTATTTGATTACCCAGAAGTCTATAAAAGGCTTCTTTTTGCTTCAGTTGTAGTAAAATCCTCCCCAATTCCCCAGTGCCTTAACAGATAGTAAATACATTGCATCTTTACTGTCTCTGTCCCACAAGCACTTAGCTTTTTATTTCTTAACCTTACATTTAAACTTCCACTGAAATAGCATCTAAACCATTCGATGGGTATTGAAACTCTGGGCTATTAAGCTAGGGAGTTGTTTCCCCATGGACAGGACTAGAATGACCCATAGCACATAAACATGGACAAAAGATTATCAAATATGCTGAAGAGAGCAACTGAGACCTGGATCTAAGGAATGAGCCTTTCTTTCCTCTTCCTTTCTATTATTGGTATAGGGATAATCACTTTAAGAGTTGATCCTCTCAGAAGTAAGTTGCTTTTAGGCAAATACACAGACATTATTAATATAAAATATTAGAGCTAGAAAGTAATTTAGATGTATTCTAGTCCTCTCATCCCACACTATTCCTTATTTTATAGAGGTTCTTGGGAACATAGATTTAAGGGTGGAAAGGATCTTTAGAGGACAATGGATTCAACCTCATTTTACAAATGGAGAAACTGAAGCACAGAAAGGTTAAATGACTTGCCATTTGTTACACAGCTGGTAAGTATCTAAGGCAGGATTTGAATTCAAGTCTTTCTGTCTGCAATAGTGCAGTGACTTTTCTAATATGTCATAGGCTACCTTTCTTAGGAACTGAAGACTGGGGTGACGAAGTGACTTATACTAAATCAAGGTTGGTTAGTTGCATAACTGAGGCTAGAATCAAGGATTTCTGATTTATAGAATATTAGAATTAAAGAATAATAAACTTTAAGAGTTGTGAAGGCTACAAAACTAGAGCAGGGCTCACTGAATGTTAGGGCTGAATGGATCCTTGAACTGAGAATGTGTCAATCCCCAAATGGTCCAAGCACCTATACTATGTAGGAATTATTTTGTTTAAAAAAATTCATCCTTAGAAAGTCATACTAAAATGGCAAACTGTCCCTTGTTATAATTACATATGAACATAGGATCATAGGTTATATTAGAACTGAAAGGGAACCTAGAGGGTATCTAATACAACATCCTCATTTTACATATAAGAAAGCAGAAGCAGATCAATATTAAATGACTTGTCTGTGATCATCAAGTTAATGTCAGAGGTAGGATTTGAACTTGTATCTTTCTGACACTTTCTGACAAATTCTACACTGTACCATGCTGTACTTGTAATTTCCCAGAAGAAATTCACATATATGATCTCTGAATCTGCTTGTGATATAATGAAAATATCCTCAATTTGGTATCCAAATTAGGTTATTCTAAAAATCTGATCTCTACTCCCTAGGTGACCATGACTGTCACTGAACTTCTTTGAGCTTCAGTTTTTTTCATCTGTTAAAAAATGAAGAGGATAAATAAGTCACTACAAGGTCTCTTTGGGTCCTTTAAGCTTCCTCAGGTCCTCAAGGAACCTATGAGGCAGTTCAAAGGTTCTCAATTTGGAAGATGAAAGAAATCAAGGCTGTTTTCATTTACTTTATAATTTCTATTATTTCTATACAATACTTTAAAAAATCAATTACCTTATGTTTTGAGAAATATATTGCCTTTGCTGTCTTTTGAGCCCCCTAACAACTTTAGAGGTAAGCACTTCAGACTTTATGATCACCATTTGCCCCATGAGGTTCAAGGAGATTAAATGACTTGTGTGTGCTCAGAGTGTTAAGCATCAGGTGCAGGATTTGTTTGACTCCATGTCTTACTGAATTCAAGTCCAACACTCTTAACTCACAACTGTCAGTCCATATATTTTCCATTCATTGACCTGCCTCCCGTGGACCCCATGACTCTCTCTGTCTCTCTGTCTCTGTCTCTCTTTATCTCTGTCTCTCTGTCTCTTTCTCCATCTCTCTCTGTGGCTGTCTCTTTCTGTCTCTGTCTCTGTCTCTCTTTCTCTCTGTCTCTGCCTCTCTCTCAAAGATATTTCTTTCTAGTGCTCTGTGGAGCTTTTTCTAAAATATATGCATGCAAGAAGGATGATTAATGAAATCCCCTTTAGTAAAAGTAAAGAAGGGATCATTAGATGACTCAATGGATAGAGTGCCAAGCCTGAATATTTGAGGTCCTAGGTTCAAATGTGACCTCAGCCATTTCAAATATATGGGACCCTGAGCAAATCACTTAACCCTAATTTCCTAGACCTTAACACTCTTCTATCTTGGAACTGATACTTAGTATTAATTTGAAGACAGAAGGTAAAAGTTTAAAAAAAGAAAGAGAGAAAACGGAAAGGAACCACCCCAAACTACTACCACCACTTCTGACTGACTAAATTTAGTTTTCTACTTTCAAGACATTTTTCCCCCTGTATTTTCCCTTGCCACTGTATCCACTTGTTCTGACTTGTCTCTGAGGATACAAGTCTAGGTAACAGGGATAATGAGGAAATTGGTAGAAGGGACAGATTTGGAAATGAAATTAACAAGTTCAATTAGGGACACAGTGATTTTAAAATCATGGCAGGCCACTCAAGTGGAAATACCCAGTAGCTAATTGGAGACAAGAGACTGCTCACTTGTTAGCTGAGAGATTAAAGATATATGTAGATTTGGTCATCATTTCTATGCAGATAATAATTGAACAGATGGCATTACCAAAGAATGATGAGAAAGAATGGGGGAAATATGAGTAAAGATAAAAGTAGCACCATTCAAAAAGAAAAAGGAAACAGTAGAAGTAGTCAGAAACAAAGGAGAACAAAGAGAGCATTGTCACCAGAACATATTGGAGAAGAGAATATGAGGATGGTGACTAACAGTGTCAGTTGCTGTACAAAAATCAAGAATGAATACTAGAAAAGGGCATTGAATTTGGACAATTGAGGTTATTGGTCTCCTTAGAGGAAGTATTTTTGTAGAGACCAAAACTAAATTTCAAGGTCATTCATTAAGGAATGAGTTATCTCTGAGTGATGTGGATATGAAGACATTCAGTTGAAATCCAGTAATGTGATGTTGCTCCCCCAAACATTCATGTAATCTTAGGCAGAGTTCATATTAGGATTGAATAGAGTGAAGAAGTATGGGGGATCATCCCATTATCTTCTATTGTGTTCAAGTGGGAATCTGCAATATTATGTTCAATTCCAGAGGCAACTTTTAGAAGTGGAGATTCATATAGAGGATGGTGACCATGATAGTGAAAGCCCTTAAAAATTCATGAAAATCAATAATAAGAACTAGATCTTATAGCTAAAGAAGCTTTGGGTGAGAGGGAGAAAGGAAAATAATGGAAGAGGGAGTAGATTTGTTTATGTAACTACATAATGCAGAAATAGGTCCAATGGTTAGAAGACATAGGGAAGTAAATTTGGGTTTAGTATAGGGAAAAATGGACTTAAAACTAAGGCTATCCAAACATGAAATGGACTATCTTCATTCGTAAGGAGTTTCTCCTCACTAAAGGTCTTCAGAGATAAACAAGATGACTATTACTCAAGGATTTTCAGAGTGAAATTCATGTACTGGGTAAGAATTACAATTTAGATGATCTCTATGATTCTGGCTTGAACTGAGGTAGGAGGAGATGAGATTTATGGTGAAATAATAATCAGAATTTGTAGTGTTTTTCAAGTTTGATTTTTCACAGCTATGGATCTATGTGCTCAAATATAGAGTGTTCAGAGAAGAATGATCAAAGTTAGGGCATGATTGAGTTTGGGAACATATAATCATGTTTAGGCAAAAGATTTTGTTGATGAACACAGCCTAGCTTAGAGACAACATCACAATCTGGGCAGGAGTATGGACAATTTTATAATGATGGTAGAATTAGAAAAATTTAGGGGAAAAAATTTGACAAGATGGATCTTGCCAGGAGGCAGCTACATAGAAAGATGAAATGACTAAAAACAATGTCCTGTCTTAGCATGGCTGAATTGGGATAAATGAGTATGAACTTGATGTCAAAAGTTATGATTGAATTTGCTGGGTGGAACACTATTATTGACCACTATTTAAAGTGCTGACCTTACAAACTTGTTCTTCCCTCATTCTAGGGGGACCGAGGTGCTCCAGGCTTGCCTGGCCAGCCTGGAAATAGAGGAGGCCCAGGAATTGGAGTAGCAGGCCCTCCTGTAAGTAGTCAACCCAAATTCTCTCTGCAACAAACTGTGGTACATTTCTTAACTCCCAGGAGAACTATAGTAGAGTGTCGTTCCATGCTGGTGCTCCAGTTACAGTGTTGTTGGTAAGCATTGGTGGCAGGATTAAGAGGGCCATTTAGTGACATCTGTGACCACCCTTGGTTTGTTCTCTTGTTCTTTGCTTTTTTTGGAAAACAAACAAACCAACAAACATGTCTGTTCTGTCGATGATTTATTCAGCTAAGGAGGTGGTACATTGGACAGAACATGGGGTTTAGAGTCAGGAATGTCTGAATTCAAAACTGGCCCCAGGAACTCCTTAGTCAAACTCTTGTTTGGCTCAGTTTCCTCATGTAAAAGGAGCTGGAGAAGGAAATGGCAAAAATACCCCAGTATCTTTGTCAAGAAAACCCCAAAAGGATCACAGTCAGACAAGACCAAAAATGAATGAACAAAAGGGTTTGTAATCTGTACTTTGGTCACCAGATGGTGCTCCAGCTCCCTAGGAATAGCCTTTTTTCCCACCATCCAATTCCTCCTTCCTTTAGGACTCTTTCTGAGCTGGCAGATACTGAGATGGACAACAGAGTCAAAGAAAATCTAAATGAAAAGGTCTTGGAATAGACTCAAAATTACCCAAACTTCAAAATGTCTCTGTCATCCAGTCTGTCAAATCTCCATTTCCATGGTATGGATTAACCCCTTCAAACCCATCACTTGTACTTCAAATTCATAGAACTAAACAATGCACTCTAATGGCCATAGGACACAACAACCAGACAACTGAAACATGCCATTAAACGATTAAAAACTGCTTCTGAAAGTTACAATAGGGTTAAAGCAGGGGCAGCAGGATGGAGCTAAAAGATAAGGAATTGGAAAGGTTTAAAGTCTTCACAGGCTTCTCAGGAAGTGCTCTGAAGAAGCAGTCTGAGAAATAATCTGGGAATTAGCATTCTGTTTGATTCCATCCACTGTAACTCATTTAGATTAGGAACTCCTTGAGCTCAGAGACTATCTTTTGCTTTTTTTTTTTTTTGTATCTCCAGAGTTTAGCAGTTTAGTGTATAGAAATTGTTGTTTTGTTCAGTCATTTTATTCATGACTCCATTTGAGTTTTTCTTGGCAAAGACACTAGAGTGGCTTTCCATTTCAGAGGAGAAAATTGAGGCAAACAAGGCTAAGTGACTACCTTTGGGTCATACAGCTAGTAAATATCTGAGCTTAGATTTGAACACAGGAAGATGAGTCATCTTGACTCTCCACCTAGCACTCTTTTAATTGTACCACCCAGCTGTCCCAAATAGAAGGCACTTAATTAATGTTTATTGATTGTTTATTGATTAACCACTCTGATCCAGACAGTATCCCAATAGTTAGGTAAGGTCATTATGTTGTTTCCTTTGGCTGCCTGCACTCTACTCCCAGTTGGTCTGGACATTCAATTGAGGTCTGCCTCACCTACATGGACATCTTTGCTAAGAGGCCTCAATTCATGCTTTGAATTCCCCTGATTACAGGTGCTCAATCAGCAATCAATACCAGTTCTATGCTCTTGGCCATATGCCAGGAAAAGTTTGGCCTCCCTGGAAGCTTCTACCTGCTACTTCTTTGCTTCAGTTTACAAAAACTTCTGAAGAGATGCTACTCTAAGGAAAAAGCAATCAGAAAACTGAAAACGCTGGGAAAAAAATTGCCCATCTCCCTGTTTATGTAGTATTTGTGAATTCTTCTTTTACCTTGCTCCCCTAAGAGGTCTTAAAGGACTAAATGACATTTAAATTTGGAACCAGGTCCCTGGTCACCCACCAGGGCTATTATAGTTCACATCAACGGCTGCAGTAAATACCAATCATTAGAGGGAAAGAAAAAAAATTAAAGAAGTCTTTCTTCAAGTGGAAGGCCTCAAACACTTTGAAGGGAAGCAGCTACTTCTCTTCCAAAGAATCATACTGTAAACTCATAGTTGTTGACAAGTAAAGAATTATCTATTAAAGATCAGAGGGTGAAGAGCCAAGTAAGAGTGGTTAGTGATGCTCACATAAGAGGTACTGAGGAATATGTGTTTTTCCAACAACAGTTAAAAAGAACATTTTTTATTTCTGTAGCACATTTCTAATACAAGACTGAAATTATCAAGTCTTATTAAAACAGACAACTATCAGCCATTTCATGATAATCCACATGGATATAAATGATATTATCAGAAAGAATCAAGAAGACGTTCCAAAAAAGTATGAAGTCTTGATCAGGAAAATAAAAACCTTAGTGACCCAAATGGTGTTTTCATGTCACTGCTGTCCATCAAAACCAAGAGATTAAGAAGACACAGATTTGAAAACTGAATACTTACTTTAAAAAATGGTGTCAAATAATGTGTTTGCTTTTTTCTGGGCCATGGCTTAGGATATGTTCTGGTTTTTTTTTTTTTTTCTGGTCAGTAATGGAAAGCATTCCATTACAATACCAGTAACTGTTTGCTTGGAATCCTGCAAATCTAATCAAAGGAGCTTTAAAATAAGAAGAAAATGAAAGGAAGAAAACTACCCATATGTAAAGTACAAGCTATAGCCAGAACTTCACTAAGGAAAAAAATTAAGTAAAACCTAAATAGAAAAGGAAAAAACATCTTGTGTCCAAGTGCCTAAACATACAAGTACATAAAATATGATAACATAACATATGATAACAAGAGGAACTAAAGATTTTAATATGAAGAGACCAAATTGAATCCATTGGTATCACAGATTTGGTGGCACAAAATAAATGACTAGAACAAAGCTTTTGACGGATAAATATTATTCAAGAATAACATAGGAAAAAATGGATGATGTAATATTGTCTGTGGACACATAATACTCATGTATGGATATCCATGAACCAGAGGAGTCAGTTTTAATGGAAAATATTTAGTGACACTATAAAATGTGTTGTCATTAGAGTGTATCATAGACAGCTTGAAGAGAAAGAAAATCACAAATCTAACACAGAACCATGATATAACAATGACAGAGAACTTCAGCTCTCAAGATATCTGCTGGAACTTTCTGCCAAATGCAGAGCATCTGCTAATTTCTTAACTTTCCTTAATTATAATTTCATAATTTAAAAGGTGAAATGATCCAAAATAGGAAATTCAATTTTGGATTCAATTTTCACCAAGAGGGAGGAACTGGTTTCTAGGGTGGAAATGATGGGAGCATTGAAATGAAACAGGAACTCCATTTTCACACTTGCACTAGAGAATGGGAGTAAAATCATGTATTGTCTGACATGCACCTTAGATTTGGAAAAACAGATTTGAAAGGATTCAGAGAAAGAATAATTAACATTTTATGGACAGAAATTCTCTAGAAGTCAGTCCGGAAGGCATGAAAAGACATGACAAATGAAATTTTGAAGCCATAAAAAGAAATAATTCAATGAATAGGAAAGGGGAGTTGTCTAAATAAATCAGTTTAACAAAACCTGTCTTACAATTTTTGTGGAAAAAAACAAACATGAGCAGACAATAGATAAATTAAGCAGATTTAGGACTAGTTAAATTGCTAGACATAAAAAGTCAATATTAAAGATTTGTTAGGATCTTAAAAGGAAATCTCTAGTGCAGTGCTTCAGGGATTTGTGTTTGGGCATATTCTAGGCAACATTTTTATCAGTACCTTGAATAAAGGCATTGATAAAGCTCCACAAATCTGCAGATATTGCAAAGCTGGAAGGCATCATGCTAGATGGAAAATTTAGGGTTCAAATATTATGACAGGGTAAAACATTGGGCCAAATCTGATATAATAAAATTTAATAGAGAATGATGTATGTAATACTTGAGTTCAAGAGATCAACTTCACAAGCACAAGATAAGGGAAGCAGGGCAAGTCCACAGTTAGTCTAAAAAGCACCTTGAGTCAGCAGTGTGGTATACCAGTCAAGAAATCTAATGGGATCTTGGTTTGAATCAAGAATGGTATAGTTTCTAATTCTACAGAGATGAACTGTGTTCTGTTCTTGGCAGGCTACAGAGTAGTGTTTTACTGTTTTTAGGTAGCAATTAGACTAGGGGATAAAGTCCTTCCAATTCTGAAATCTTGTGATTCTAATACTTCACCTTCTTTGTCTCTAGTTCAATGTCTTTATTACTCATACTTTGTGTACTTCTATTTAGAAATATGAGGCCATGAGTGTTATTCTTGCCCTTCTTTATGAATACTGTCTATATTGAATCTTGAATCATGCCTTCTACTCTGGCTAGTATTAAGTGTGTGAATATAAGCAAGCAGTGAGTGCTCTCTTCCCCTTCCCTATGCATGAGGATCTTAGGAAAACATACTATTTTATATTAGGAGGAATAGAATAATCTGAGTAGTTAGATATACTTGTTAATGGATTTACTATATCTATCATGCATGGATTTACATTTTTTAAAGCATTAAAATATAAAATAAGTGGACTTTTATGTTAAAACTGTCACAAAACATGCAATAATTCAAAAACCACTTGAACGTGCTTGTAGAGGCTGTCTTCCTCCTACAATTCCACATTATTCTATGTTTCAGGATTGGGATTTGTCAAGAGCTTCTTCAATATTGCTTCATTTGTTCCTTACAACAACTTGGAAAAATAGCATTGTCTACTATCTCCATGTTGTAGAGAAGAACACTGAGTCTTAGGAGAAATGACTTGTATAGGATTGCACCACTAATAAATAAATAGTAATCCAAGGACTCGAACTCTCATCTGCTGAACCCATATCCAGGACCCCTTCCCTCCTCTATATTCCCAGCTACTGCAGTGAATAAGATATGTCCAAACCCATTGCTACTTAATAACCATTGATTAAAGGGTCCTTTAAGGGTTTAAGTCACCATACTTGTTCTTTCAAGGGATCCAAAGGAATTCTGCCCTTAATATCATCATTCTTGTCATTCATTCATTTATCCATTATTTCTTATAATTACTATATGGAGCAACTCATAAAGCAGCAGAACAGGGGAGATGCCGGCATTTTACCTGTCCCCAGAGAGCAATATAGCAATAAGATCTCAAATTCAATGCAATTCAACAAAACATTTAAGTGAATATTACATGTGTAAATTGGTTACCAATATTGCCCTCTTGAGTTTATTGACAGAGAAAACTAACACAAAAATAAATAAAAAGCAAAGTGGAACATTGTAGAGTATTAAGAAAGGTGCAAACAAAGCACTGTGTGGTCTGAGGTAGGAAAAATTCGATTCTGACCTGGGGATCAATAGGCTTCGTGGAGCAGGTATTATACAAGTGGGTCTTGTATGCATGCATTTAAATACCTCTAACTAACTATATAAAGAATATATGAATAAATAACTATATATAAATATAAAATATATATATAACTACATATATAAATATAATGATTATATAAATATAAAATGAGAAAGAGAGAACTACAAAGAAAATGCTACTGAAGTTCAAAAGAAGTAGTGAGTCACCTGTTACTGGAGGTGTTAAGGCAATAGCTGAATGCTCATTCATCTGGTATGCTGTAGAGATGATTCACACATTGGCTAAGAGTCTGGAGTCTGGAACAGATGACCTATGAAGTCCTTTCCAATTCTGAGATTCAGGGAAGCTATTCTTAGGTTCTTTCTGTCTAAATGATTCCTAACCCCCTTGTGCTGAAATGTAGTGCCAAAAATACAGTGCAGAAAGAACTAGTTTTGGCATAAGAGGACTCATCTTTAAATTCTGGCCTTGACACCTGCTAATTTTGTGAATGTGAACAATTTACTTCATTTTCATTCATTCGACACACATTTTAGGTGCCTCTTATGTAATAGAATTCTATATGATGGGGATACAGACAAAATCAAAACAGTCCAGGCTCTTTAAAGAACTTCCTTTCTATGGAGGAGAAGCAATATAAGCACAGATAAATAAATACAAATTACATACAGGTATTTTCCAGAGAAGATGTCAGGAACAGTTGGGGTATCTGAGTGGATCTTGAATTGGAGTTGTTGGCATTTAAACCAAACAGTTTCTTTATCTGTAAGATAATAATTACCCCACCTGGAGGCATAGAGTATTGTGAAACCCCTAATTGTCAGAGACAACTTGAAGATAAGACCTGTGCATCCTAGTGCAGGGTGGAGAGCAGTTTGAGGAAGGAGCTTGGACTTGTCCAGGCCAAGTAAGAGAAGAGATGCTTCTTGCATCAGCAAGTTTTGCAGTGGCCAGCAGAGAGCAGCATAATGCCAGCTGGACCAGTGAGCTGAGTGATGGAGGATGTTCAGGCTTCTGGCAGAAGGGAACTCAAGAGAGGAAGCTCGGGTCTTAGGGCTAAGTAACATGATGTGGCTAGCTTAATGTTATGATGCCAGGAAAGGAGAGCCGACAGAACCAAGAAAATCTCAGTAAAGTGGAGACATTTAGACTGGCAAAAGAAAGATTGAGGAAGAGACAGTGTTTCTATAGACTGCCACGTGAAAGAAAGTTCAGATTTTTTTTCCTTCTTAGACTCTAAGGACAAAACTAGAAATGATATTTGTCATTGAAGAAGTTGATTTCAGCTTAGTATAAGGAAAAAGTATCATGACAGTAAGAGTTGCCTTGGAAGTTAATGCGTTTCCATATTAATGAAGGTCACCAAGAAGATTCCTGGTCTTTAGGGTTCCTTAGAGGAAAGATGCCTATTCAGGTATACATGGGACTAGGTCTTTTTGCAATGGGGTACTCAAGGGCCTTTAGGCCAAGCCTCACCTTTTAATTTTTCCATCACTAAGATGGAAATAAAAGTACTTGTTGAGGAGAAAGGGCTTTGAGACCTACCATTTTCAAATATTATCAGCTACTTCACATGGTTCCTTCATTTTAAATAAATGCCTTTTTTGCTATCCAAATGGGGCCCAAGAGAGCCAGAAGGACCAAGAGGAATGGAAGCCTAAGGCCCAAGAGATCCAGGTGGCCCAAAAGCCTCAGGCCCAGGATAAGGACACTGAGCAGCAAAAAGTCATCTCACCATGGGCCTCACATTCTTTCCTAATTTTTTTCCTTTTATTTTCTTTATTTTTGTTCATTTTTTTACAAGGGACTTTATATAAAGAACTGAATTCTAGAATCTGAGGTCACTTCTTAATCTAAACTTCTGTGATTCAGACTTTAAGTGACTCAAGGCAATGTGAAATAGTAAGGGCTGACTCAGAAAGTCAATAAGACTTATTCAAGGAAAATTATCCACTGACCATTTGGTGTAAGCTGGCCCCTTTGACCATCAGGAATGGTCATCCCATACCATCAAGGCAGTAAAGTGCCTTAGTATACCTCACACCAGACTTGGTGATCAATAGCTCAATAAGCATTTAGTGACCAGGCACTGTGCTAGTCACTGAGGGTATGAAAGCAAAAAATGAACCACTGTCTTCAAAGAGTTTACATTTTCTAGAAAAATAATTCATGTGCATAGAAAAGTATATATAAAATATATATAAATAAATATAAGGTAAATTGCTTGGGGAGGCACCAGCAACTGGAAAAATCAAGAAAGAACTTAGGTAGAATTTGGTGCTGAGCACTGAGAAGAACTAAAACTTCGTGGAATAACAGCTATGATTATAGCTCATATTTTCATAGATATTTAAAGTTTATAAAATGCTTTGACAGGCATACTTTTGTTCAGTCATTTGTCATGTATGACTCTTCATGACCCCATTTGGAGTTTTCTTGGCAAAGATTCTGGAGTGTTTACTCCTCCAGCTCATTTTACAGATGAGGAATCAAGACAAAGAGGGTTAAATTACTTGCCTCGGGCCATACAGTTAGTACATGTCTGAAGCCACATACAAACTCAGGAAGAGGAGTATTCCCATATCCAGGCTAGGCACTGTATCTACCTTCACCACATAGCTGGCCCTTTAGGCATAATTACAATTCCTATTTTTACAGATGAGATAAGTGAGTTTCAAAGAGATAAAGTACTGGCAGCATATCTACTAGGCTGGGTGGTTATTAATTTTAGAACTCAAAGGCATTGGAAGCCATGCCATATAATGGAAAACCATTAGATTCGGAGTCAAGAGACCTGGTTTGAAGCCCCAGATTTATCACTCATGAGAATTTGAACAATTCTCTTCTGTTCTTTTGGTTTTGAAAATGATGAGTTTAAACTCAACAATCTCTAAGATCCCTCCCAACCCCCAGGACTATACTTCTAAATACTAGAATTCTACTTGCTATTCTAATTCTATAATTCAAATAAATTAATATATTATTTTATTAATATATTGTATTATTTTATTTATGTATTATTTAATATATAATTTATTGATGTATTATAATAATGTAATATATAATAATTATATAAAATACATTCTAATAAATAGACTCTATAATTCTATAATTTTAATAAAAATATTATACTTTGACTTGCCTTTCCAAAAGGCATACCATATAAACTAAGTTTTGAACCTGGGTTTCTAAAAGTATTAAAAGTTCTTAATATTTTCCATGCCATTACCTTTTGATGAAGCCCTTCTAAGTATGATGTTTTGCTTTTGTATTCATAATGAAAGATAATATTAAACTTCAATAACTTATTAATGAAGATAAAGTTATGATTTTTCCTATCCAATTTAATGAACCCCCTGAAATATATTCATGGACTCCTTGGAGGCTCCAGCTTAAGAACCCTTGCTGTAGACAGGTTTCCCTTTCCATTGTACCAAGGTTATCTGTAGGTCCATCTACCTTAGTCTCATATAATATGGAAACAATCAACCATACCTCATTGCAAAAGGGATACTGTAAATCACTTTTCAAACACCCCTCTCAAAGAGGGACCAGCTGAAAAGTAATTTGCCTGGTCCACCTCAGAGGCTGTAAATCCAATTTTGTTTCAGTATATTTCCACTGCTTGAGACTTATTGAACTTCAACTTGGACTTCAGTTATCAGATTTCACATATCCTTTCTCTGGCTGCTGGCCTGAGCCTCTGTGTCCCAAGAATTGAAGACAGAAAAGAGGTTCAAAGGTGAGATGAGGTGAAAGTGATGGAGATGGAGAGGTGCACAGAAATTTGGTTTAAGTGGAAAAGCTCTGGACTTGAGGCATAAGACCCTAAAACACCTCTGACATGTATTGGCTAGGTCTCACTGAACAAGTTACTTAAATTCTCAGTGCCCCCAGGCAACTCTTTATGACTCTAAATTAAATAGAAGTTACTAAAACAGTTGGTTCACCAGGACTTCCCTATACAAATAAAATCATAGGTCCATGTCCAATCCTATCCTAGCCCAGCCTCATTTTTGTCATCTGTAAAATAAAGGTTATTGATACTTGGGTCATGTATGCTCCAAGATGTGTCTTTTTTTTTAAAAGAAAAAATGCCTAGATTTGGGTCTTTCCAGTGCATTCTATTCCAGAAGACACTGGTTTGAAGATACTAATTTTTTTCTTATTGTAGAATCTTCCAAATGGTTTCTAGAAGAGATTGGTGGTTTTTGCTATGGGAAAAGAAGCCAGATTGTTTTATTCTATCTGCTAGTTCTACCCCCATTATACTTGACAAAATAATAGCTGTTAAGACAGCTATTAGGACAGGGGGGTGGGACTCTTTTAATCTCAGGGCTACCTCTAATTTCACTGTTTAAATCCTTAGTGCTTCAGAATAATTTTGCCCCAGGTACAGATGGGGACGATTGAAGTACCACTCCACCAATACCACAAAATCCTGCTGCTTTTCCCATCTCTAAAGGTAGCTAATGTTTGTGAAGTGCTGGATGGTTTACAGAATGTTTTCATCAGCCATTATTTTATTTAATACTCAATAATTAAAGGAGGAAGCTGGTGTAATTATTACAATCTTTTTTTTTTATTCACTTGATTTCCTCCAATCAAATGTAAGCTTCTTGAGAGCAGGAATTGCTTTTTTTGCCTTTCTATCTCTACCACCTAGCACAATCCCAGGCATAGGGTACAGATCTTAAGAAAGATTTATTGGATTGAACTGAATTGAACTGAATAGAAACTCAGGGAGAAGAATGTCTTACCCAGTAAAAGTGAGCATGGTAGGGACTCAAAAACAAGTCTTTAGCATCTAAATCTGGTGATTTTTTTGTTTTTGTTTTTTACTACTTCCTGGCTCCTCTCACTAGCAGTAACCCTTTTTTCCATTATAAAGGCCTTTCTGGAAATCTTACTTTGAATTGGATTCTTTAAAATGGACACTCTCCCTCAAATTCATGTCTTAGAGGATATCAGGGCCACCAGAGAAGAATCAGAATACATGGGTTTCTTCTTCCCTACTCTGATCTTCTGTCCTCTTCTGAACTCGTCACAGCCTTGATGGCCTTCTATAATTATTTATCTTGTCATGTTTAATAATTATTTATAATAATAAATTTATTTTAAATTACTTATATTTTCTTTATATTGATAATATTTTATAATACAATTATTTATATACATATATCTTAATATTAAAATTAAAAAATATTAATATTCACCTTGTCATCTTTAATATATTTGTAAACCCTTGAAGGGCAGGAGTTTACTCTTTGTTTTTAAACCTTTACCTTTTGCCTTAGAATCAACATAAGTATTGATCCAAACATAAGTATTGATCCAAAACAAAAGGGAGGTAAGAGCTAGGCAGTTAAGGTTATGTGATTTGCACAGGGTCACACAGTTAGGAAGTGTCTGAGGCCAGATTTTTACCCAGGTTTTCCCTTCTCCAGGCCTTTGTGTAGCTTCTCTTCTGACTCCAAGTCCAGTGTCTTTTCCACTCAACAACACATAGGTAAAGGTATGGTTGTTTCCCAGGGACTGCTCAAAATATTTTGCTTAATGGAAGTACATTGACCTATATAAAGGAGGAAACTGGGCTGAGAAAGGGTGTGACTTGCCAAAGGTCAAGCTGCTAGTAAGTGATAGGAGAGGAGTCTGAACTTAGGTTTTCCTTGCTCTAAGAACCCAGCTGCTCTCTCTACATTTTGATCCTCATTTCAACACTTATTCATTTGATCAAGGATCTTGTGTGTGTGTGTGTGTGTGTGTGTGTGTGTGTGAGAGAGAGAGAGAGAGAGAGAAAGAGAGAGACAGAGAGACAGAGAGAGAGACAGAGAGAGAGACAGAGAGACAGAGAGAGAGAGAGAGAGAGAGAGAGAGAGAGAGAGAGAGAGAGAGAGAGAGAGAGAGAGAGAGAGAGAGAGAAAGTATTCTTTTCACCAGTGGCAACCAAGGCTCTCTAGCACTTTCTCATATTGTGAGTTTTTTTTTTCCAGGGTAATCTTCATTTAATTCCACAAATATTTGGCAAGTATCTGTCATTCACAAAGTCTTGTGCCTATGATGTGCTGCTCTGGGGATGAATAAGACTGATGATGATCTCATAGACTAGGTATTTGCACCTTGTGCCTTGTCTCCTCCACTACATGGTCTATGAGTTCAAGGACATTGAAATGAAGGTGATTAACTTCATCAAGTTGAAAAGGAGCAGAATGTTCCCAGCCACTGGATAAAGTGAAATGATGCTATAAAATAAGTGTATTGGAGTTGACTGAGGAGATTCAGTCATACCTTGTGGAGTTTTGTATAAAATAGGAACCATTCAATCAACATATTAAGCATCTACTATATGCCAAGAAGAACAGCTAGGTGGTGCTGGAGATAGAGCATGGAACCTGGAGTCCAGAAAACTCATCTTCCTGAGTTCAAACCTGGCCTCAGACACTTACTAGCTGGGTGACCCTGTTCAAGTCATTTAATCGTGTTTGACTCAGTTTTTTCATCTATAAAATGAGCTGAAGAAGGAAATGGCAAACCACTCCAGTATCTCTGCCCAGAAAACCCCACTCAGGCTCACAAAGAGTTGGAGATGATTGAAACAACTGAACAACAACCAAATGCCAACTTTGTGCTAAGAATACATAAAAGATGCAAAAGATGATCCATTCTCAAGGAACTTATACTCCAGAGGAGGAGACTAAACAAATATATACAAAGCAAGCAATATGTAAGATAAGGAGCAAACAATTAAAAGAGGGAAAACACTGGAATCAAGAGGTGTTGGGGAAATCTTCCTATGGGAGGTTAGTATTCAAATTTAAGGGGGAGAGAGATAGATTGGATCCCAGCATTGGAGTGGTGAGCCAAGAGAAAAGAGTTCTGGTCAAGTCTCTAAGGGGGAATCATTTGTTTATGGGGGAAGTGAAAAGCTTTGGAATCCTCCCTCTCCCTGTTCCAAACTGCCAGACTATAGAGGAAGAGCTTTCACACTTGGAAACATCTGAAAGATTTGGACTTCTCATCAGAGTCTTAGCAGCATCTCCCAAAATAACAGTGACTCTCAGAAGTGTCTACAAAGAAAGCCAAGGACAAAGTAGATACACTCAGGAAAGGCAACTATAGTGGTTTTCTTTTAAATCCTTAAACACACCTCTCTTCCATGTTGGAATCATACTGAGTATTAATTTCAAAGCAGTAGAGCAATAAGGACTAGGCAATTTGGGATAAGTGTCTTGCCTAGAGTCACATAACTAGGAAATTTGACAAAAGATTTGAACCTGGAACTTCCCTTCTCTACACCTGACTATCCAGTGAGCCACCTAGCTGCCCCAACTATAGAATCTTACCAGGAATCCAGTAGAAAGCTCTGCCGTATCTATGGAAAATATCAGGATAGCTCCATGAAGTTTTATGGAGGAATAGAAATTGGGTAAAGTTCTTCCAGCCAGAGATCTTCAAAGAGCTGTGAATTACACTTTCTAAGGTTGAACCTCATGGTAAATACTTGTTGGAGAGTATGCTTCTGATTGAGGAAGGGGATGAGATATTCTGTAGGAACTATTCTTCTTTTGTACCTTGTTGGTAAAAGCCTGATTCTAAAAGCCAACTGAATATATTTGGCTAATTGATATTAAGTGATGATAATTAGGGGACTAACTGGTGGGAACTTCTGGGTATAAATTCTAGAAATAACTCCCTACAAACTCTTAAGAGTAGATCTTAAAATATTAAGGGTAGGAAGGAGTAACCAAGATAATGGAGAAGGTACACATACATATGTCTGATCTCTATCAAAATATCCTCCAAAAATATGACATAATGCTTTAGAATGAATTCTGGAGCAGCACAATTCTCAAAAGGATGGGCTGATGTAATTTTTCAGCCAAAAACAATTTACAAGACTAGCAGAAAGGACCTAGTGCACCAAGGTAGAGGTCAAAAGACAAAGCAGAATTCCAAGTCAGGCATCACCATTGCAAGGGACTGTGAAAACGGCTGATGCAGCATCTAAGACTTCCTGAGCCCATGGCCACAGATGGTAAGGGGGAGCTTCAGAAGGATATTCCAAGGGTCACTGGGTTTGGATGCAAGACTCTTGATGCATTGCCCAAACACAATGAGACATGGTTCAGGTAAGGAGGAGCACTAGCATACACAAGACCTGGTATCCACAGTGGGACATGGAACTATAGGAGTAAAAGTGAATAAATACTCCTAGTATTTAAGAACATATAGGATTTTAATAATAATCAAAAGAGAGGGAAAAGAAGAAGGATTCTTTCAGCCAAGTGAGCAGAGCAATGAGAGCCAGAGATTCACTCCTGCAGCACTTTGCCAAAAGCACAAACTCTGAAAAAAGAGCCCAGCAGCTTAGGTCTCAGCCAAATTCATCTCCCAAGCCTCTGTATGTAAAAAGAGCATGTAACTTAAAAGGATGCTGGGAATGTAGCTCAGGTGAGGCAAATTTTCCACCTGCACAGAAGATCTCTGGTCAAAGTTCCAAGGGGTAAAAGAGTGCTTGTGGTTACTCGCAGTCCATAACATAGGCTGGAAGAATAGTAAACACCCCTTTCCTTACATCATATCACCTTGGAAGAACTCAAAACAGATGGATCCCCAAAGCCATCTCTGAAGGTAGCTGCAAAAAGAACCTGAAGTTTGAACAGTACTCCCTTCACTACAATTATCAAGCCCAACTTTAAATATTTTTTAATTAAAAAAAAGAAAAAAATGTAAAATGAGCAAACGATAACAACAACAACAGCAGCAGCAAAAGTCAACATAAAAAGTTATCTTGGCATCAGTCAGGGAAAACCAAAACAAACTGAAATGAAGACAACAAAGTCAATACTACTATATCCAAAGGTCCAAGAAAAATATGAATGCTCTCAAATCCCAAATAGAATTAATAGAAAAGCTCAAAAAGGATTTTAAAAATCAAATAAGAGAACAGACAGCACATTGCACAAAGTGACAGAAATACTGTAAATGAACAACTGTGATTAATTTAGGTATTCTCAGCCACACTGATCCAAAGTTATCCCAAAGTACTCATGATAAAAATTGGCATATGTTTCCATCAGAAAAATAAAAACTGATGGAATCTGAATCCAGACCAAAGCAATTTTTTTTCATTTTTTCATTTTTTATTTGAGTTTTCTTCCACTAAGGGATTAATTTGGGAAGAATGTTTTACATGATTACATATATAAAATCTATATGAGATTGCTAACATCTGCAGGTGAGGAGTTGAGAGGGTGGTAAGGGAGGGAGGAAATTGGAGACTCATTATTCTTTGGGAAATGTTGGTGATTGTTTTTACATGTAACTGCAGGAAATTTGAATTTCAAATGGAAAACAAATAAAATAAAAATATCAAGGGCAACTTTGTGGGGACTTGGCTTGGCCACATGAATAAATTCTGGGGTAGTAGATTCAAAGTCCAGACTATGCAGGATCAAGGATACTATCCCAATAGAGTTATTTTCCATCACTGAAAAAATACTTTTTGTTTACTCATTAGGTATGCTCATTCATAGGAAAGACTGTTCCTTTTTTGTCTGTACTCATAATACTTATAGCAATAATTAGCATATAAAATATTAGCACTACATCTACAATTTTATTTATATAAGGAATTACCAGGTAAGGAAACTCCTTTTACTAATGAATATTAGCAACTTCTCTGCAATTTGTAACCTTAGAGAGCTATGTTTAAGTGCTTTACTCTGGCCCATATAGCCAGTATATTTCAGGACCTGGACTAGAACTTAGGTCTTTCTGGCTTCAAGGCCAGCTTTCTAAATATAATGTTTAATAAAGCTTAAACCAAATTTTAATAATTATGAAATACGATCATTGGAGCCTACATGCTTTAGAGGATAGAAAGCTGACCTCTGGATTAAGAAGGCCTGTTTTCAAGCATTAGTTCTCTCACATAAGCTGTCTGAATATTGGCAAGACACTTACCTTTTCACTCTCCTCTTGACAGCCCAATAATAAGACTTATTTATAACTAGATTTTCAGTTGCTAACAAGTTGCTGATCGGCATTGGTGGAAGGATTTTCTACATGAGAAATTATTTACAAACACTGAACTATAGATCTGAGCAAAAATCAACTGATTTTTGTTAGGCACTTGACCTATGTTGACACTCTGAAAATATTAGTCATTGTTATTTTTATTATTATTTGAGAAAAAAAAGAAAATATCTAGATAGAAAACAATTTTGATAGGAAAAGTCACATTGACTTGGTTGCTGTATTATGTTTCTCTCCCACATGCTTATTCAGTGGCCCAGAGGTTGCCAAATACAGCCTCACATTAGATCCAAATTAGGATGACTAAGATGCTCTTTCATCCTAATGAATTCAGTGGTTCTGATGTGAACAAATGAATATTTTTTATTCAAATCAGTCATTAATCTGTCCCCAAATTTTGCTTCCTCTTGGAAAGATCTCATTGTTATCCCAGCTCCAAGTGATTTTATACATATTCTAATTCCCCAGATTATGCCTTAAAGCACAACATTTTTGGAAACCCAAACTACTACCTTTCAGTTACAAGGCCACCCACCACACAAAGTTGAAGAGCTTCTCAACTGGTACATACATCCCCCCAGTACATTCTCTTCTCTCCTCCCCACCCCAACCCAGGCTGTCTGCCTGCTGATCTCCATTAATGGTGAAACTAAATACCTTTTCTGACATTAAATTTTGAGTCTAAAATCAAGGAATATTTTATTCTTGTGTTTATCTCTAGGGCTCCACTGGACCACCAGGAGAAAAAGGACCACCGGTAAGTACAATGTATCTGAATAGTGGCTAGATTTCTTAGGGAATATGTTGGGGTACTTAGTGGAATATTCCTTCCTTCAGTACAGATTGCAACCCATATAGACCTCATTTTATATGATCCTCTCTCAATATTTCTCATTAATCCCCCATGGAGATCCTTTCAATGTGCTGGAGACCTTGCTATGACTCTTTTAATATTTGAACAAAAAACATTGAAAGTTCAAATCTTTTAATATTCTCCTGGGTACTTAGAACAACTCATATTTTCTTTCTATTTTGAAAATATATATATAGATATAGATATATAAAACATGTTTATACATGCATATATATATGCATATACATATTTATATACAAATATATATTTGATCATTGCTAGGAATAAGATGAAATCAAAGGAATTACTGATTATACATTTATAGGGTTTAGTTTGAGAAAAAAGATGAAACTTAAGTCAGTCCAGGGCTAATGGCCAGAAAAAGAGCTGAGGGATGAATGATTTGAAGATGATAGGGAGAGCAAATAATAGGTTTAAAAAGAAGTCTGAGTCCCAGAGATAGAATGATGGGAATTTGTGGTCTGGTAGAATAATGTTAGGACAAATAGCCTCATGTTTCAAATTCCACAGATTGATATTACATTCTATACATTTATATATAAAGACTTATGTCTATAAATAAGCAAATAAATATACATATATATATATATACACTTAATGTGTATTTATGTATTTGTTTTCCCTAACATTTGAGTTTGGTTATTTTCTTTTTCTCTTATTCAGGGATCTCGTGGGTTACCAGGATTCCCAGGTCCACAAGGTCCAGCTGGACAAGATGTAAGTAAATAGAAATTATTGAGCCAGAGGAAAAAATAAGATTCAAACTAAAGTTTCCTGATTCATCATTCAATACATTTTTTTCTTATCATACCAGTAGCACAAAGTATTGATACTCCTAATAATTCCATCATTAAAATAAATAATCAATAAGCATCTATTAAGTATAGACTATTGTAGGTGCTAAGGAAACAAAGGCAAAAAGGTAGAAGACCCTAACCTCTGAGAGCTTATAGTCTAAAAGAGAAGAAAATATGGATATGAATAGAAATATACAAAATAGATATACGTCATCTTTTATGGAGAATACACAAATAATTGCTGGGGAAAGGAATGAGGAGGAGAGGATCAAAAGAGTTCTTATATCAAAAGAGAGTCTTGAATTGAATATTTGAGGAAATAAGAGATTCTCTTACTTCAATCATATCCCAGATGAGGTCTAATTCATCTTCCTCTGGAAGACCTCCTGCAATAAGAATTCAAGAATTTATAGGAAGTCTGTTCTGTCCTTTCAAACAGCTCTATTTCTTGTTTCCTTTTTCAGTCATTTTTACATCATGTCCAACTCTTTATGACCCCATTTGGGGTTTTCTTGATAAAAACACTGGAGTGGTTGGCAATTTCCTTTCCCAGGTCATTTATTTATTTATTTATTTTAATTATTTATTTAATTTATTCCCCCCCCCCGGGGCATTTTAGTTTTTAAATTTTATTTCTGTGCTCCAGCACAGAAGCCACGCGTAAGAGCCAGGACCTCGAGATGGTGTTTGCAGATGTCATTGCAGTGATTAGACTATACCCCAGGACAAAGCAGAACCTCCTGAAGGAGATCCCAAATCACTCAGCAGGGCTTACTTTTACTAGATAACCAAAAAACAGGAAAAACTAAATAGACAAAGAAGGACTGTTGTCCAGACTGTGGTATGCAGATGGATGAATGGCTTATAGAATTCATGAATCTGCAACTAGCTGGGCACATAGAACAATAGATAACCTGGTAGATAGATGATATTTAAATAGATGTAAATATAGTTATATTGACTGTGCATGTGTAAGACACACATACATAAGCACACATTCTATTCATAAAAATACATGTATAGGAATGTAGTATGCATATATTATGTACACATTTGTTTATATACATATATGTGTATTGTACACATACATACACTATATAATGGCATTATGGCTGGAAATGTATAGACATAGACATAGACAAACAGAGAGAGAGAGAGAGAGATGAAAAGATGTAGAGAGGGAGGGAGGGAGAGAAAGGGAGAGAGAGAAGGAGAGGGAGAGGAAAAGAGCGAGAGGAAGGAGAAAGGGAGGGAGAGAGAGAAAGGGAAAGGGAGAGAGGGAGTGAAGAGAAAGAGAGAGGAAGGGGAGGAGAGAGAGAGGGGTGAGAAAGAAAGCTGTGACAGACATTAAATATGGACACTGAGCTTGCTGAATCCATCAACAGAAGGAGAACACCCTATATGACCTCTGGAAAATGCAAGTTTTTGGTTTCATTTAAAAAAAATTATTTCTAGCCTCTCATTACAATAGATACAATAATGCCAAGATTCTTTCATTGGTATTATATGGTTGAGGTTGTAAGTCATGGTCTTTAAAGAAATAAAATGTAATGATTACCCCAAAGGACAATGAAGAGTTAACTTCATGACTGATATCATCATGTTGCAAAACATTATAAAGAAAGAATTATGATGAATAGATGATATAAAGTATACAAGCAAAGAAATGTGTCTAAAAATATAGACAGGTCATACACAGATAACAAAGGATAACCAGTAAAAACTCTGTTTGCTCTAGTGTTAACTTCATGATCTCAAGAGAAATTAAGGAAGTATTCTAAATGCTGAGTGGACAGGACCCTAACTGTGAAATTATACAAAGTTATGGACAACAGTTAAACAGGAGAAGTGAAGATGGATAGATAAACAATGACTTCCATAGAGAAAATACTCACCTGTAAGAAATCACAGATGTTTTAGTCTCAAAATTACTGACCCATGTTGTCCACAGAAATCTCCTGATCTTTTTTGTAGCAAATTAAGTCACAATATAATTTCTTTTATACTATAAGAATAATTTATTGAACTTCATCCCATTCATTTCAGTTCAACATTTTACCTCCTTCACTCTTTTTTGAATCCTCATTATTTCCTCCTGTGAATGTTATTCCTTCCTATGTTATCTACAATTTTGTAGGCAAACCACATATGGTAGTATTGTGATCATTGATAAAAATGTTAAAAATCATAGGCTCAAGGAGAAGCCCTTTAACTAGAAAATAGACATAAAAACCTAACCCTATCATTTCACTGGTAAGGGGCAACTCCCAGGTAAAGATACTTTGAACAATACCAATAAACACCTTCTCTGTATGTACTTTAGTATTATAGAATTGCCCTAATCACTGAGCAGTCAAATGACATGTTCAAAGCCACCCGGCTAATACGTATCCAAAGTTGAACTCGAAGCCAGTTTTGAGGCCAGCTCTGCAGAATTTCACCTGTAATACCATGCTGCCTCTCATTCCACTAGCAACTTGCATGAAATTTGACATCAGTCCAATAATGATTACTCTTTGGGTCGAGTCTTTCAAGCAGTTCCAGATACATTTAATGGTACTTTAATCCAGCCTACCTCTGTCTTTTCCATTGCAATCATTAAAGAGACCATTAAGTTAAAAATCTCTTAAATACTTCCTTTGCTTCCTCCAATGACTCACTTGAACTTGAAGCTGACTGAGCTGATGATTCTACCAGCCAGAGAAATGTCTGTTAGGTTCTAGCAAGCAGTAAAAGCTTGATTAATTAATTAACTAATTGCCAAGGTTCTTAAATGGAGAATTATGTAAGAAGGAAATTGGTGAGTTGCGTTTTCCTGATCCAAGACTATTTATTCCTTGTTATGGGAGAAAAATCAAATGATTGTGGATTGACCTAAGGAACATTCTCATATTCCACAGGCCTCCAAATCTCCCATAACAACCACTAAATCCAGATATTTCTATAATATATAATGTCAAGGATGATGAATACATTTATAAGGGACTTTAGCAAATGTATAGTGTGAATCCTGTCTACATCGTCACTAAGAAACTTGTCAAGTAGGCATTGGACCTGTTCCTGAAGACCTTCAGTGAGACAGGGAGTTTACCTCATTCTGTGACTATTAGTATCATTGTTAGATAATTTTATATATTTCTTAAATTTCCACATTTTTAAGAAGAATCTATTTTCCTGTATTTATTGATTGTATTTCTTAGGAATCAAATGTGCTATATCTGTAACTTTTCCATGCACACCTATTTTGCACCAGACACATCTAACAAAGAATATAATAATGATTTATTATATATGATTAATATATAATAATAGAACCTATAATATAATTAGATATGTTTAGATTTCTAATAGATATATCACTGTATCCTCACAAGAAAACTGTGAGGCAAGTGCAGATTATTAACTCCATTTTATAGATGAGGATAGTAAGACAGAGTTAAAACATTTTGCCCCATCTTATACATTCAATGAGTCAATGCCAAGACATGCAATCAGGACTTTTGAGAGCCTTTGTCACTGCCTCTCCATGATGAAGATTCCATCTTTCCTGTGTATCACCTTGGATGGGGTCATGGGAAGAAGAAAGTATCAAAACACAGGAATAGTCTATGTATAGCCAATGTAATAAGATTTTTGTTTATTTCTTTGGTAGGGTCTACCCGGAAATCCAGGAGAAAGAGGACCCCAGGGAAAACCAGTAAGTTTTCTTATTATTCTGAATATTTCTTAAAAGCCCTAACTGGTTTTGTTCTCTAAATTTATATCTGTGTGTGTGTATATATATATATATATGTATATATAATATATGCACATAAGTGTGTATACATTCCACATTTTGAGATATATATATATATACCAGGCATACATATATGTGTATACATATTATATATAATTATATTAGCATATATATCCTTCATTTCAGTACCATTTAAAAAAACACTACTTCACATTAGAAGTTATTATGACTTTAGCTCTCATAATAAGGCTCTTTTGAGACATAAGAATTTTGGGTTAATATATTAATGTTGATAAACATTCATCCATCATCCTTTACCCTCATCATCATGGTCATATTCATCATCATCATTCACATTTCTATAATGATTTTAAGGTTTACTAAGCATAATGATATTTTTATTTAATGAAAAAAAGACAACCTCATAGTAAATTCTCAGAGAGAGGAAATACAAAAATTATTTCCCTCCTTTTACCTATAAGGATACTGAGGCTCAGAAAGGTAGTGTCTGGTAATATGGCTATTTAAATGATGAAACTAAGATTCAAAATAAAGTCTTGTAAATTCAGAGCCTATTCCTGATTCATTCTACTCTACCATTCTGCATGTCTTAGAGGGTATTGCCCCAATGACTATTCACCTTTGATTTTTCCCTGTCTTCTGGCTTTTTCTCTGTTACATAGAAATACGCGTAGGTCTACCCTATCCTTAAAAATTCTCTTCCTCCTCCTCACCATCGTCATACTCCTCATTCTTTGCAACTTACTTCTCAATCTCACCAATTTATCAAAAACATCTTTCTCCACAAGAATTCATTCTTTCTAAAGTTAAAAATAAACAGAACTGTTAAATTGTATCTTTCCCTTAGTTTTCTTTCTATTTAAATTCTCTACCAACTTTCAAGACTGCTAACTTTTCCTTCCTCATGAACTTCTTTTTCTCCGTTATTGTATGTAACTCTTAATTCCTGCTTGTCCTACTAATGGTTTAGCCAGCCCTTTCTTCCTTGTTAAAACAAAGTCTGTCTCCTACCCCCTTAGTGTGGTTGCCATTAAAAGCTCTCTCCTAGGCTTCCTTCTCTTCTTTCTCTTCATTCTCTCCTTTGATGATCTAATTTGCTTCCATGAGCTCAAGAACCATTTAAATACAGATGACTCCAAAAACTATGTGGGCTTCACACTGTCAGTGGAGCTTGTGTCAGGACAGCCCTTATTACTCTTAATATAAACTATGTTCCTAGTTCTTGGGTGCCCTTACATGTGAGTCCCTTCTTTTTTGTAAAAATCATCTGTGTTTTGCAAATATTCTAATTGTAGCTTTTCCTTTCGACAGGGTCCTTCTCCTCTTCTGTCTCCAGAGGATCTAAACCTCTTAGTGAAGGTAAGAATCTTTTTCAGTGTACTCAGTTTAATTGATTAAAACTTAATAAGCCTTTATGTAGTATCTATTGCATGTAGAGCACTATAGGAAATGCTAATGAAGATACCAAATTTAGATAGAGTTTACAATTTTGAAAGCAATATAGTAATCATATGTAGATAATGGTAATAGAAAGTAATATGTTACATATTAGAAGAATGCAAAACAAAGTACTATTCTGTAGCCTTGGGGATCCAGGATTTGTATAGTCTGGGCTAAGGGATTTGTAGAAGAAGTGGCATTTATATTGGATTTCAAAGAATAAAGAGGATGTCAAGAGGTAACTAAGGTATTAGAGAACATTCTGGGTTTGTGATACAGCTTGATTAAAGGCACAGAGAATAATACAGTTTGACTAAAAGGCAAGGGTCTATGGAAGGGAGAATTTGGAGGTAAGATTGGAAAAGCAAAGTGATTCCACATTGTGGAAGCCCTTTAAAGTTAGAGAAGTTCAAATTTGGTTCACTAGGTCATAGGGAGCCATGGTCTGATTTTTAGCAGATGCTTGACATGAAAAGTTATACATAAAGATTAGTCTGATATCAGTGTGAATGTTGGATTGCAAAGGGAGGAGAATATTGAGTTGGGAAGACCTCTCAGGAGACTGTTGCATCAGAGAAGTAGATTTTAATGAGAGTATAAGCAAGGATATTACAAAGGAACAACAGAGGAAGGGCAAAAGGAAATATTACAGAAGGTGTATTCCTTGATATAAATGAGATCCAATCAGATTATATATACAGAGAGGTATATGGATATGTACATATGTATGTATCTCTTTATATACACATTATACATGTGTATTTATATATGTATGTATGTATGTATGTATATATATATATACACACATATATATAAAACTTTACAAACCTTAAAGGGCTATAGAAATGCTAGCTGCTACAACTACTGCTAAATGTAGTAAGTAGAATAAGTGAATAGAATAATGTGACCAGAATACTCTGAATAGGTTCTGATTGGATCAGTATACAGCAGAACTCTCACTTCTGTTGTAAATGTTTTTTTAGGTTTCTACCTATATCATCTTTGTTTAAGATATGAAAAATAATCCCATTCTCTAAATCTCTGGCCAGATATGGAGAGTTCTTTAGCATATTTATGACATAAACATATTTTCATGTCTTACTCAAAATCTTCCTTGGACTTTTTTTAGGTCCAAGCAGGTTATAGATGTGCTCTTTACCATTTGCTCTCCTAACAGATCAGTTGTGATGTACAAAATAAAGCCTTTAGGTGACATTTGAAAATGTCTCATGATTGAAAAAAAAAAAACCTCAAAACTCTTATTTTTAGTTTTCCTACACATCAAGGTCTCCCAATAGATAATTATCTATTTTGTGGGGAAATATGTCTGAGTGGGGGCTTTACTTGTTTTTATTGGAAAGCTTGAGTTTTTTCACCTTTTCAGACATGACAAGAAATCATTAGGAATTGATTCAATCTCTTATTTATTAGCTGTTTTTATTAGCACTAAACATTTCCCATCATGTGGTTCATTTAAAGATGATAGATTTAGAGTAAAAAAATTACAGAACTTTTAAGTTAGAAGCAACTTCAGTGCCCATCAGAATTCATCCCATGTCTCAAAAAAGAATCTCCATTATAGCACATGCAACAAGTGGCTATCGAATCTCTATAAGAAAACCTTTTTAGATGAGTAGAAATATTCTACCTCCAAAGTAATCCATTCCACTCTTAAATGGTATTAATGGTAAGGAAGTTTGGTGTTCTGTTTTGTTTCCTGAAATTAAGTATCAATTTTCTTCTTTACAAAATCCACCATTGTTTTTAGGTCATTGTTTCTTAGGTCAAACAGGAGAACTCTAAAGCCTTTTTCCTCTTGGCAGCATTTCATTTCTTTGAAGGCAGTTATCCTGCCCCACTCTGAATTTCCTGTCCTCCACAATAAGCATCCCCAAAGTCTGTCAGCCCATCCTCAGATAGCATAAATTCAAGTTACTACTCGCCCTCTTCTGGATGTCCTCTAGTTTATAAATGTCCTTTCCAAACCGTGGGGCCTAATATTGGTCTAACAGTTAAGAAACATTGTCAAGAAAGGAAATAAAGTTACTATTGTAGGATCTTTTTAAAAAATTTTAAACTTTGATAAATATTTTCACATTATAAGTAAAAAAAAATTTACTGTCCATTTTTAAAATTCCGAGTTCTAAATTCTCTCCCCCCTCTTGCCTCTCTTCTTGAGAAGCAATACATTGATTATATATGTGAAGTCATGCAAAATATATTTACATATTAGCCACATCACAAAAGAAAACACATGCAAAAAAGCAAGAAAAAATAAGAAAAAGTATACTTCAATTTGCATTCAGAGTTCATCAGTTCTCTCTCTGGAAGAGGATAGCATTTTTCATCATGGGTTCTTTGGAGTTGCATGATCTTTTATTAATTAAATTAATCCATCCTGTGTATATGCTAACCATATATTTAATGTTTTAGAAATTTTAGCCATTTAAATGGAAGTCACTGGCTTTTAATTTGCAGATTTCATTCTTTCACCTTTGAGGGTGGGAATTGGTAGTGACTGTATAAATATTGGGCAGTTGCAAAAGATGCAGACCTTTCTCCATATATTCTCTCATTTTCTAAACCTTACTATTTCTACTCATATATAACATCTTTTGAAACTGTCTACAAATTGGTAACTAAACCAGGAAAAGACAAAAACACAGAAAGAAAACTATAGACATATATCCTTAATGAATATTGATGGAAAAATATTAAATAAAATACTAGCAAAGAGAGGGCAGCAATATATATCACAAGGTTCATACATTATGACCAGGTGGACTTTACATCAGGAATAATGGGATGACTCTATATTAGGAAAATTAATAGCATAATTACTTCAATAAATATAGAAAATGCTTTTGACAAAATATAATACCATTTCTATTAAAAATACTAGAGAGGGCATGTATGTGGCTTAATATATTAATAACCAAGCCTAGAGATGGAAGGTGCTGGGTTCAAGTGTATCCTCAGATACCTATCTGTGTGACCCTGGGAAAGTCACTTAGCCCTTCATCACCTAACCCTTACTACTCTTCTTCCTTGGAACCAATACATAGTATTGATTCTAAGACAGAAGGTAAAGGTTTTTTTTAAATATTAAAGAAGATTGAAATAAATGGAACATTCCTCAAACAAGATGAATATATATGGAGAAAGGGAGAGGGTAACATGGAGATTTCTAACCTGAGGAAATGTAAGAATGGTGATGCACTTGATAGAAATAGAGAAGTTCTTAAAATCGGTGACTTTTGAAAGAAAGATGATGAATTCTGTTTTGTTCATGTTGATTTTGAGATATCTAGAAATCATAACTTTGAGGTAATTAGATGAAATGACCAATGGGTGGTTGAGATTAGAACTCAGTAGACTGAAACTAATTATAATATCTAGGAATAGTCTTTTTAGACATTATAATTGATTTAACATGAGAGAGTGTGTTGAAAGAGAAGAAAGTACTCGACAAATTCTGAAAGTATTCACAGAGGTAGGTATGTGATATGGATGATGATCTAGAAAATAAGACTGAGAAATGGTCAAACCAGTAGGATAACCATAAAAGAATATTGTATTTGGAAACTGAGAAGACAAAGTATCTCGGGGAAGAGGAGGATCTACATTGTCAAATGCTGCAAAGAGATGAAAAAAGAATGAGAACCAAGAAACATCCATTATACTTGACACTGAAAGGATTGGTGGTAGCTTTGGAGAGACCAGATTCAATTTAGTGATGAACTCAGAAGCCAGATTACAATGGGTTAAGAAATTAATGAGAGGGGAGAAAATATGTAGAGATATCTTTCCTAGTAGTTTGACTGAATAGAAGAAGAGCTAAAGGATAAAACCTGGGAAGAGAGTGGGGTCTGGTGAAGCTTTAAAAAAATATTGCAAATAAGTAAGATTTGGGCATGTTTTTAAATGACAGAGAAGGAACCAAAAAAGTAGACAGAAAGAAGAGATGATTAAAAGGATGGATTTCATTTGAAAATTTATTCATTTAACAAATTAATTTAGAATATTTTCCATGGTTATATAATTCATTTTCTTTTCCTCCCCTCCTCCTTCCTCTCTCCCAGAGCCAACGAGCAATTCCACTGAGTTTTACATGTATCACTGTTCAGAACCTATTTCCATATTATCAATATTTGCAGTAGAGTAATCATCATTTGCAGGGAGTCAACATCTAAAGGGACAGATTTCTGGGGAAAGACAGAAATGGATGGTATTGAGGGAAATGTAGAGGAAACAAGGGAAGGGTTGGTGTCAAGAGTTTGGGAGATAAAGTGAAGGGAAAAAGAAAGATAATAATAAAGTTCTTAATTTTCTCAATAAGCTATGATTCAAAGTTCTTAGCTAAGAGGGTAGGGTGAACAAATATGGGGGAATTTTGAGGAGAAAAAAAGATAATTTGAAATAGTCTCTGTGGAGGATGTAATAGCAAGTCAATTTGAAAGGAGTAAAAAGATTGCCAGCAAGGTCCTGATTGATTTTAAATAACAGAAATGTGGAATAGGGCCAGTTACCTCATTTGAAAACCTTCTTCAACTTTTCTCAACACCATCTGAATAGGAGCAGAGGACTAAAATGATAGGAGTAACCTAGGTTTGGGATTTAGTAAAGCACAAGTGGTGATAGGACAAAGGAGGAAAAGTTTCAAGAAGAGAGGAACCTGTGGAGATGAACTGGTTACCTATATGGTTAAAATTAGGAAGGCAGGAAAGTCAAATCAAAGCAGGAATGATGGCTTAAAATAGAGGGATTGGAGGGCTTTATAAAGAAGAAAAATAGGTATGAGTTGAGTGATGCATAGGAAAAGATGCAATGTCACTTGGAGTGATAGAGAGATTTAGAATGTGACCAACCCTCTGTGTGAAAAATGAAGGAGTTAGTTATAGTATTTATGGATATTAAGAAATTGGAAAATTATAGTTTTTAAGGACATGAACATGCACAATGGAAATTCACTATTAAAGGAGTTGAATAGAAAAGAAAGGTTCTCATCTAGCTATTAAATCTTGGAGAGAGAAGGAAAAATGATCTGGGAGTAGATAACAAACTATCATGATCTCAGATGGGTGTTGATTTCGATAAATCAACCCACAGAAAAGAAGTTGATGAATGATGGGGAAAGGAGAATTTGTTTGTGGTCATGAGTAGCAAGACCAGTTTCTTGGGATGCAATCTCATCAGATTGAAATTTAGAAGATGGAAGGATTATAAGAAGGAGAGGTTTAAAATAGATGCAAGCTTACTAAATATTAAGCAAGAGTTCCTTGGGGCTCAAATGGAAGGGTTAGGCAGGGTCATAGTGGGATGTGATAAGGCAGCAGGATTTAGGAAGAAAGAGAAAAGAGAATGGGAAGTAGAAATTAGAAAGGAGAGTGGTTTATACTTGGCAAATGATGATTAAGTGGCAGAGAGAGAATTGATAACTTTGGAGAGAGCAGTTTCAGTTGAGAGATGAGATTAGAACCCAGTGTTCCCAGTTCTGCTTTCTTGGGTTAAACAGAACATATCTAATCCCTCTACTATCTTATACTTAAAGGCAGTTAATTTTAAATTGCATATTTTAGGGTTTAAAAATCTGTAAAAGTTAATTTACCCTCAAGAAAATTACAATTTAATTGTGGGAGACAATGGACTTATATGCCAGGGAATCACTTTCTCTGGTATTTGCATGCCCAAAAGAATAGAGAATATAGTCAGAAACTGTTTATGAGTCAAATTGTGAACCCAGGTCTTCTTGCTTCTAAAACCTCTTGAGGAAGGACAAAAGTGACATTCAATCATTTTAGACACATATCATTCTTTTCTGTTAAGCACTGGCAAAGGAAAACAGTGGGGAAAGACATGTTGCAACCACCCTCATAGTGTATTTTATATAATTTTAATGGAGAATTTTAAAATTTGTTCATTATAGTTATTTATTTTTATCTCAAACTCCTGCTCAATTATATTATATATATTTTAAGTTCTAGGAGAGAGGGTCTATTTTTTTTAATTAAACCTTGTATTCAGCCACTACTCAAGATAGGATATTATACATACTAGACATGAATAAATATTTGTAGAATGAATAATTTTTAATAATTTTTGATGTCTTTTATTTTTAGGATGTGTGCAATGATTGCCCTCCTGGTCCTCCAGGACTTCCTGGACTTCCAGGTTTGAAGGGTGATAAGGGCTTACAAGGAAAACCAGGAAGAGATGGTGCAGATGGGAAAAAGGTAAAAAAAAATACGGAAAATAATGGGGCATAGAAAGAGCCAATATGGTAGAGTGGAGGCCATAAAATAGTTGAATATTCCTAACATTCCCCTCCAAACAAATATAAAATACTGTATTATATTAAATTCTGGAGCAGCATAGTCAACAAAAGGTCACAATCAGACATTTTTCCAACCCAAGACACCTTAGGAGGTAGGCAGGAAATGTCTGTGATATCAGAATGGAGGCCAAGCCCAAAGTCCATTCAGCCTTGGAGATAGCTGCAATAGCAATGGCAGCAGCTTTGGGAGCTTTCAGCCCAGAGACAGAAAGGGAACTGGATAACTGGTCAGAGCCATCATTATGGGAATCAACTCTTGTGGAGATGAGAGCTGACAACTGCTTCTAAGCAGCAATACCATACACAAGAAGTGCTAATGCTGTAGCCAGGAAAACCTGAATACAAATTCTACTTCAAATAACAAAATGACATGATGCTAAAAATGGTTTCAAGCACTTTACAAGTACCTATTTCAGGTGCCACAATGTAAATTATAAATCCCTATTTATTTTGAGTGGATATACTTAACACTTTTGACAACTAATATATTATTAGATTAGTTCATGAAATGGAATCTTAAAATAGCAGCATAGTGTAGGACCTTGGAAGACTTCTAACATACGCCCTATTCAAGATAAGAATTCTTCTTATAGCATTCTAGGCAAGAGGCCACCCAGCCTCTGTTCAAGAACTGTTGATGACAAGGAGCTCAGTCCCTTACAGGGAAATGTAATCCAGTTTGGAATAGCTCCCTTTGTTAGAAAATCTTTCTCATTTTGAATCAAAATTCAAGTTATTTTATACCTTTTTAAGTAAAAAGGTTATGTTTCTTCAGAAATACCCTGAGCTTCTGATTGTTTGGAAAAGATATATTCTTTAACTGGTATAGAGAATTCCCAACAAGAAAACTCCCATAAACCAAGTAACTCAATACCTCCTTTACATCTTCTAGTATTAAAGAGATTTTAGAGAGTTAAGAAGCTTACCCAACACAGCCAATAAATAGCAAGTCAGGGTGGCACTGGAACCCTGGCCATCTTGAATGTCAGTTATCACTCCACCAAAGAACATCAGCTCAAAGATTCATATATTTCCTTTTTAATAGCATTGATAATAATAACCATGTATGCCTATATAACAGGCAGGATGGAGTGGAGAGCCAATCTTCAGGTCTTAGAGTCTTAAATATTAGAGTCTCACCTTTGATACATACTGGCTGTCTGATTTTTAATTTTTTTTAAATTTCTCAGTGAACAAAGAATTTTCTAGGACTATAAGCTGCCAGATAGTTTCATTTACATTAGAAGAGGGAATTTCCTCATTGAGAGATCCCCTAGACCAATGGAAAAAAAGAATCAAATATAATCTGGACCTGTTTTTCATTGATGTAGGTAAGGATACGTAGATGATCCTAATGAAGATACATATACACACATATACATATACACACATATGCTAGACTTTTAAATATATAGAGAGTATTAATAAATACATATTATAATAAATACATTTATTAATAGTCTAGTTTATCAATTCCTTTACCTATCATCTACATTTCCATCTACCTCTCTGTAGTCACCAGACTAGAATTTTTGTTATGGCTTTTGCATTTACTAGTTGTCTAGTCATATAATTTCTCTACCTTAAGTTTTTGGTTCCCCATCGAAATAAGAGAAGTGCAAACTATCCCACAGAGTTTAAAAGCATTAAGCAAGAAAATGTATTGAAAGTGTTTTCTAACTACAGTATAAAATACATCTCTCCTTTAAGATTTTTAGTGTATGAGAGATATACACATTTTATATATATATATATATATATATATACATATATATATATAATTATATTCCCAAAACTCTATAGATTTGTCAATGAGAGTATTTTTTTTCTTTTCTTAGATATGTAAACTAAAACTTGGAATGATTCTAGAATATGCCCTTATTAATTGTGTTAACAAAACTGTAGAATGACATTTTGGGTTGAAAAACATTGGTTTCAGAACATGTGCACTTTAACCACAACTTAGAATATAACTTAGAATATAATCAAAGAATAATTAAACAAAGAGACCACAAGCATTTCTGTATTCCAGGGCTCTTTATGTGGGGGATGGGGAGGGGAGTTAAGAATGGGCTATTATAATTCTTTTTATTGTTGTTTGTTATTCTATCAGTCTTTAACAAATATTTGTTGTTGCATTTTTTACAGTATGTTATAGTTGTATTCACCACGTAGTACTAGAATTTAGTTGGGAAAATAAAGCATTTACTTCTAACAAAAAGGGAAAAAAATCTTTCCTCAGCTTGATTCTGACTCTTGACTGCATTCTGTAAGTCTGCCACCTTCTTTTCCATGGAAATATTGGGCTTTCTATATCTTAAGATATTACTAAAGAGACAGCCATAGGGCAGTAAATGCCTATCAAGTGTTTGAGCCTCACAACTAGGTTCTGAACTGCAGGAAGTCAGTATTATTTAATCTTAATTTGGTGAATTTATAAATGTGTTTTTAAAATTCATTTAAAAAAATAAACTTGCTTTAGTACTTCCTTTAATTAATGATCTCTGTATACAAGTGTATGTGAATTTTAAATAAATTAAATGTATATATCTTATCTTTAATTTGTTAGAAATTTAATAATTTTAATGTATCTAGTCTCAAAAAATTCTCCTAGTTAAGATGAGGAAAGAGAATCATTCCAATGCAATATGGTTAGTGAATGACAAAACCAAGACTGAAACACTGGTCTTGTGTCTCCATGTCTTAGACTCCCTCAACAAGTTCCTTCTTTTCTAGCAATAACAAATATCTTTGATGGGCCTTTCCCCTAGTCCTTCTACACCAGTGATGCTATATGATTAGACATATGTACTTTCAATCATCACATTCCAACTCCTTTTTCTCTTGTTTGCTGAAGTTCAAAGGAAATCAGTTGGACATTCAGCTTAAATATGATGATGATTTTTCAATGATTCTAGTCTGGAATCCCATTCATTCATTCTTGTCTATTTACTTTTTCTTTATCACAGGGAGATGCTGGGCTCAAAGGCCTCCCAGGATCTCCTGGAATAATTGGACCAAAGGTTAGTCATATTCCATAATTGTTACCCAATTGTCTATATGTGGAAAATTTTAGATCATGGAGAAGGAAATCAACAGGACTCGAATGATATGTTTGTGTAATAGAAGCTTGAACATATAAAACATTTTTTCTTCCCCCAAATATTGTAAGATAGACAAATAACAGTATTATCTCCATTTTATAGGTGAAGAAATTAAGACTTATAGAGGAAAATTGACTCATTAGTTCATATTATATACCTTCTAAGGTGTTAGAACCAAAATCAATATCTACATCTCATGATTCTAAGCCCATTGTGTATTTTTCTACATCAGATTGCCTTTTAATAACAGCCTACCATTCTGAGAAAGACTTCCCTACAACGAACAAGAACCATCTCTTCTTTCTTTTATATATATGTGTGTGTGTGTGTGTGTGTGTGTGTGTGTGTGTGTGTGTGCATATATATACATATATGCATGGTGTGTACATATTTGCACACCATGCATTTTTACACAAAGGTCATTTATTGATCCTTAATTGCTTATTTATATGCCTTTTCTAGTAAGAGCATATGCAGCTTGACCTTTCTCCTATGTATCTTTTATATCCGCCAGAGCATCCACTGTGGGTCGAAGCCCACTTAATGCACTTATGGTAAGCATCATAGAATCCAAGAGCTGATATGTACCTTAGAGGCCATTTTATTTAAACTACAGTTGCCACAATTCCAGTAGTGAGTGTCAGGCATAAGCCTCTGGAGAAAAAAAGGGAAGCAAGGGAAATTTGCCTTCATTGACCTTAGAATTAGAGCGTAATACACCCTATATGAATTTAGAGCTGGAATGGAATCTTATTGTTTTTAATTGTTTTTAAAAATTTCCCTGAAATTGAAAATCATTAATTTTCTTCCTTCTTTCCACAAGCATTCATTCATTTATCAATATGTTTAATTGTCATGTTGGAAGATAATTGAGAAGGTCAGAATTGCCAATGAATATCCAAAAAATACAAGCAGTTTGTTGTAAGTTATCCTTTTTGAGGTCATCAGCAATTGTGAAGCTAGACTGGCTGGAGGATTTTTTTTTTTGACTGCAGTAATTGAAGCTGGTCTTCTCACTGAGGCTCTCATGCTTGGTTATTACTCCATCTTCTAAAACTGCCTGTGTTGAAACAAATAAATTATACAGATAAGGTCTGTGTCAGTTGTTTTCTATATCAGCCTGCCTTCATTTGAAGACTGATCACTTGGGGAACTTGCCCCATCTTTGTCCCTTTAAAATTCCATTTCAGAGTCACCTAGGCTATTTTAGTTTTCTAGTCATTCAAGAAAACCTTTATTTTTTTAGTCCTCAGGGCTCATTCTCAGGTGTCAGGTTTGTATCCTCCCTATTCCTCATCACCCATAATGAATCTTTTTTCCAAATTCTATTCACCTCTGTCCTGGCCATTCAATTAAATTCCACAAGACTCAAGCACCTGCTGGGTGCAAGGTACAATCCTAAAACTTGGAAATACCAACACAAAAATGAAAGTCTTTGCCCTTAAGTAGTTTATATTCTATGGTTCCAAAAAAATCCCCTCTGATGTCCTTTGAAATCACATACTTTACATAATAATAGGCAGAATTTGTAAAACTCATTAAATATTTATTTCATAACAAGTCTATCAAGTAGCTATTAGAGGTACTATCTCCATCTGACCTAGAAGGAGAGTAAATAAAGTGATCTACCCAAAGTCACCCAGCTGGTAAGTGTCAGAGTTGGAATTTTAACCAAAGCCTTCCTGACTCTTGCCAGGTTAAGCAATTTTCCTATTACTCTAGGGCAGAGATAGGCAAACTACAATTGAGGGCTATCTGTAGGTCTGTGAGCTAAGAATTGTTTTTACATTTTAAATAAACTTTTATTTTTAAGTATACAAAAATTATTCTCAGTCCCTGGAGGGTCTTACAAAAACTAGTAGCATTTTGACTTTGATTTTGGGATCAGAGTTTGCTGACCTCTGCTTGGGTGTTGCTCTTGACAGGTCTATAGTCAGTAAGTTATCTCTGGTCCTTATTATCTCCCATTTGGACTATTGTAATAATGTCATTGAAGGTATTCCAGCATTCAGTCCCTCCTAAAGCATCCTCTTTCACACCCTATCTGACTTAACCTCTAATTAGATCATTCCTTTTCTAAAAAAACTTGCAATGACTCCCTGTTTCCTTCTCAACAAATTTCATCTTCCATTCAAGACCCACCACAAACTGATCCCAAATTACCTGTCTAGGCTTACCTTATACCTCATTCATTCTGTGTTTTTGCCAAATTAATCCACTCCTCATCTCTCAAATTTGCTCTCCCATGTGTGCTCACACTGCCTTCTTCTGATCTGCATCTCCACTTACCCATCCTTTAGTACTCATCTCAAATGTCATCTTCTCTGTTAAACTTTTCTCTATCTCTTCATTGACTGTTTTCTTCATCTAGTTTTGCTCACAATCTACTACAGATGTTTTTACTTTTACTAGTTATCTTAAAAACAAGTGATTCCAAGCAAGACAATTAACTAAATAGCACAGAGAAGAAATTAGCAAAATATGCACCCCAAATAAAATTGGAATGTTCTCTCTGGCAGATAAACATGCCATTAGTGATGGAGATACACTTGAGAAATATTTGAAGGAGAGAGTGTGTTTCAAAATCATATGTGGCCAGGGGACATATGTAAAGGACCACACAAGGCCACATATTTGGATGGGGCCCACTTTAAAGGGGCAATTCACATTTATGAATCTGCAAAACCATTGGTGTGTTCTTATGCCTGCTCATTGCTGATCTGGTTCCCCATTGAGTCACTTAATTAAAAAAAACTAATTATAGTTAACTTTTACATAATACCCTATTCTGAGCATTATCTCATTTTAACCCTAAAATCCACCTGGTTCTTCATTTTTATCTTTTGGATAGTTATGAATTTAGTCACAATTGCTCCAAGTCTATAGTTAGAAAAATTCTTAATATTTAGACAGAAACTGGATTTTCTACTGATGATTTACACTTATATCTGTATCTAATTCAAACCTGGCTTCTTTGAGATGGAGGCAAAATTCATTTTACAGAAAATATTTTCAGAATAAAACAGTAAATTATATTATGGTATCTGTGAATAGAAAGACTCTGGGAAAAGTTAAGAAAAAAAGGTGACCTTTTCATGAGACTTCCTTCATCCAGGGTCATCTCCTCTAAGATGCCTGTAGAGCTGATGATTCTCTGATATCTCCCTTCTTTATCACAGCACAGTCTTCCTTTTGCTCCCAAAAGACATGTTAGAAATGCCATGCTGCTCCACCCTCTTGAATCTGCTTCATCAGAATCATTCCCCTGGGACCTGAGATATTTCCATCTTTTTATGCAAATTGCTCAGCTTAGGATCTGGTCTCTCACACAATGGCTTTGATTGATTCAAGGAAGTAAATGGACCCTCTTTACACTCAAGTCTGGTTATTTGATTCAATAGAAGTTAAAGTGTGAGAAATAAAATGACACATATAGTACTTTAAAATCATTTGATCCTCAAAATAACTCTTGGGAGGCAAGTATTATTATTCCCATTTTAAGGATGATGAAACTAAAGCAAAGTTTACATGAACTTGCCAAGGGTCTTACAACTAATAAATGTCTAAGGCAGTACTTGAACTGAGGTTTTCTGACCACAGGACCAATACTCTATCCACTCTACTACCTAGCTAACTTAACATATCCCATAATGTCTTTGTTGCTCCCTCTCTTTTTCTTGGGTACCTTCTCTCCTCCTGCTTTTCTCCTCTCCTTCCCCTCTCTTCTTTTTGCTTTCCCCTCCTCAATTCTTCTTCTTCCATTAGCCTTTCTCATTGAGAAAGTCACTTTAAATCCATAGACTTCAGCTTCTTCATCTAGAAAACTGAAGGGTTGAACTTGACAGCCTCTGATGTCGCTTCCAACTCATGTATGTTACTAATTTCTTATAAGGTTTGACATGGCCTTTGCCTTTTGTCTTTAGCTTAGATCCAAGGACTTAAGATTCATAATTTTTAATGTTTAAAAGAGACTCACATACACAGACAGTATTTGGACTACAAAACCCTTCTGATGCTTTCTCTCTATAGCTCCAATAGTCTCAGCCAAATGCAGCTTTTCTCTCCTTAAGGAGAAATAAGTCTGTCAGTTCCCAGCATCTTGCCCTCCCTGTGCCAATCTTTTGGCACACAGAACAGGTAGCAAACTAACTGAAGCCCTCCGGTGTCTAATGAATCTTAGAACTTACTTCTTTTGGTTAATGAGATCAATGTCTGTGCATCAACCCTCTATCTGTTTTAGGCTTAAAATATCCCCTTTAACTCCCATCAGTGACTAATAATCTGCCTCTCCCTTAAATCATTTTAGAAGTTTCAACAAACAGCAAAGGGCTAATTTGGATTGAAGGCACTAGGGTTTTCCTCAGGCTCCCCAAATCCTTTGTATCTCCTATGCCAAAGAATATGCTCCAAGCAAAAAAGCTAAGCTAAATGGGCAAGCCGCTACTGGTACTACCATTCCAACAGCTACTACTTTGTTGTTGTTCCTTCCATCCTGTCTGCCTCTTTGTGACTCCATGGACAATAAACTATCAGTGGTGTTTTCTTGGCAAAGATGCTAGAGTAGTTTGCCATTTCTTTCTACACTATTACCACTACTGCTACTACCACCAGCACTAACAGGACTACTAGTACCATTTACATACTCCATGCAATCGCTATGCTAAGCATTTCACATTGATTACTTTCAGTTCTCACAACAACCCTTGGAAACAGGTGCTCCTAGGATCCCCCTTTTAAAAATAAGGAAACTTGGCAAAATGGACTTGCCCAGGGTTACATGGCTTACTATGACTCACCAGTGTCTGTGTCTAGATGATGCCTCATATCTTTCTGACTAGTCCAATGCTCAATTCACTGTGTTTCCTAGCTTTCTCTTATTTTTTTTCTTGGCTCCATTATTGCCTTCATGGTGTGTGTTATGTAGGTGCAGCAAGGAGCTATCTAGCCTTTGACTTGCCATTATTACATTTGTATACATACAAATCAATTCCTAATATATTATAAACTTCAAAACAAACCCCAACAAACATTATGAAGCACTGGTTATGTACTAGAGATAAAAAGAGAGGCAAAAACAATCCTTGACCTTAAAGAGTTCACATTCCAATGGAGGGGCCAATATGAAAACAACTATGAACATGCAAGAAGGTAAATTGCAGGTAATCTCCAAGGGAAGGCATTCAGATGAAGGAATTCTAAAGAAAGGCTATTTGAAGAAGATGAGATTTTAGCTGAGACTCAAAGAAAACTATGGAAATCAGGAGATGGAAAAAGGAAGAAAAAGTAGTGCCAACATGGGAGACAGCCAATGAAAAGGCATGGAATCAGGAGAGGGTGAGGAATAAAATGGAAGCCTCTGTCCCTGGAACACAGAGCTCATGTAGAGGAGGAACATTTACTGAATAAGAGGATAACTTGCTTAGACTTGTACCTTAGGAAAATAACCGGTACCTGAGCGGAGAATAAATGGGATTGGAGAGAGATTTAACACAAGTATACTGGCCATCAGACTATCATATTAAAATAGTTGTGAGATAATGAGCCAAGTGCCAGAGAAGGTAAGATGAGTTATATGGAAGATATTGGAAAGGTAGAATTGACAGGACTTGGCATGAAGGTCAGCCCTATGTCATTTATTTTTTATTCTCCCCAATGCTTAGAACAGTAAAACAACAAATTGTTACAAAATCTTAAGGACTGTTAGATCTGAAAAGTGTTGTGAAGCATAGTAATTACTTATTGATGATTTGTTAAATAAATGAATGGATATTTAAAAATTCAAAGAAATCCAAGAAAACTTTCACTCCAGAAGCATGACTGCATAGACAAATTTCTGCTTCATCTTTGGAGTATATGTAATTTATCACCCCTCCAGTTTTTGTGAAATCTTGATGATTACAAGAGTATTTATGCTGGTGATTCACCAGCTGGGAACTATCTTTACCACGATCTATCTCCTCTACTTAGCAGCTCATATCTCATATCTCTGAGCCCTTTGGAGGTTAATGCTGTTGCCCATTAGATAACTGCCTTCCAGGGCTTTCAAACAGTATAAAACATTGACTTTAAGATTTAAAGGATTTGGAGATAGCTGCCACTGTGGTAATTATGGTCAAAGTCAAGTGGGAGGGAAAAGCAAGATCCTAATCAGAATGATGACCAGAAGGGCTTGTAACTTTCCAGAGCTGGATATGAACACTGTTTTCTAGACAGAGCATGCCAATTCCTTTATTTTAGAAGTGAAAGCATCATATTTCTCACTGTCCTGATGTACTGCCTATAAAGAAGTCAATTAAAATGAGGGAGAAGTTATATTTTTAAACAACACATTAGAGAATGTTAGAGATTTTAAAAAAAAACACTTTAGAATATAAAAGATAAGAGAGAACAGAAAATTTTAGGATAGGAAAAGGACTTTGGAACCTGCAACAAAGAATGTTAGAGCTAGAATAGACCAAAGAAGAAAGAAACATAGAAGAAAAAATGTTAAAATGAGAAAACTTTAGAACATAGAATATTAGAATTCAAAGGGGGTTTAGACTATAGAAAAAGATATAACTTTGCATATATGACTGCCCTTCTAATACATAAAGATAACTATTACACTGCACTAAATCTTCTCTTCCCTAGTTAAAACATCCCCATCTTCTGCAACCATGCCTCATATAATGGATCTTAAGGTTCCTCCCCATTTTTGTTATTGACTTACTCTTTTTGAGCTCCAGCTCCTTACTTCCCTTCCCAAAATGTCCTTACCAGAT